>NC_141084.1:10305674-10780674 GCF_041138505.1 Cibotium barometz | reverse complement strand
ATTTAAGAACATTTAGAAGCTTGTTATAAAGTCCCTGTACCTCATGTCTATACCCCACATTTCATTTATGATGTGAGAGATGTGGAATTGACAGTGCGGAACACGGGCACACATCACTAGAAGAACGCAGGTATTTGATATTGGCAGCATTGAACTCGGGCATGCTTAGTAAACTCCAGTTGAGGGAATGGGGCCAAGTTAAAAAATATAATAAACATGGCCACCAGCTGCATCAATAAACTCCTCACATGCACATGGATAGGTCATGAGCTCCTTAAACTAGGGGTCTAGGGTTCAAATCCTAGCTGGGCTAAGAGCCGTAGGGTAGCCCAAGTTTCATATATCTTTTTCCGTTTCAACACACACACACACACACACACACACACACACACACACACACACACACACACACACACACACACACACACACACACACACGTATACATGCATGTATCCAAACAAATGTGAACTTTGAATGAAATAAATCACTTTCAAAACTTAAGTTTTGGAATGTAAGGGAAGAGTAAAAAGGAAGTAAATGTTACAAATAAAACACTTTCCTCTTGATAGCCATTTGGTGCACATAGGGGTGCATGAGTTGCTTTAGAATATTCTTATAGCTTCGAATGGCTATCTTTTACACACACCCACACACACACACACACACACACACACACACACACCCACCCACCCAGACACACAAACTTATAGTGATTTATGTGTGTGTGTGTGAAAGATAGCCATGTATGCTAAAAAGGCTAAGTGGATAGAGAAGAAGAATGATGAAGATGATGAGAGGGAAAGTTTATTTTGTGTGCTAAATGTTCTAGCAAAGAAGAAAACTTGAAAGAAAGTATGATGAATTTTTGTACTCTTTTGTATCACACACACACACACACACACACACACACACACACACACACACATACACACATGCACACGTGTGTATGTATGTGTGTGTGTGTGTATGTATGTATATGTTTGTGTGTGTGCATGTACACACACACACACACACACACACACACACACACACACACACACTCTCTGAATTCTAGTGCCGTTTGGCACGATATTTAGATCTTAACAATGTTGGAACGTAGTATGCACGCTAAATGGCTATGGACCATTGGCTTTGTATCTTGTGCTCCTATAGAGTTGCTTTAGAATATTCTTATAGCTCCAAATGGCTATCTTATACACACATACACACACACACACACACACACACACACCAACTTATAGTGATGTAGGTGTGTCTGTGTGTGTGATTGTGTGTGTGTGTGTGAAAGATAACCATGTGTGTGCTAAAATGGCTAAGGGGATAGAGAAGAATACTTTATGCGCTCCATAGGGGTGCATGAGTTGCTTTAGAATACTCTATGCACTTCAAATGGCACTCTTTCACATAAACACAAAAACACACACATTTTTATGTACTGTAAAAGGTTTTATGTGTGTGTGTGTGTGTGTGTGTGTGAGAGAGAGAGAGAGAGAGAGAGAGAGAGAGAGAGAGAGAGAGAGAGAGAGAGTGTGTAGAGCCTTTTGGTGCACATTGGAGATCACAAATTCTACATAACCTCCTTATCGCGCCAAATGGCCACCATCTAAGTCTTTCCTTGTGTATATGTGCATATATGTATCTATGAGATGGTGCATGTGTGTGTGTGTGTGTGTGAGAGAGAGAGAGAGAGAGAGAGAGAGGGAGAGAGAGGGAGATCGAGATCTCTCTCTCTCTCTCTCTCTCTCTCTCTCTCTCTCTCTCCACTAACACTAGAAACTAGATTTGAAAAAAAATAGTAGTTTCTATTTTTGACTGAATGTTAAACCTTAACCGTACGATCGGCATATCACCTCACACGTGTATGGTCTCGAAAGACGTGCCCAACGAATCAATTTTTGAGGTTCAATTGGATGATACCATGTGTTGAATAGTACTCATATACGTGTAAACTTAAGGTCTATTTTGCTAAACTAAACTCGTGTTTGCTATGAGTTTATTGCTTCATCTACTTTAGTAAGCTTATAGGTACATTTAAATCCAAAAACTCACACATGCACACTCATAGCCCATTTGGCGCATATTCTTAAGTGGACAAGTTAACACCAAGGGGGGATGTTGGAAAGGGGTGCCTACTTGTAATATTACCTCAAATTAGATAGACTGGATGCCTTTAGCACCTTAAGATTCTAGGGTTTGGATGGCTAGATCAATTTGTGGAACCTTGTAGTTAAGTGCACTTGTGTAGTGACAGTACACTCGGATGGGTGACCTCTCGGGAAGTTTTCCCCTCATTACATTTTAACATCATAGCCATTTAGCATGCATAGGTGTTTTCATTCTCCTTTCTCTCCCTTATATCGCTCCAAATGGCTATCATAGCCATTTCAAGCACATTGGTGCTTTGATTCTCCTTGCTCTCCCTTTATGGCTCCAAATGGCTATCATGCGGCCATTTCAAGCACATTGGTGCTTTGATTCTCCTTGCTCTCCCTTTATGGCTCCAAATGGCTATCATAGCCATTTCAAGCACATTGGTGCTTTGATTCTCCTTGCTCTACCTTGTATGGCTCCAAATGGCTATCATAGCCATTTGGCACATATTAGTGCTATGATTTTCCTTGCTCTCCCTTGTATAGATTTAAATGGCTATTTGATGTAATCACATAGCTGATTGCCACAATAATTTTGGCTTGATTGTTTTTGCTCTCTCTTTTATAGCTCAAACCAGTTTTGTGAACGAAAACTAACCCCTTTGTCGGTATTTATAACTAAAATTAGCAAATTTCAGCATTTTTCTTAAGTGGACAAGCTGGCACCAAGAAGGGATGTTGGAAACGAGTGCCTACTTGTAAGAGTACCTCAAATTAGATAGACTGGAGGCCTTTAATGCTTTAAGATTCTAGGGTTTGGATGGCTAGATCAATTTGTGGAACCTTGTGGTTAAGTGCACTCGTTTGGTGACCGTACTCGGATGGGTGACCTCCCGAGAAGTTTTTCCCCCATTACATTTTTCCACCCCATTACATTTTAACATCATAGACATATAGTGCGCATATGTGTTTTCATTCTCCTTTCTCTCCCTTATATCGCTCCAAATGGCTATCATAGCCATTTCAAGTGCATTGGTGCTTTGATTCTCTTTGCTCTCCCTTGTATGGCTCTAAATGGCTATCATAGCCATTTCAAGCACATTGGTGCTTTGATTCTCCTTGTATGGCTCTAAATGGCTATCATAGCCATTTCAAGCACATTGGTGCTTTGATTCTCCTTGCTCTCCCTTTGTATGGCTCCAAATGGCTATCATAGCCATTTGGCACATATTAGTGCTTTGATTTTTCTTTCTCTCCCTTGTATAGATTTAAATGGCTATTTGATGTAATCACATAGCTGATTGCCACAATAATTTTGGCTTGATTGTTTTTGCTCTTTGTTTTATAGCTCAAAATAGCTATCTAATGTATTGGTGTGTTGGGAAACAACTTTTTTTGAGCATTGGTGTGTTGTAGCTATTTTTGGAAAAAAGGAACAGAAAGAGAAGAAGAAGACATGATGATGAGAAGAGCAAGACAAGAAGAAGAAGATCGAGGAATGAAGAGAACATTCAAAGTTCTCCCTCTCTTGCATGAAAAGAAAATACATGCTTCATACTTGGTCAAGCCTTTTTATTGCTATTGTCAGTCACATTCTCCAAGAAAGCGCTACTTTTTATTGCTATTGTCTGTCACATTCTCCAAGAAAGCGCTACTTTTTAGATGAAAAGGTATGTTTATTGCTATTGTTAGTCACGTTCTTTAAAAGAATGTTACTTTCTAGATGAATACGATAGTTTTTTTGATTATAAGTTAAAGTTTTTAAATTTTTTATTTGAATATAGCTATTTTTCAACGTTACGTTGCCCGCTTGCTCATTGGTCTACTTCTATTTTCTCTCTCTTCTAAAAGGCCCTCCAAATGACCTCCGAAATATTCTAATGCATGACCTCTCTTGTCTCTCGAGTCCCCCAAGTTTCCAAGTCATTAAGAAGGCCTCTCCTATTAACTATCACCTCTCCTAGGCTTTTTTTCTCAGAATTATTAATAGAAGACCTTTCCCCTCTTTTCTATCCCTCTTGTTCTCAACCATATTGAAGTCTCCCATTAAAATCCCATCATGGTCACCTCCAAGTTTGGCTAGCCAATCCTATAACTGCTTCCTGTATTTAGTAGTATGCCATCCATACGCATTCACAATCCATATTATCTCCCCCAAAATATGTAACTGCTTCCTATGTTTAGCAATATGCCATCGATACACATTCACAATCCATCTCATCTCCCCCAAAATCTATACTTCTACAACTAGAGCTCTCCCATTGGGATGATTTGCCATAATATAGGCATTGAGTCTCCTATGAATGAGACTCATCACCCCATTGAATCTTTTCTCTAGCCCCTCACAAAACACTCGCCATTTTCTAAAGGTCATCTTCCTTTTACCATTGTACTCATGCACGTTATGATCTTGCACAATCCAAATATCACAGCCCTTATTCTTCACTTGCTCCCATAAGGAAGCTTGTTTCCCTTGATCTCTAATCCCTTTCACATTTCAACTTGCATTTGCAACTGCCCTTTCGTTGAGAGGCAGTGTTTGGGAACTATCTCCATTGTACTCACCTCCCTCAGAGGCTTCACTCTATCCCCCATGATTCTTCTTCCAAATTTTTAAAACTAGGCTTCAAGCTCTTGTTTATTCATGAAGATATTACCCTCTTTCCTTAAAGGGTCATAAGCATTAAGCATTTTCACTTTATCCCTGAAGGGACTAGGAGGGGGTCTATTTCAATAAGAACCACTTTATCTCTCCCCTTTCCTTTTCCATTTTCTAAACCCATCCTCTCCACTAGCACTCACCACTTTTTGAGAATCCTCCTTCTTGGACATATCATTCATCTTCTTCTCTCCCCCCCTGCTATTTTCACCTCCACCATCTTTTTGAGAATCCTCTTTCTTGGACACATCATTCATCTTCTTCTCTCCCCTTGCTATTTTCACCTCCACCATCTTACCTTTCCCTATCACTTTTTCCTTCATCTTTCTCCCTCGTTTCTCCTCATTTTTCTCCTTCTAAGTGAACCCTTCATTTTTAATAACCTACTACCTCTTCATGTCAACCCTCCCACCCGCCATCCTAGGTCCCCTCTTCCACATCCCATTCCCACTCCATCACTAAGTAGAGCAGCAAAAATCTCTTCTGTAAAGGCAACAAAAACCCTAGAGCAGGATGCATGCTATCACAACTCTCTGTCTCTCTAGCTTCCATTTATTACATGTCTCTTTTTATTGGTATTGAGTAACATTCACTTAGCGCAAGGAAAGCAGCAAGGGTTTAGAAACCTTATATTCCTACATGTATATACAATTTCAAAGTGTTGACATAAAAATCTATAAACATGTAAGTTGGATATATTTGTTATCATCCTTATACACATAGATGATACGGAAGGCTTTTTATAAGAAAGGTCCACCCTTAATAATGATGCATAAAGGTGTTTCAAAATTCACATCCAAGGTAGTCACTCAAGGTTTTTTGTCATGGAAAATGTAATATTGTAAGTTTTTTTGATGGCTCAAATGTCCACAATGGGGACAAGCAACATGAGTATGACTACCCTAATTCATAGCTGATAACTTGCTTGGTATCTTGATTTAATAGCCTCTTGGTGCACTATGTGTAGCTAAGATGTGTACACGGTGCACTTGAAAGGGTTTGGGTTTTATATATTAACTACTCTAGGAGATGAGACACTTATGGGGTAAAAGGAAGACAATCTTTCTTGTCTTGAAAATGCGTTCTCTTGATCCAATTAGACATGATGGAAATGACATTATCCCCTCATATAGATTCATTTGATTGGGTTAAGTTCTACATGTAGTTCTGTTCCATGGATAGCAACATGACTTGGTCTCAATGTATGGAAAGTGTAGTCCCATTTCTAAAAAAATTGATTGGTTTTTCCTCTGTGTACATGTTTATGCACTTGCATGCTTGTGTGTGTGTGTGTGTGTGTGAGAGAGAGAGAGAGAGAGAGAGAGAGAGAGAGAGAGAGTACTAGATTTAGACATGGGTCCCATGCGATGTGGATGATGATCACAAGGAGCACCCTACCCAATCATGTTTGTGTGTGTGTGTGTGTGTGTGTGTGTGTGTGTGTGTGTGAGAGAGAGAGAGAGAGAGAGAGAGAGAGAGAGAGAGAGAGAGAGAGAGAGAGTACTAGCTTTAGACATGGGTCCCATGTGATGTGGATGAATATGATCACATGGAGCACCCTACCCAATCGTGTGTGTGTGTGTGTGTGTGTGTGAGAGAGAGAGAGAGAGAGAGAGAGAGAGAGAGAGGAGGGGGGAGAAAGAGAGTACTAGCTTTAGGCATGGTGGCACCCTACCCAATCGTGTGTGTGTGTGTGTGTGTGTTAGCTTTAGCCATGGGTCCCATGTGATGATGGGTGAGACCACAAGGAACACCCAACTTTGAAACACAAGTGTGTGTACCCTACTTATTTCTATATTTCCACTCTCTTCTCTTCAGTTAGCAACTTTCTAGCACCACCTCGTGTGTGTGTGTGTGTATCTTATCATCAAAATGCCCCATTGGGGGGGGCATCACTAACCTTACCAATATTCTATTAAGCCGGCCATAAGTTTTCTTGAGTATTATCAATTATTATCAGTATATTATTATTATTTATGTTGTTATAGTGCTTTGCACGTTCTGAGGTGAAGAATATCGGTTATTTTCTCTCTTTCCTTTAATTTTTTTTCCTTTTTTAAAATGCGCCTTTTCCAGCTTCTGCAGCTTTTAGATCATCCTCATGATTTGATTCCAGCTCATCACCTTCACACCAGAAATCAATATCCAATAATTCCAAAATGTTTTAATAAAAAAAGTCATAAATTCATCATCCAATGAGATCCTCTTTCCCTTCCCAAAAATAAAAAATTAAAAAGAGAGACTACATTTGATTCTTTTTGTTAAATGGATTGATTAAGCTTCATGTTATTATATTTTTTTAATACAATTAAGTATTTGAACTTATTTGTCTTAGTTAGGTATTTTTCATACAATTCAGTATTTGAATTTATTTGTCTTAGTTAGATATTTTTCATGTTATAAATTAATTTAATTGATTTTGATTAATTTTAATTAGATATTTATTTGATGTATTATTTATTTCTCTTTGCAAAATCAACACTATGTGCAAATTGCATTTATATGAATTTTTTGAGATGGATTAGAATTGAGATTTGCCACAAATAATCACCCTTAATTACAAAGATTACAATCATTACATGAGCTAAAATTACAGCATTTCGGAGTCCAGGGATTGACTATACTGGGTAGCTGTGCACTGAGAGCTGCAGAAATTAAAGAGTTTTGTAGCTTGATCAGGTTCCAGAACTCCAGTTTACCTGAAAATCTGTGCAAAACCATGCAGGCGCTATGAAGGTTTATTATAATTAACCTTTACAGAGGCTTGAATCCTTGATTAGTAACCATAATCATCGTAAATTACTAAGCTTGAATCCTTGATTAGTAACCATAATCATCGCAAATTACTGAACTCTTACATACTCTGTCAAGGCGTTAAATAAGGGTGTTGTGGCTCTTGTCGCCGGTTGATAAGAGACAAATTAAATTTGTCTGTGATTCGTGAAAGTCTAATATTTAATTACTAATACTAATCATTGATCGGACAACAGTTATCTTATCTATCCTAATTATTCTAATTAGCTATCACGGATCATGTCAAAGAAGGAATATTTACAGCTGTAAATAATTTGACATAATAGGTAATAACTCCTAACAAGCATTAAACCGTTATTGATAATTGTTAAACTTTTGGCTTAATCAGCTGATTATAATTAAGTCGGCAATTTTTTTTTTTGCAAATCTGCATATAATCAATACGGACTGAAAGATGAATGAGTTCAGTGTTCTTTATAAACCAGCTAACTATTGTTAATCTGAGGATATTCAATATGGATTAGAAAATCAAGTAAGTGAATTAGAGGTGTTAAACCAGCTAATCTGCTCATAATCAATACAGATTGATTACAGACGTCGTCAATGTATCACAATGAGTAACGAGCTGATTTAATCAATGAATTGTAGTTGCATGTGATTACAATGACAGAGAACGCGAGCCGTGCATGAGGTCGTGCTTAGGGTGAGAGTGGTTAGTGAATAGCGCACTAATTTCTCTGATAAACAGGCCGAACTTCAGATTAGCAACCTAAATCCTCAGTTTAGTATTCGGCCGAATCGAAGATAATGAGCGTTCGATTAGTTCATGGGGGGTGAGATTAGTGCTTAATTATCTCTTATGCGCAGTCATTATCGCTGTTAAAGATGTTATCGGGACTAAAATCAGGCTTACCGCATACAAATTTTACGTTAAAAATTCACAGAAGTTAATCAAAACATACGACGGAATTAATGGATTGGCAAAATCTGCACATTAAATGCAGGTTGACAGATCTGCAAAATACGTACTTAATCAAAAGCATTAATCATGATGTGGGTCGCAAACTGCAGGATTGCGCGCACTGCTGGTGAGCGCACTATCAGATTCACCGGGAAAATCAAGATAGAACCAAAATTTCCCGGGAAAACTCCGAAATTTGTCTGATCTGTTCGATTTTTCTTTTTCGTCTTTCGGCAATTCTGAGGGGCCTTTAATTACAATGCAACTTAACTGCAATTAGTGTTAATCAACTCGTTAATATTACAACCAAATCCAATTCATGGATTGAAAAACCACATAAAATATGAGCAACTAAGAAAGCGCCGATAAATCACATTATAATATATATGGCCAGTGATTAAGGTGGAAGCTGGGTCAGTATGAGCCAAAAAAGAGAAAATAGATGATTAGACATAAAGCATTAAGATCAATGGGTCTGTAAACAGTACATTAGCAGTAACTAACGATACTTAAGATCATGGAAATGAAATTAAGCTTATCAATTAAGAAAGCATCTGATGATTAATACGCAGTTAGCAGAGCTGTAATCTACTACAGAAGTTGGCTCTTCAATGAAAGTTTAGCTAAGCATTGTGATCGATTAAGGAAAAATCTAGGCAAGTATATACTCACAAAGAGAGATAATTAACCACAGTAATAATAGAACCATGGAAATAAATCTAATCACCACCAACTTGATTAGTACAAAAGTTCTCTTTGTCAAACCCTGCTAAGCCTATTAAAAGACCCTGCATTGATTAAGAGATCTAAGCTAATTTGATGATTAGGATTAGAGTTTCCATATCTCCCTGATAATTAGATCCAAGCATCATGAGAGATTTGCTCTTAAAAGCTCCAACCAAACAGAGCAAACCAAACAAAATTACTCAGATTGGATGTACTAATAAGTACAAAAGTTTGCCCTTGAAATCATGCATGGGCTATATTAAAAAAAGGCCACATGCATTGGTGCAGTGTGCTGCTTGCTCAAAAAGATCACTAAACTTCTTAAAATTAAGAGAAAACACTATTATACATCGAACATTGAAGGAATAGGATTGAAAAATTGGAAATCACAGCAAAAAATGATGTGAGTACTAGATGTGTTGAAACACTTCCGACCACACCTCGGTGAAGACCCTGACAATGGTGTCATGGTATTTGTCAGAGTTAAGGGTGAGGTAGCACTGGAGTAGCTCCACCATGTCATGGGAGCTATGGAGGTCCTTCTCCAGGATCATCTCCACCATGGACTCCTTGAAGTCTTGCTTGGGATCATAGCTGCATTTCACCATGGCAAAGCTGTCGAAAACACGGCTGTGCGCTGCCCCCGAGTTCGATGAGAATTGTTGGAAGCTCGGGTCCTTCGTCTTCTCCCTCACTGCCCTGAGTGTTGCCTTGAACCAGCTTGGCCCTTGATCATAGGCAGTGTTACTGTTAATCTCTCCATCTATTCCTTTTTGATAGGGTGACCTGCTATGATCTGTTGATGACCTCCTGCTAGAGCCCTTGGATTGTGCAGGATTGCCCTCTAAATCAAACCTTAATGGCACTGGATTAGCATAAGATACTTGATCCGTGTTGTGATTAGATTGCTTATTGCTTAGCACCTTGTTATATAGGCCTGGATCAGGAGACAAGCTCCCTATAATGCTCAGCTTGCTATGTGTATTACCCTTCTGCTTAAGCTTAAACTTGGTGTAATTAGACATTGTCTCTAACTCAATCTCACTTGCTGCTGTGTCAGTGCATTGCTCGAAGCTCGTCCTGCCAGAAAGTAGCCTCTCCTTGCATCTTGAATATGAAAACTCGCCCGATGATGCCCTCCTGTGCTGGCTTTTCTGATCATCACTGCTTTCATACTGCACAAGGGGAAGCTGCTTGCTCTCTTCATAATCCACCAATGGAGACTGCTTACCTTGGTGAACCATTGCCCGATGCTTGCCGGAAAAATCCAGGGCCTGCCTCCCTTGCTGTGAGTCCACAGATTTGCTTGGTGAAGCCTTTGATGATGGCCTGTCATTGCTGTTGTAATTTCTCCATGGACTCGAACCGATGTCACTGTGTGCCTCAGCATTCATATTATGACCATAGAAAACACTGCTGATGTCCTTCTGTATGGGGCCAGCATCACGGATATCACCATAGAAACCACTCCTCATGCCATTCGGTGCAGCCACGGAGTCTCGGTGATGACTATAGAATCCAGTGCTGATGTCAGTGTGGATGGGGGCAAAGTCGGGGCTGCTACCATAGAGCAAAGGGCTGTTTTGCATGGTGTTCACCCTCTCCTTGTGCTTCCTATGGGATTGTCTTGATGACCTTTGCAGCATGGGGTTGGAATCAACATCATCGACGGTTGTGAAAGCCTCGCTGCCATCACTGGTGATGGAAAACACATCTCTCTCCCACACAGAGCTGGACCCTCTTTCAAAGCCAGTATCAGAAGAAGATGATGTGCTTTGTCTCAAGCTGTTGGACTCATTGGAGCTTCTGTAGAACCCGCCGCCACTGCCTCCGCCACCGCCACCGCCATCAAAAGGCTTGGCCTCTTCATAAACCACCTTCAAAGGGGATCTTCTGTCCTCTCCCTGATATACATCCAATGAATCTTCCTGCATATCAAGACTCTCCTCGTGTGAGGCTGCATGAGTGCCATCAAGTATAGGGCTAGGCAAAGCAGCTGAAAACATAGGGCTAATGTAGTACTTTCTCCTATCTTCTGATTCAAGGGCCTTTAATCTTCTCTCTAATTCGCCGACATTGAAGCTAACCCCACTGGAGACCACACCTGATTTGCTCTTAGGGGCAGAAGAGAGGCCATGGAAGTGATAATCTTCTGCAGAATGATCCATGATGATGGGGTCTAGGTGGTGGTGGTCAAGGGTGGTAGGAAGGGCAGGGAAGGGCCAGTCATGAGCAATGATCTCCACTGAATCAAGAGGACCCAATAGTGCAATGTCCTCTGGGAAGGTCAAGGGGGGCTCAATGAGGGGGCTTCTCTTGGGGGTTTCAGCAGGGAAGGGGATGTCAATGGCCTTGTGATTGACAGGGGATGTGTAGATGGCCTTCTTAGATGAAGCCGGCTTGCTTTCAGAAGAGCTGTATGCATGGCTCTCTGATCCTGTTTTGCTCACCTCTTTGAGCTTATAAAACCATACATGGGGCATCACATGAGAGAGTTTGAACCGTATCTTCCCCATCACACTCAAGTTACTGTTGTTTACACCCAGCTGCCTGTGGTGGGGCATCTAGGGCATAATCACATGTGGGATTATGCAGTTAAGCAGGGCTTAATCACATGTGGATTCATGACTAAACAAGGCCCATTTGGGTTGACAAATGGCAACCGACCATTGCAAAGTAGAGACCCATTGTTGAAATCTGTGTTAAAACGGCTGCAGATTAGCCAAAAGAATGGCCGAATTAGGCCATTAAAACACACAGAATTACTGCAATTTGGGCTGTGTTGGGCTTACTGTAATGAGAGTTGATAAATGGAATCATCCCCCTCACATACTCTCACGTTGTGATTGACACCTCCCTTCAGATGAAGATTGTGCACTGCACGTCTTGGCATCCTGGGTTTATCCTCTAATTAAGCAGGAATCAAGGCCAAAACACAGGCATGATCCAGGATTGAGGCCAATATAATATAATTAATGGATTAATAGCATCACACACACACACACACACAGTCTCTTGCAGCTTATGTAGCGAATAAATTCCCCTTCTATCTCCTCAGATTTGCAGTAATGAATGCAATTGAGGGCTCTTGGATTGCAGAAGAGTAGAGGTCAAAATTGAATGCCAGAGTCTAGCATGCAGGCAGAGAGAGAGAGAGAGAGAGAGAGAGAGAGAGAGAGAGAGAGGAATGATGGATGTGGGTGAGTGGCAGAGGAGAGGGCTGCTACTACTTACTACGTGCTGCTGCTGCCTATATCAAGATCCCCCATATGTGTGTGTGTGTGTGTGTGTGTGTGTGTGGGTCCCCCCTCCACCCTTGTGTAGCTCATTTCGTAGGCAAAATAGTAACAAGGACAAAGAGAGTATAATATCAATTGTTTAGAAGAAACCACACTTTTGGCAAAGAGAGTATAATATCAATTGTTTAGAAGAAACCACTCTTTTGGGAAGAGAGAGAGAGAGAAGTTTGTATTTAGCTAGATGTTTTAGAGAGAGAATGTAGAGAGAGATTGAATTAGAGAGAGAGAGAAACAAGTGAGATAAGAGAGTGTGTATTTGTTGAAAGTGCTCATATAATGAAAAACCCAAATCAATATTTGAAGAGGGTAGAGTAGGCCCTTAATGAAGAGCCCTCTTCATTAGTTGAAGAGGATATAGTAAGCCCTTAATGAAGAACCCAAATCAATAGTTGAAGAGGCTAAAGTGAGCACTTCCCCATTTGTGTGTGTGTGTGTGAGAGAGAGAGAGAGAGAGAGAGAGAGAGAGAGAATTGGCACAAAGCCCTACCAGGCATACCCGCCCCTCATTAAAGGGCTGCTTTACATTCAATGCCTCCTCCCAAGGGCCTCACCACCAGTGTTCTGGAAACTATTAAAAAAAAAACATACACATTTCCTGTTTATATTTCCCCAAGCCAAGACTTTGGAGAAAAAATTATAACCTTTAACAACCACATTTCCTTTTGATTCCAATCGTAAGCAAGTCAACATTTCCTTTAACAAAGTCTATAAGGAGCTCATAAATGAAGAACCCAAATCAATAGTTGAAGAGGGTATAGTAAGCCCTTAATGAAGAGCCTAAATCAAAAGTTGAAGAGGGTATAGTAAGCCTTAATGAAGAACCCAAATCAATAGTTGAAGAGGCTAAAGTGAGCATTGCCCCATTTGTGTGTGTGTGTGTGTGTGTGTGAGAGAGAGAGAGAGAGAGAGAGAGAGAGAGAGAGAGAGAGAGAATTGGTACGAAGCCCTACCAACAAGCACACCCGCCCCTCATTAAAGGGTTACTTTACATCCAATGCCTCCTCCCAAGGGCCTCACCACCAGTGTTCTCTGGAAAATATTTTTTCAAAAACATACAGACTTCTTGTTTAAATTATTTCACTAAGCCAACACTTTAGAAGGAAAAAGTTATAACCTTTAACAAAGTTACACTATTCTTGTCTTTTTTTTTTTTGACCTGCCACATTTCCTTTTGATTCAAATCGTAAACAAGTCAACATTTTGGAAGGAAAAAGTTATAAACTTTACTAATGCTACACTATTCCTGTACTTTTTTTTTGACCCTCCACATTTCCTTTTGATTCAAATTCCAACAAGCACTTCAGCTCAATTTCAAGGTGAGACACCTACTTCCGGACATTGGACCCCGCTCTTGGAAAATATTAGTTTCGCAAACCAATTTATAAAAAGGACAGTACTACTAAAAAATATAGAATCTCTCATGACTAAAAATATCATTTTTAGTTATGAAACTAACACTAAAAATTATAGAAACTCTAGGATTATAATTAAAATATAAAACTATTGTCAATTCAAAATCAAGACAACAATAAATTTCAATAGGGACTTTAGACTTTCACCCAAGGAAAATCATATAAATTGGCTTTTCTAAGGGCGGGGGCCGTTGGGCCACTTGACACACCCCCATTCAAAACATTCACATAACACACATTGCATATGATAACATATTCAAAAATATAATAAAGTTGACACCAAGTAGGTTCAATAAATAAACGTTGATGGTTAGGGCACGATGCAAAGCATGGGGTTTGTCTACCAATGGTTGCAGTTTCAAGTCATGCACGTAGATCTTCTTGGGAATATGTCTACCAGCAGAGAGGTTCAATTCCTTTGTGCAAATCTTCTTTTGGCATTTTGGGAATGTGTTCACGTCGGAGGTGTCCAACTGGGGAAGGCTGCTGAAAGAATTCCCTTTCATTGGTGCATCTAATCAAATTTTGCCAGCTCACATGCATGCATGCTGCTTTTGAAGGCTGGCATCTCCTCTGCTATTTGTGAACCAAGCCTTATTGTGTGGCCATTCTAAGTTTTTTTTAAAAATGTTGTAACATCTTTCTTTGTATAGTGCCTCCTAACCTTCCCATCTAATACGAAATAAGGGTTCTTCTTGCCCATATCATGGCCCCATTTTCTAAGACTCATAGATTCAATATGGATTTCTTAAGATCCCTATCAGATTGTGTAGTAATGAATGCAATTGAAGGCTCTTGGATTGTAGAAGAGTAGAGGGAAAAATTGAATGACAAAGTCTAGCATGCAGGTAGGCATATATATATATATATATATAGATAGAGAGAGAGAGAGAGAGAGAGAGAGAGAGAGAGAGAGAGCGAGAGAGAGAGAGAGGATATATATATATATATATATATAGAGAGAGAGAGAGAGAGAGAGAGAGAGAGAGAGAGAGAGAGAGGGAGAGAGAGAGAGAGAGAGAGAGAGAGACGATGGATGTGAGTGAGTGACACAGGAGAGGGCTGCTACTACTTACTACGTGCTACTGCTGCTGCCTATATCAAGATCCAATAGGTCCCCATGTGTGTGTGTGTGTACATGGGTCCCCCCTCCACCCTTGTGTAGCTCATTTCATAGGCAAAATAGTAGCACTTGGTCCCCTCGAGCAAAAGAAAAATGAGTCCCAATAACAGATTCGATTGATTTTAAAACAATCCTTCAATAACAGATTCGACTGGTTTTAAAACAATCCTTCAATAGAAATCATAATATTTTTTATCATCATTTTCCCAAAATTCTGAGTCCATTGTATTACAATAATATCCTCTAGACTCTCCGTTGAAGACCAGCTAGCCAACCAAAACAAGATCCAGTATCAAAATTTGGTTCCCAAAAATCTTCCTTTTAGTCCATCCGAAATCTTCCTCGACGTACGCATGGGTGTCCTAGCAACCGCGAGCCTGTGCATCGCCTGGTCAGAACCCTCTAGGATCCTCCTTAGGTGTCCTAGTACTTCACTCAGGGACCGCTTTGTCGGTCCTCGCCCATCGTACCGGAAGCGCACCATTTTAACCGTACCAAGGCTGGTTAAGACCTCGGTAGGCTTTGCCGCGGCGAGCGACGTCCCTTGACGACTCCCTATCAGTTGTTCAAATGAATCTCCTCTTAGAAAAACATAAGCCAAATGCTTCCTCTAGCATTCTGGCATAAAACAATCCTTTGAATAAAAAAAACAGAGGTTCCAATGCAAGTAAAATTCCAATTTGAGATTGGTTCCAAAAACCCTTTTTCCATAATTCCTAGTTTCAAAATGAGGATCCTTGATCTCTCATCACGGTAATCTACCCATCATTTAGTCTGATTATCCAACTAGATTCTTGGTGAGTTCGGTCAGGAAAAAACTAGTTTAGTTCCGGTAATCTATTCTTTGTGATTAGAACTGGAATTGGTCCACGAAGTTTTCACTTGATTCAGATCGAGAGATGGACAAGTAGGTTTACTGTCCGTCCCTCTCGTAGTCTACCAAATTCATTCGGTTTAGTTCTACAAGGATTCCGTTCAGATAAATATATAGTTTTGGGTAAATATCCATTTAGTGATTTTACCAATTAAAATATCCAAAGATATTCCTTCTATCACATAATTTCTCAAGCTTGATTCATTAGGTAGAATTATGGTGGAAATTTCATCTTTTGACACTAAAATTTAATTCAAATCCATCTTTTCTTAATTATCATAAAAATTCTTCTTTTTAACTAAATATCATACCTTTTTTTTTGAATAAACTTGAAATCCCTCTTTTTGTCATTTTAATGAGTGCAATCCAATTATCATTGAAATTCCTCTTTTACCATAAATTAAATCTATTTAAAATTCTTCTTAAAAATTAAATAAAAATATCCATTAATTCCATTAAGCTAAGAATTCCACTTTTCTCATTTAGATATTTGAATTCCAATATGGTGGGAATTCCTCTTTCATCATTTAAATTTATCTATGCAAAAAGATAAATTTAACTAAATTTTCTCTTAAAATTTAAATAAAAATCTCCATTAATTTCTTTACACTAGGAATTACACTTTCCTCATTTAAATATTTGAACTCCAATATGGTGGGAATTCCTCGTTCATCATTTAAATTTATCTATGCAAAAAGAAAAATTTAGCTAAAATTCTTCTTTAATTTTTAAATAAAATATACATTATTTTAGCATCACAATTTTTCTCTTGATTCATTGGAATACATGGATTTCCATTGTCATAGGAATTACTCTTTTAACATAAAAATGGATTACTAGAAATTCCTCTTTTTCCTTAACTATTTATTCATAAACATAAAATTTAATTTTTTTTTTTGATTATAATGAGAATCATTCAATTAATCTAGGATGATTAATCCTAGAATATGGTAGGAAGTCCTCTTTTCATATTATGAATGAAAATGATTTATGTGTTAATTTTTTTAGAATTTCACCATAGCTCCACTGCTATTACTGATAATTCTCAATAATTTTGAAAACATAAAGTTTAGTAATATCATATGATAGAATAACCATTAATTGGATCAATATCCAATTATGGACTATTTTTTCCATGAATTAAATAGCATAAAAGCATTAAAAAGCCACTTATTTGGCCTTAATTGGACAAGCATAGAAATTACTTTTAGATTAGAGAATTGCTTCATGAGAAGCTTCATTTGAATATAGAATAGGTCATAGGAATGACCATTCTTTGGGGGAGAGAGAGAAATGCTTAAAAAAAACATTATAATTTAAGCATAAATGGAAATTTATGTTTTATGACTACAATTCATTAAAGAATTCAATTGTATTAAAAAGTCATTCAATTGAATGCTTCTCAAGCTTGAGAGGGGTTGAGAAGAGAGAAACATTTAGAGATTTAAAAAAAAGACCATAAACCACACTTTACCTCCTAGATTGCTTGATTCTTTAATCAAAGTAGAGGCCCCCAACTGGTATATTGATGAAGACTCCAAGGAAGATTGAAGAGAGAGAGAAGCTCCAATCTCTTCAATTTGTAGAGGGTTTTTCGAGGATAATAGAAAATAAGCTTATCTTAGAGTAATACCGGCATAGTTTAGTTCACAGATGAGAATACAAAAGAATGAGGGTCTATTTATAGGTGAGGGAGGCCACTAACTGAGTCCAACTGAGTTCTAGAATTTTCTAGCTTCAGTTTGGCTGAATTTGGACAAGATTTGGACCAGTTTGGCTCCCTTTTTGATTTGGTTTGATCATCCAGGAGAGAGGAGAGATAAAAATATCCTATTATTTTTTAGTTTAAAACTCATCCACACATGTGAAATAGGCGCCTCCTTGAAGGGCCCCCTTCTCCTTACCAATGTGTTAAAAATGAATGATTACTCCAAAATATCTCATTTTTTAAATTTATACTTCATAATTTTTAACTAATAAATCTAGTACTCAGTCAACTCTTCATCTTATGTGTGCATTTACTCATTTTTGGTTATTTTCTTTTATTCTTTGGATTTATCTTATCCCAACACTTGGATTAATCTTATTGGTCCATATAGGAATCTTAATCCAAAATTTTCAGAAAATCTTGACCCTTAGGCTAAGGTCTTCTAAATCATTTTTAATTAATTTCAATTGTACCTTGAAAAATCTATTTTGATTTTTTGATTTAGGAAAATTATTTTTTGATATTTGTAAAATTTATTTATCCAAAAATATCCCAATATTGATTTACCACTCTCTAGAAATTTTTATCTCACTAGGCAAAAACAAGGAAAATAATATTTTGTTGTATTCAGAAACATAGAACGATTACAAGGGATTGAAAGTGTAGAGGCTTATTTGTTATTCAGGCTATTGAGGAGGAATCTTACAATAAAAATGTGTTATTTTAAGATTTCCTTTTCAAGTCCAAAACATTTGCCTAAGTTAGAGAATGACTTAGAAGTTTTAGAGAAACAATGCATAGATATGTTCATTTGCATCGACTTTGGAGCCTACCTAAAAGATAGAATCTTTTTTCAAATCACAAAAGTAATGCACGTTTTACTACCCTCATGACAAAAGAGAAAGGGTGGCATACTAGCTCATGTACTTATTCAAATTTTATGCAAAAAAAGACATTTAGGAAGATGGGACATTTGATCTACACCACATGCTAGGAAAGGGAAAAATCAACTAAAGTCTTGTCCTCTAACACCAAATGTCTTTCCATACCATCATAAGTTTCTCATACTGATTTGATTCTAATGCTACTTAGATGTTGTTATGTCTCCAAAACAAGAACATTTTCATGTTGCACATGTGTACTATAATTCTTTACACATAAGTCAGGATTTCTTCATTTGTTTCCTAGGATGGAAGCAAGCTTGATGGCCTTATTTGTTGGTGCATTGAAATTTGTGGAGCCTTTCATGAATATGTAATTTAATGCTAAGGAAATTAATAAATATATGCAAAACATCTATCAGAATATCACAAAAAAACCCACATTGTTATGAACACGCCCTTCTAGGCATTGAACTCATCATCATCCTCTCAATGTTTCATGGGTGATGCCTCAATTTCTTTTCAACCCGAGTCATTCAATAACAGATTGAACCAAGTGACCACAAAACCCAACCGACCATAAAGATATGAATATAGTTTTGCATACCATTAGCATCTTAAAGGCCCCATTAATACATGGTCAACATAGAGCTACAAAAACTACCTTCCAAGACTTTGGCACATATTCCCCTTAAATTTTCCACAGCACCAAACCCGAATGACTATTGCTCTTTCTTCCCACCCAAGCTCGTGAGGCAACGTTATTACTCTTTCTTCCCACCCAAACTCGTGAGCGGCAACATTCTTCCTCCCACTCTTGCCTTTTTCTTACTGCCCAAACTCGTGAGACAACATTCTCCCTCTCACTCTTGTCTATTACCTAAAGATGGATCCTCCCCATTTTCTGGCTTTATGCACATGCACGACACACTCTTTGAATATTTTTGCCTATCATCCTTGTCTTTATATTATGCTACTAGTATCATGCTATGAAGTTCTCTAGGATTTCTAAGACACTCACTAGGGGTATAAGAAATAGCATTTGTAACTAAGGCCCATGATGGCTACTTATATTAAAAAGGCTTGCACACATAGGTATAGCATAACACGTTTTTTATTGCAGCTTGTTTGCAATCTTTTATTTTGAATATAAGTCTTCTTATTACCTCTCCTCCTTGGGTAACTTCTCTAACTTTGAGGCATCTCAACACTTTAGAGGAAAATGACTAACAAAAATTATCTAGAGAATTTTCTCAAACTCAAAAGAGAAGAAACATAAAGGGATTCTCATGCTCATTGGTAAGGTGGACTACAAGATAAAACACGCTATAAAGATTCCCTAATTACTACTTCAAGTGTGTTCACCTAAATGAACATTCAACTTACATGAGAGAAGAAGGAGAGAAGAGAAGATGCAAGGGTCAGTTTAGGAACATGCACTTAGCCAGCCCTAAGAGGGTTAACTCCTCCTCGGCCGGGGGGGGGGGGGGGGGGGGTCACTCATAAAGATGTAAGCATAGCATGTGGGTTCAACCAAAGGGGTTTTTAAAATCCCCTTTTTACACATTTTTTTACAAACAGAAGGGTACCATTTAAAGGGCGTATTTATAGATTGAATAGAAAAAGGGTGTGTTTGATTCATGAAAAATTTATAAATAAGGGGTTTTTAAGTTAGGGGTTAAACGCACGTGATATAGAGAGTTTACATATAGTGAAGCCCCCGAGAACTCCTTGATGTGAAGGCGCTAGGGGCTCACTCTAGGGGGACAAAATCTCTTCCTTAAATAGGTTTTAAGGTCGTTCTAGGACTGAGTATTTCTGTCCAGACGGTTGGTGTCACAATGGTTCTTCCATGCCACCCTAGCTGTTTCCACTATCTTTAGCTTGGCAAGAGCCATTTTGCTTTGCTCATTGTAGCCGATGACGTCAAAATATTCTTCCATGGCTTCCACTCATTTCTCCACAGCCTTGTCGGTTCTCCCCTTCTCCTTTGAAGGAGTTCTATGAAGAGCCTTGCGAATGTCAAGGTCAAGCTCATCATCTTCAGAGAGAGGGTCTGGTTGATGGCCACCATAGTTGTCTCATGATTCTGCCAAAAATGATATATTATTAAATTTTTATTTTTGATATCGTCCACGAGATCCTAAGAATTAAGAGGTTCAGAAAACAATTTCTTAAACAAGATAAATGATCTTATTGGAGATCTATGACATATGTCCGATAAAACAGATTTTTCTTTATCAGTTCGTCCATAAACAATCACTTATACAGCATGGAATTTTTCTCTAGAAAACATTTCTTTATTTCTATAAAAGTTTCAATATGTACATAGAGCAGCTCGGCTCCAAAATCAAAATCTCCTCGGGAGATGCATAAGACAGCGGTATTGGGCCATAGCCATGCCCTGATACAAACATTCACTTGGCCAAGGGAGCTATTATCTTCTCCTTAGGAATAAAGCGACTAAGGAGTCTATAGATTTGGTATGAGAGTCTGAAATTTCGTGGCGTTGAATGATATAGAATGACACCATGTACCACTTTCAACTTTATCAGAATCATGGCCAATGATGATGATGACAACAACAATTCCCCCACCCATGATGACCCACATCCCCGCAGCACCCTCATCACGCTCATTGGTCACACAACCACAATGCTTCCCCCTCTCAACCCTTCCTAAACCTAGTGCCCACTAGCACCCACCAACATCCCCTCGACCCCCCACCCTCTTCCCTGACCACCCTTCCTCTATTTCCTTCACCACATGCCACCCAACCTCACCTACCCTCACCACCCCCTTCTCTTATGCCACCCAACCTCACCTACCCTCACCACCCCCTTCTCTTATGCCACCACCACCTTCCTCCCTTTTGGATTGGGCCCACCCTGCTTCTTTGCACACATACTAGTGCTATTCAAGAGCACAAACCATGGTGACATAAATGTTGGTTCTCCATAGTTTTGCCAATCCTTTCTCCCAATCCCAACAGTTCCCATGTTCTCCCATACAATCCCAACTCTGATCAACAAGCATGGTGTGGAAACAATGAAACACTCACTCCACAATTGCAACATGAATCCATGTGTATAGTGGAGTGCTCATTGAATTACCCTCTCACAATCCCAACATGAATCCACATGCATGGTGAGATGAACAATGAACCTCTTGGCCTCTCTATGGGGAGATAATGATTCTAATATGGCATAAAGATTAATAAATCCATGTCCCAAATAAATGGGCGAGACAAAACAGTCCCATAAGTCGAGATATCTGTCCAACTGGTAGTCCACTAGAACGTGGGGAGTGTCGTGATCTTCACGTGCTTCTCAGCTATCTCAAGCAAATTTGCCATCTCAAGGGTTCACAAGGTCTTGTGAAGGGAGGGTGGGTGGGAAAAAAGAAGAAGAAGAGGCTGCTAGAATGCAAGGTGGCTGTCAAACGGTGATGGCCACTTTCTACCCGATCTCCAAGTCATGTACAGCCCAAAACAATCTCCAATCAGCACCTAAATCATAAAACCCTCAATGTCCCACTGTCTCCAAGCTTCAAGCCACATGGGGCTCTGATACCATGTCAGAATGCACAGCGAAAATGAAGACAACTGCTGTAGAGAGCAATACACAGATGCAAGAGAGAGAAGATAGTGTAACTCTGCTATATATACACCAATAAATCCCGGAATATAGAATGACAAGTGTGGGGGGCAAGGGGCCATTTTATATGGCCTCAGGTTGCTGGTCGGCCCCCAGCACTAAAATAGTCGACATCAGCCCAGATGCCCACGACCAGCACAAAACCGAGTCGGCCAGCATAAGGGGAGTCGGCCAGCATAAAGGTAGTCAGCCAGCGGGGGCTGGACAGCAGGTCGGGGCCCAGAATCCAGTCGGCTAGCATCTGATATAGCCGACAGGAAAAAGACAGCCTCCCATACCAAGCAAAGAATGGGAAAAAATACATGGAAGTGAGGTGGGGGAACGCCAAAACTGGGCCGACACACCCACAACAGTGGCTCTGACATAGTGTACAGACAAGAGATGACTGCTAACAGTGTCACCAGCTTGGACATTTCCCAATTTTTGTATATAAACGGGCTCTAGTGACACCAGGATGCCCAGGAGTTGGAAGGTATACAAGCTTTGTGAATGGGGGGTTATCCAGCACAAAGAGCCACGCGCTTGAAGCTTGGCCTAGGCATGTGTCATGTGGGCTTTACCTACAGCAACATTCGGAGGGTAAAGGTTGAGGAAGCCAACACTATCCTCTCCGATAGTAATGGTAATCCACTATGCATGCCCGGGGATGATGACTTCGGAGCCAGACACTGCTAGGCACAGTAGCTACTTGATTGACAAAAATACACACCCCTCCTTGCGTCCCAAAGGGGCCGAAAGAAGAAGACCAGAAAGTGTGACTCCTGCCTAGAAGAATCTTCCTCTATCTACGGGCGGGTGTGCCCCTCTGAGAGAGGTGATGCTCCTGCAAAAATAAAATGTCTATGGGTCCCCCAACCATGGCTCTCTAAGCTCACCTTGTAGGACATCTTGTCTCTGAAAGCACTCAAGCCCCCCTAAACCCTGAATGTTCCATGTAACAATCTGCATATCAGTCTCTGTGTACTGCAGCACTAGTGGAACTACCCTCCACTCAAAGAGTCTTAAGCGACAAATTAGACGGGGAATAATCACAATCTGTGCGGGGGCCAAAGGTGCGCCAAGTGGGCACTAATCCTATCCTCCATGTGACGCCACTCTGTGTATAAGAGAGCGTATGCATGCTCCGCACTCCATCTATCACAATAGAGGTAACTATAAGAGAAGGGAGAAGAGGTATCACGATGACAGAAGTATGCATGAAGATAAAAAGTAGGACCTCCAGGCTGGTGGAGACTACCATCTCCCTGTCCTGGCCTCGAGATGAGTAGAACCTCCAAGCTCCATCCTAGCCAAAAGCCAGAAATGGGTGACTGGAGTGGTGAAAAACCACACATACTCGAACAAGGACTACTGTCTCCTCAAAAATGTCGATCCCTTCCATCGGTAGAGATCGGAAGAAACTATAATCCATTGGTTGTCCCAAGATCCTGGGAGACCCATCTGGGGACTCTAGTGGAAGAGCCCTCACAGGGGAAGCGACAATGGTCATCTCTACCAGCTCAAAGAACCGGTAAATCAAGCAACAGATGGATCCAGTCGATTGCCTCCGCTCTGGGTCAGGGGCTACTGAGGGCGACAAGAGTGTTCTGGAGAGGCAGAAAGGGGGGGGAGGGTGGGGCGGGAGGAACCACGGTGGGTAAAGTCAATGCCAAAGAAGGGATAGGAGGTGAGGGAGGGCAGAGGGGAGGAGAGGCAGGGGAGGGGAAGGGTGCTGCTTGGAGAGATCTATCAGAGAGGACGGCTACGAGATGGGCTCACCGGGAGCTCAGAGAGGCCGGTTGGCCTCTTAGAACACTAGGGGTCGGGGGGGGAATCTCGAGACGAGGGATCGATCGCCATATTGGTGGGGCGGGTGCATCACCAACGGGAAAATCTTGAGATAAATGCTCATAACAGTTCTTTGACAAAACCGAATCCTCTTGAGATCTGCCAACCTGGCGCGTGTGGCGGCGGTGCTCAGCTCGGGTGATCGTCTGGTGGCCCAAGCATAAGCCAACCATTCGCCACTCTCTGGTAGATGGGTCATCTCCGAAGTCAGGGCCTGGGGCTCTACTTCCTGAGGGCATGCCTCTCTCCCTACCCCCTGCTGATGATGAGGATCATCACAAGAAACGGGGGAAGGAACAATTGGGGGCGGTCTCCTGGCTTGCCGTCGAGGGCAAGCTATGGCTAGATGGCCCATTTGCCTACAAATGAAACATTGGCTTGGGAGACCTAAATACTCCATGTGCTATTGTATGGGGTTGCCCTAGAGCTTAGGAAGAGATATACAATGCGGTACAGACTCTGGAAAGGCCATAGAAATGCGGAGAGATGGAATCCCAGCTGCTCGTGCGAGGGCCAAGGTAGCAGTGGGGGGGGACTCCATCACTCTCCCGATGGCACCTCCAAGCACCAGGAGAAGAGCAAGGTACTCCTTCTTCCTAAGGCGTGGAAAATAAACTGTCACTAGGAAACCCGAAACACCAGCCAGTGGGTCAAACGCTGGATCGAAGCTGTGTTGCCACTGTGCAAAGAAGACGCAGTGCAAGGGGACTCAGCTACATGACCCAGTTTGACACCGTTGGTAGGTTGAATTCCACCTGGTAGTATCCGTGCCTCCCCAGAGGGCGAATATCGATGATCTTTGCAATGAGAATGGCTTGAAAGAGATCCCTGAGCTGTTCGTGCATAGGGCGGCTACCAACAATTTTGTAGACTAGGGTGGAGGCAATTGCCTCAAGAGAGGCAATTGTTGTGGAGAGAACCTAAAAATCTACTTCAGAGAAAGAAATGCAAGAAGCGGAGGATTGGGTTAGGGATGACAGAGCTGCCATGGAGTCCTCCTTAGGGAAAAGACCAAAATGAAGCCGAAACTTGTTGAAGATAGCGGAGCCCTGAAGCACTGAAAAAGGTTGTGAGGAATAAGTCTGGGGGCTGCAGGTGGGAGAGAGGAGGGAAGGAGGGGAGGCTAAGAGGGGGAGGAAACAATGGCAAGGGTGCGAGGAGGGGAGCGAAGGGGAGAGGGGAAGGGAAATGGCTTAGGGGCAGAAACGAGGGGGAGGGGGGATCAGTAGGGCAGGTGGGGTGAAAGAGAGGGAGAGGGAGGTTGGTGGGATTGACAAGGGGGGGCGAAGGAGAGGGGGGGGGGGCTTTAGGTTGGCTGAGCATAGGGGGAAGTCAGGGGGGGCAAAGGAAGGGAGAGGGATTGGTTGGGTAGGGGGGCCAGAGGGGGTTCAATGCAACAGAGGCAGGAAGGCGGGTAGAGAGGCAGAGCGGTGACGCAAATAGCAGCAACGCGAGGGAGGAGGGCCCAGAGAAGAAAAGGAGGGGAGGAAGATCTCGTGAAGGGGAGGGTGCAGGAAAATCACAGGCGATGGGGGGAGCTCGAGAAGTGCGCACACCATTGGCCGAAAATAGTTAGAAGCTTCACCTCTTAATGCCAACTATTTCCACCATTGGCCGCGTGTCATGGTAGGTGGAAAATTCCCTTAGGGGACGACAAGAACATCAGCATTTTCTCATACCAATCCATCAGAGCCGAAATTACTTCCATTGAAAAGATATCGGCATTGAGGAATGAATCAGGGACACCAATGGGAGCTTCATCGTTAAAATCTATGATAAGAAATATTGCATGCTCCTTTCTTGGGGTGTGGTGGATTTGAAAGGTAAACATTTGAAGAAGTAGCACCCCACTGGGCCAGCTTGCGCTTCAAATTAAGAGAGCCTGATGATCCACATGAAAAGTGAACTCATTACACCATCAAGTAACGTCTAAATCTATTTACAAAATATATCATCCCAAGGGCTTCTCTCTCGGTAGTAGTGGAGTAATTATTTTCTACCCAAGAGAGTAACTAACTAGCATAATAAATGGGCCCAAACCATCCATCTTCAAATTCCTGCATCAATGTGCAACCAATAGTAACATCTGATACGTCCACAAACACATGGAAAGGTGTGGACCAATCTGGCACCTACAAGATGGGAGCAATCGTCAACATCATTTTAAGCTATTGAAAGGCTTTATCACATTTTGTTGTCCACTCATAAACCATATCTTGCTTCATTAAGGCATGCAAGGGATGTGCCACATCAGCCAAGTATCAAAGAGACCGACTATGTTAGTGACTTTGGCCAAGAAACTTGCTGAGTTGTTTTGCATTACTAGGATTATTGAGGGTCTTAATGACCTCCACCTTTGGATCTACCGTGCAAGGACATCCAGGTAGGATTAATGAGCCCAACAAAGATTCTAGTATTGACTATAAAAGCACATTTGGCCGGTTTAATCAAGCCTTTTTGCATTTCCCTAAACACAATTAGGTGAGCAGATTCTTTCCCAAAACACTAAAATCATCAAGGAACCCCCACATAAAACTTGTCAGATATTCATCAAATATCTCTTCAACTATCCTTTGGAAGGTTGCTTGGGCATTCTTTAACCCAAATTTCGTTACATTGGAAGCAAACACTCCCCATTTTGTTACAAAAGACATTTTTTTCTGATCCTCTGGATCCATAAACTTGATTATATTTGCTCAACCCATCAAGGAAAGAATACATCTCATGACCTACTCTACTGCATCCAACATCAGTGAAAGGAAGTGGGAATGGATTTGTCTCACTGTACTTGCATTCACCTTCCTATAATCTATACATGCCCTTACTTTACCATTTTTAATACCATTTTTAATAGGGACAATTATAATTGGTGATAGCCAACAGGCTTTATATTGGGTAAATAAACCCAACTTGCAAGAGTTTGTTGATCTCCTCCTTCACTTGCTTGGCATGATTAGGATTCATATGATATCTTTCTTGGCAGATTGGTACCACATCCTCCTTATTAAGATTGATGCAATGTTGATAAAATTGGGGATCAATGCCCTTCATATTAGTATAGCTCCAAGAAAAAACATCCACATAAGATTTAAGTAGGTCATAAAAACCTTCTCTTTAAGAGTATCCTTCAACCTGTTGCTTACCCTCACTTTCCCATGGATTATCTACATTCCCTAAATTCATATCTTCCAGCTCATCCTCATTAACGTGATGGATTCTCTAGATTTTTGCCTCATGAGCAGCTTCTAAGGTCATGAACACTTTATCCTCAGGCTGTAGGGACTCTTCCTCTACTTCTAAATTGGCACTAGGTTAGGCCTTCACTAAGTTTTAGTTACATCATAAGGGAAGTTTTGGGCAATAATATGGTCCACATCTAATTCAAAAACAGACACCAAATCTAGGGTGTCTTTTAAAAACAGACACCAAATCTAGGGTGTCTTTTAAAATCTCTTCTTCTTCATCCTCCTCCACCCATGCTAGGCAGTTTAAACCTTCAGGATATAGAGTGGTTTGGCCACCTTAGTGACCTTGTGATCTGATTTGGCTATAGTAACCTTGATCTTCTTCTTGCCTGTCGACTTTACCTATGCCTGACCATAATTTGATAGATTTTGTTTTCTAGCTCACGATTAAAAGTTCTGGATTCTACAGTGTTGCTCTTGATTGTTCTCTCGTAGAGGGCAATCACTGTTGTTGGATCACTGAGATCAGACTGGGTGGGATTGGATCCGTTTCTTGGGCTTCCTCTACCATCTGTGCCAGCTGCGCTGATCTTGCCATGTAGGTAATCATTCCTTTGAATGAGAAACTTCCCCTAGTTCCATGAACCGTTATTTCTTGTGGGATCATGTCACTACCAAGGCAATTGTAAAAGCATTGGAATCCTTATGGTGTGGCGGATTTCCTTGACCGCAACCAAATGGTTGATGAGGGACCGGAGTTGCAAGCAGCATAACCACCACTACCACTATCTAGGTCATAGGAATGACCATTCTTTGGGGGAGAGAGAGAAATGCTTAAAAAAACATTATAATTTAAGCATAAATGAAAATTTATGTGTTTTATCACTACAATTCATTAAAAAACTTCAATTGTATTAAAAAGCCATTCAATTGAATGCTTCTCAAGCGCTTGAGAGGGGTTGAGAAGAGAGAAACATTTGGAGATTTAAAAAAAAGACCATAAACCACACTTTACCTCCTAGATTGCTTGATTCTTTAATCAAAGTAGAGGCCCCCAACCAATAAATTAGTTTGGTATGTTGATGAAGACTCCAAGGAAGATTGAAGAGAGAGAGAGAGAGAAGCTCCAATCTCTTCAACTTTTGTAGAGGATTTTTAGAGGATAATAAGCTTATCTTAGAGTAATACCGGCATAGTTTAGTTCACAGATGAGAATACAAAAGAATGAGGGTCTATTTATAGGTGAGGGAGGCCACTAACTGAGTCCAATTGAGTTCTAGAATTTTCCAGCTTCAGTTTGGCTCAATTTGGACAAGATTTGGACCAGCTTGGCTCCCTTTTTGATTTGGTTTGATCTCTAGGAGAGAGGAGAGATAAAAATATCCTATTATTTTTGAGTTTAAAACTCATCCACACATGTGAAATAGGCGCCTCCTTGAAGGGCCCCCTTCTCCTTATCAATGTGTCAAAAATGAATGATTACTCCAAAATATCTCATTTTTTAAATTAATACTTCATAATTTTTAACTAATAAATCTAGTACTCATTTTTTTAATTAATACTTCATAATTTTTAACTAATAAATCTAGTACTCAGTCAACTCTTCAATCATCTTATGTGGGCATTTACTCATTTTTGGGTATTTTCTTTTATTCTTTGGATTTATCTTATCCCAACACTTGGATTAATCTTATTGGTCCATAGGACCCTTAATCTTATTGGTCCATAGGACCCTTAATCCAAAATTTTCATCCAAAATTTTCAGAAAATCTTGACTCTTAGTAGACTAAGGTCTTATAAATCATTTTTAATTAATTCCAATTGCACCTTGGAAAATCTATTTTGATTTTCTGTTTTAGGGAAACGTTTTTTGATATTTGTAGAATTTATTTATCCAAAAATATCCCAATATTGATTTGCTGTGGGATCCTTGCCCCCCCCCCGCGGTTCCTTGTCTCGGCGGCGAAAGTGGCGCCGGCCTCCCGCACGGGGCGGGGATCCACACTCAGGGCCTCACCCACCATGGATGTCCGGGGGGGGGCGAGAGGCTAGCCCGGGCGGTTCCTCTGAGACCGGCATGGAAGACTCCCCTCGTCGAAAGGCACGGGCGATTCCGCCAAGGGAAAAATCTTTTAACGGGGAAATTACTCTAACGAGTCAAAGTCTTAACTAGATAAACTGATCTGACCGAAACTAAAGTCACATAGTCAGATCAAGAAGAGACTTGCACTTGGTCCATGGAATCACCGCTTTTTTCCTCATTTACGAGGCACAGCCGCCCGTTGATCCCCTCCCACAAAACAAGGTCTTCTCAGGATTTAAACTAATTAACGTAACTAATCGTACCTAGTTGTTTCTCAGGAATCCTCCTATCCATCCATCCGGCCCATGGGTTAGCCAACTACCCGACCACTGTATTAGTGGGATTCCTAGATTTGGTTGTGTTTTTGCCTGGATACCAAGGAAAAGAGTTCCCAGGCTCCCTAGCCGGCGATTCATGCAAAAAATTAAGGTAGGCATGTACCACGTACACACCCAATATGTAATTACCATTTATAACAGATTCGACTCGCTTTAAAACAATAGAAATCATAATATTTCTGATCATCATTTTCTAAAATTTTGAGTCCATTGTATTACAATATTATCTTCTGGACTCTCTGTTGACCAGCTGGCTAACCAACGAGATCCAATATCAAAATTTGGTTCCCGAAAATCTTTCCTTTTAGTCCATCCGAAATCTTCCTCCACGTACGTATGGGTGTCCTAGCAACTGCAAGCCCGTGCATTGCTTGGTCAGAACCCTCTAGGATCCTCCTTAGGTGTCCTAGAACTTCACTCAGGGATCGCTTCGTCGATCCTCGCCCATCATACCGGAAGCGCACCATTTTAACCGTACCGAGGCTGGTCAAGACCTCGACAAGCTTTGCCACGAGCGATGTCCCTTGACGACTCCCCGCTAGCTGTTTCAATGAACCTCCTCTTAGAAAAACATAAGCCAAATGCTTCCTCCAGCATTCTGGCGTAAAACAGTCCTTTCTATAAAAAAATAGAGATTCCAATGCAAGTAAAATTCCAATTTGAGATTGGTTCTAAAAACCCTTTTTCCATAATTCCTAGTTTCATAATGAGGATCCTTGATCTCTCATCATCACGGTAATCTACCCATCATTCAGTCTGATTGTCCAACTAGATTCTTGGTGAGTTCAGTCAGGAAAAACTAGATAAGTTCCGGTAGTCTATTCTTTGTGATTAGAACTAGAATTGGTCACGAAGTTTTTACTTGATTCTGATTGAGAGATGGACAAGTAGGTTTACTGTCCATCCCTCTCGTAGCCTAACCAAATTCATTCGGTTTAGGTCTACAAGGATTCCCTTCAGATAAACATCTAGTTTTGGGTAAATATCCATTTAGTGATTTTACCAATTAAAATATCCAAAGATATTCCTTCTATCACATAATTTCTCAACCTTAATTCATTAGGTAGAATTATGGTGGAAATTCATCTTTTGACACTAAAATTTAATTCAAATCCATCTTTTCTTAATTATCATAAAGATTCTTCTTTTTGACTAAATATCATACCTTTTTTTTGGGAATAAACTTGAAATACCTCTTTTTCTCATTTTATTGAGTGCAATCCAATTATCATGGAAATTCCTCTTTTACCATAAATTAAATCTATTTAAAATTCTTCTTAAAAATTACATAAAAATATCAATTAATTCCCTTAAGCTAAAAATTCCACTTTTCTCATTTAAATATTTGAATTCCAATATGGTGAGAATTTCTCTTTCATCATTTAAACTTATCTATGCAAAAAGATAAATTTAACTAAATTTTCTCTTAAAATTTAAATAAAAATCTCCATTAATTCCATTACACTAGGAATTACACTTTCCTCATTGGAATTACACTTTCCTCATTGAAATATTTGAATTCCAATATGGTGGGAATTCCTCTATCATCATTTAAACTTATCTATGCAAAAAGATAAATTTAACTAAAATCTTTCTTTAATTTTTAAATAAAATATACATTATTTTAGCATCACAATTTTTCTCTTACTTCATTGGAATACATGGATTTCCATTGTCATGGGGATTACTCTTTTAACATAAAAATGGATTACTAGAAATTTCTCTTTTTTCTAATTAACTATTTATGCATAAACATAAAAATCAATTTTTTCATGATAATGAGAATGATTCAATTAATCTAGGATGATTAATCCTAGAATATGGTAGGAAGTCCTCTTTTCATATTATGAATGAAAATAATTTATGTGTTAATTTTTTAAAAATTTTACCATAGCTCCGGTGCTATTACTGATAATTCTCAATAATTTTAAAAATATAAAGTTTAGTAATATCATATGATAGAATAACCATTAATTGGATCAATATCCAATTATGGACTTGTTTCCTAATTTTTCCATGAATTAAATAGCATAAAAGCATTAAAAAGTCACTTATTTGGCCTCAATTTGACAAGGATAGAAATCACTTTTAGATTAGAGAATTGCTTCATGAGAAGCTTCATTTGAATATAGAATAGGTCATAGGAATGACCATTCTTTGGGGGAGAGAGAGAAATACTTAAAAAAATATTATAATTTAAGCATAAATAGAAATTTATGTGTTTTATCACTACAATTCATTAAAAAACTTCAATTGTATTAAAAAGCCATTCAATTGAATGCTTCTCAAGCTTGAGAGGGGTCGAGAAGAGAGAAACATTTGGAGATTAAAAAAGAAGAAGACCATAAACCACACTTTACCTCCTAGATTGCTTGATTCTTTAATCAAAGTAGAGGCCCCCAACCAATCAATTGGTTTGGTATGTTGATGAAGACTCCAAGGAAGATTGAAGAGAGAGAGAAGCTCCAATCTCTTTAATTTGTAGAGGATTTTTAGAGGATAATAGAAAATAAGCTTATCTTAGAGTAATAGCGGCATAGTTTAGTTCACAGATGAGAATACAATAGAATGAGGGTCTATTTATAGGTGAGGGAGGCCACTAATTGAGTCCAACTGAGTTCTAGAACTTTCCAGCTTCAGTTTGGTTGAATTTGGACAAGATTTGGACCAGTTTTGCTCCCTTTTTGATTTCGTTTGATCCAGGGAGAGAGGAGAGATAAAAATATCCCCAATGAAGTAAGAGAAAAATTGTGATGCTAAAATAATGTATATTTTATTTAAAAATTAAAGAAAGATTTTAGTTAAATTTATCTTTTTGTATAGATAAGTTTAAATGATGAATGAGGAATTCCCACCATTATTGGAATTTAGTTAAATTTATCTTTTTGCATAGATAAGTTTAAATGATGAATGAGGAATTTCCACCATTATTGGAATTCAAATATTTAAATGAGAAAACTGTAATTCCTAGTGTAAAGGAATTAATGGAGATTTTTATTTAAAATTTAGTTAAATTTATGTTTTTGCATAGATAAGTTTAAATGATGAAAGAGAAATTCCCACCATATTGGAATTCAAATATTTAAATGAGGAAAGTGTAATTCCTAGTGTAAAGAAATTAATGGAGATTTTTATTTAAATTTTAAGAGAAAATTTAGTCAAATTTATCTTTTTGCATAGATAAGTTTAAATGATGAAAGAGGAATTCCCACCATATTGGAATTCAAATATTTAAATGAGGAAAGAGGAATTTCCACCATATTGGAATTCAAATATTTAAATGAGGAAAGTGTAATTCCTAGTGTAAAGGAATTAATGGAGATTTTTATTTAAATTTTAAGAGAAAATTTAGTTAAATTTATCTTTTTGCATAGATAATTTTAAACGATGAAAGAGGAATTCCCACCATATTGGAATTCAAATATTTCAATAAGGAAGGTGTAATTCCTAGTGTAAAGGAAATAACGGAGATTTTTATTTAAAATTTAAGAGAAAATTTAGTTAAATTTATCTTTTTGCATAGATAAGTTTAAATGATGAAAGAGGAATTCCCACCATATTGGAATTCAAATATTTAAATGTGAAAAGTGGAATTTTTAGCTTAAGGGAATTAATGGATATTTTTATGTAATTTTTAAGAAGAATTTTAAATAGATTTAATTTATGGTAAAAGAGGAATTCCCCTGATAATTGGATTGCACTCAATAAAATGAGAAAAAGAGGGATTTCAAGTTTATTAAAAAAAGATATGATATTTAGTCAAAAAGAAGAATCTTTATGATAATTAATAAAAGATGGATTTGAATTAAATTTTAGTGTCAAAAGATGAATTTCCACCATAATTCTACCTAATGAATTAAGGTTGAGAAATTATGTGATAAAAGGAATATCTTTGGATATTTTAATTGGTAAAATCACTAAATGGATATTTACCCAAAACTAGATATTTATCTAAAGGGAATCGTTGTAGACCTAAACCGAATGAATTTGGTTAGACTACGAGAGGGACGGACAGTAAACCTACTTGTCCATCTCTGGATCTGAATCAAGTAAAAACTTCATGACCAATTCCAGTTCTAATCACAAAGAATAGACTACCGGAACTAATCTAGTTTTTCCTGACCGAACTCACCAAGAATCTAGTTGGACAATCAGACTGAATGATGGGTAGATTGCCCTGATGAGAGATCAAAGATCCTCATTATGAAACTAGGAATTATAGAAAAAGGGTTTTTGGAACCAATCTCAAATTGGAATTTTACTTGCATTGGAACCTTTGTTTTTTTAATTCAAAGGACTGTTTTACGCCAGAATGCTGAAGGAAGCATTTGGCTTATGTTTTTCTAAGAGGAGGTCCGTTTGGAATAGCTGGCAGGGAGTCGTCAAGGGACGTCGCTCGCGACAAAGCCTGCCGAGGTCTTGACCAGCCTCGGTACGGTTAAAATGGTGCACTTCCGGTACGATGGGTGAGGACCGACGAAGCAGTCCTTGAGTGAAGTGCTAGGACACCGAAGGAGGATCCTAGAGGGTTCTGACCAGGCGATGCATGGGCTCGCGGTTGCTAGGACACCCATGCGTACGTTGATGAAGATTTCGGATGGACTAAAAGGAAAGATTTTTGGGAACCAAATTTTGATACTGGATCTCGTTCGTTGGTCAGCTGGTCCTCAACGGAGAGTCCAAAGGATATTATTGTAATACAGTGGACTCGGAATTTTAGAAAATGATTATAAAAAATATTATGATTTCTATTGAAGGATTGTTTTAAAACCAGTCGAATATGTTATAAATGGTAATTTCATATTGGTGTGTACGTGGTATGCCTACCTTAATTTTTTTGCATGAATCGCCGGGGGCCTGGGAACTCTTTTCCTTGGTACCCGAGCAAAAACACAACCAAATCTTTATAAAGGAATCCCACCAATACAGTGGTCGGGTGGTTGGCTATAACCCATGGGCCGGATGGATTGGAGGATTCCTGAGAAACAACTAGATATGATTAGTTACGTTAATTAGTTTAAATCCTGAGAAGACCTTGTTTTGTGGGAGGGGATCAGCGGCTGTGCCTCGTAAATGAGGAAAAAAGCGGTGATTCCATGGACCAAGTGTAAGTCTCTTCTTGATTTGACTATGTGACTTCAGGTTCGGTCAGATCAGTTTATCTAGTTAAGACTTTGACTCGTTTTCAGAGTAATTCTCTTGTAGAAGATTTTTTCCTTGGCGGAATTGCCCATGCCTTCCGGGCGAGGGGAGTCTTTTGGGCCCGGTCTCGGAGGGACCGCGCCCGGGCTAGCCTCTCGTCCTCTCGAACATCCGCGGGGGGCAAGGCCCCGAGTGTGGATCTCCGCCCCGCACAGGAGGCTGACGCCGCTTCCGCCCGCCGGCGACGGGGCAGGGCACCGCGGAGGGGGAAGGGACCCCACAATGTTTGCCTTTGAAAATAGGATATTTCATTTTCTCTTGGTGCCGTTCCATTAGGAGAGGTGGCAACCACTGACCAACTCCACAGTGTGGTTCCTCCGAGGGGTGATGCAGCCATCAATTTCACCAAGAGGATGCCGATAACTAAGAGGTTAGTGGCTCACCACTTGTGGATCCACTAGCAGAATTGCATTATTTGGCTCATCGTTTGAGAATTGACTTTGCCCATTAATGGATTTTGCCGGGCTGGGTTGCATGCTAACCATGCTTAATGTATTCTCCGAAATGCCAGTGAATTCATAGAACTAATCAATCTCGTCATATTGATGGAGAACTGGGAGTTGGCAAGCCAACACCTCATGTTGACATCGGGTCTCCTCCTGTGAGGATGCAGTGATCACATGGTGTTAGGGACATAACGTAGAAGCCCTGGCATGGTGATTGCGGCGATGAGCCAAATAGACATTGCTAAGTGATATCACCAGAAAATGTGTTATGCCATCGTCCGCTATAGAAGCATATGAGAACAACAGGTTCACCAAAAGTGTTGGGGGTTCAACCAACATGTACTGTGTTTCACCAAAAGAATAGTAACATAGAGAAATACACAAAATGATAATGGAACATAACTAGAATGTTCATCTATTGAATCTAAATTAACTCTCTGTTACAATGAGGGCTTAGCATGTATAATGAAGATCTGAAGTGTCACAACATGATAATGGAACATAACTAGAATGTTCATTTATTGAATCTAAATTAACTCTCTCTTCTTACAATGAGTGCTTAGTGCATATATATAGTGTTTAGAATGAAGATCTGAAGTGACATTAATGCCCTATTGAATCTCCATGATGATGAATCTACCTAGCGTATGTTAATGAATTCTCCTAATGTATGTTAGCGCCGCTAACATGGATAGCATTGTAGTAGCATTTATCAGTGGTGGTATAATTGGCTTTATTGCATATGGCACACAATTGAGTAGAAGGGAACTAGCATTCCTCCTTAATCTAACCCTGGCTTTTACACTTTGTGCATATATGGTCTCAGTCTTCAAAACCATTCTTTTTTTTTTTGTGAATATATGGTCTTAGTCTTCAAACCATTCTTTCCTCCATGTCCTCCCCCCACAGGTAATCTTGGCAAGGTGGCCTTTAATTCTTCTTGAACATCCACTACTTGCTTGCTACCTTTCTTATTTCAAGGCTTCCACTCTTTGTTGACATCTAATCTGAACTACAGTCAGAGTTAGAAGTGTCTTCACCAAACTCCAACACTAAAGACTCTTCTTGATTTTTTCCTTTCTCCAAAATTTTTCTTATTCTTCCTCCTTTCTCTTTTCCTTTTTTACAACTTCTTCTTCCTTTCTCTTTTCCTTTGTTAGAACTTCTTCTTCTTATTCTTAGGCTCTCAATTAAGATTCAATTTGCTTCCATTTCTCCTTCCACCACTTGCTTAAATGTGACGGTTTCCAGGTCAGACAAGGTCGCAATTGTATGGAGCATCATCCGCAATCCTCCAACAAATCATTGGCTTAGATTAGTTGATGTTGGTCTATCGACTTGATCTAATCTCATTAAGAGTTCTCTAAACTCTATTGAGACTCTATCACATAGTCTCTTCAATGGCCTCTTCTTTTGGGTCAGTCTTTTTAGCTTCGCCATTACTTCCATGGTGGCTTCATCCTTCAGCATAACCTCTTCTAGGAAGCATTCTTGATCTCATCAAGAATGTCTAAAAAGTGATCCCATACTACTCTTACCAATTGGTTGGTTTTCTACCCCAGCGTATTAACAAAAAAACTCATCTTCTGAGATACTAGAGCTTGATGGCTAAAAATGCAGTTTCAAATGAGAAAACATGGGAATCCAAATCCTTGTTAATCTTCCCTTTGAACTTTAGGTAATTAATTTGCCATTGTTACTAGTTGAGTGTTGGAATTAGGGTTGCAAGAAAGCACACAAAGCTTAGAAAAGAAGAAGCAAGAATGCACACAACATAAAGTGTATTAGATTGTGTCAATGTACAAAGATAAGTTAGTCCTAGAATGATAGGCGTATTTACAAGCCGGGGGAAAAAACCTCCTAAAGAGGAAAAAAGTACCCCGGCGGTCCTAAGTGTGTTCACACACATCACTGCCTATATATATGGCAACAAATCCCTCCTGGGAGTGATGGTGTGAACAAGAGTTGGCACTTATGTATAGGGAAGTGCCATGCCCGAAGTAGATCAGTCCACAAAGGGGAGCAAGCCCAAAGATTTGCGGAAAGCTTCGAACTTCTCACGAGGAAGTGCCTTTGTGAAAAGATCGACAAGGTTGTCCTGTGTTGGCACATAGGCCAAGCTGATCTCTCCTGCTGAGAGTCTCTCCCTGACATAGTGATAATGCACCTCAATGTGCTTTGTGCGAGCATGAAAAATTGGGTTTCTCGCAACTGCCAATGCGCTCTGACTGTCAGTGAAGATAGAGGTGGCAGACTCCTATCCAACACCCAAGTCAGCCACCATAAGCTGTCTGAGCCACACACACTCAACCGTAGTTATGAAAACTGCCCTGTACTCAGCTTCACAACTAGAAGTGGCCACAGTAGGTTGCTTCTTGCTCAACCAAGATATGCATGAGCTACCGAGCATGAAACAAAAACCACTTGTGGACACTCTTGTGTCATAGCAACCAGCCCAATCTGAGTCCGAAAAAGCATGTAAATCTGGCGGCAACGATCCCCTCTTGGGATAAAACAACCCAAGATGTATGGTGCCACTCAAGTAGCGAAAGATACGTTTAACTGCCTTTCAATGCTGAGACCCTGGGCTATGCATAAACCTGCTCACCTGTGAGACTGCAAACTGAATGTCCGGCCTCGTAATGCATACATAAATGAGGCAACCAACAGCTATCTGATAGAGTGTGACATCAAAGTGATCTCCAGCATCATGAAGACTCAACTTCAAACCTGTCTCCATTGGAGTAGCAATAGGCTTGCAGTCTTCAAGGCCAAATCTCCGCAACAATGTCTCAATATACTTTGTCTGATACAAAGCAATACCTCCATCACACTGCTTAAATTGTATCCCCAAATAATGATGCAAATGTCCCAAATCTGACATCTCAAAATAGGCATTCAAATCAGCCTTAAAATCAGCAATATGACTCTCATTTGGTCCTGTGACCAGCATGTCATCGACATAGAGAGCAATGATTATCCAAATCTGACATCTCAAAATAGGCATTCAAATCAGCCTTAAAATCAGCAATATGACTCTCATTTGGTCCTGTGAGCAGCATGTCATCGACATAGAGAGCAATGATTAGATGTACATCATCCACACGTTTAACATACAAGGTGCTTTCTATTGGACTATTCTGAAAACCATGTGCAGTCAAATATGCATGTATTTTTAGCTCGTGGAGCTTGCTTTAAACCATATAAAGCCTTTTTCAACCTGCACACTTTGTTTTCCGGCCCTCTTTGAACAAAACCACGAGGCTGCGTTACATACACCTCCTCATGCAAATCTCCATTTAAGAACGCAGTCTTTATGTCCAACTGATGTACATTCCAACCATTATGAGCTACCAATGCACAAATGCTACCAATGGTAGTCATACAACAAGTGGGAGCAAAGGTCTCATCAAAATCAATGCCCTTTTCTTGAGCTACCAATGCACAAATGCTACCAATGGTAGTCATACAACAAGTGGGAGCAAAGGTCTCATCAAAATCAATGCCCTTTTCTTGAGCATAACCCTTTGCAACAAGTCTAGCTTTATAGCGATCAACACTGCCATCTGGCTTTCGTTTCAACTTAAAAACCCACTTACATCCATCCAATGGCCTTTTTACCAATAGGCAAATCACACAAAGACCATGTACCATTCTTCATTATAGCATCATATTCACTTTGCATTGCAGCCAACCAATTTTTTGATTTTTGTGCCTCATCAAATGAAAGAGGTTCTTCCTCTTCACACATACTAGACACAGCCAAAGCATAACAATCTGATGCATAAGAGGCATGCTGAAAACCTAAACGAGTATGACTAGAAATAGATGCATCAATTTTACTATCATGCAAGGTTTGTACCAGCCATTTAGGCATACCTCTAGCCTACTCATTTTCAGCCCTATCCTCATGAATAACATCATGTAAATCTGCATCAGAAATAAGCTGATCTATGATGTCGTTTGGAATCTACATAGGCTAAATATTTGCCTCATAAGGACCTACATTTGAATTCCCACCTGTAAAGAGAGGCAACAATGTATCAAATATATCCCGTGAGCTCACACCTGTCTCTTTGGTACATGATAACAAAGGCTGCACAACATCTTCCACAAAAACAACATCTCGACTAATCAAGATACGCTTTGACTGCGCGGATGATACAATATGTAACCCTTGCTGTTTAGCACTGTAACCAACACAGCCTTATCATCCAATTTTCTGCATTGTTGCACAGGCACTAAAGCATAGGCCAAGCAACCAAAGACACGCAAGTGACCAATAGAAGGCTTCCTGGCATGCTAAGCTTCGTATGGAGTAATAGACTGCAAGGCCTTAGTGGGACACCTATTGAGTACATATGCAGCACACATGACAGCCTCAAGCCAAAACGCATGTGGCAAAGCTTGGCTCTTGACCATACATTATGCCATCTCCATAAGTGACTTGTTTTTTCTCTCAGCAACACCATTTTGCTGAGGGGTATACGGCACTGTACATTGGTGTTTTATCCCACGACTAGCCAGAAATGCATCAAACTCTTTAGACATGTACTCCCCCCCTCGATCAGAACGGAGGGTGCCCACAGTACAATTGGATACATTTTCAACCATAAGCAAAAACTGTTTGAAGCACAAAAACACTTCGGACTTTGACTTCAGTGGATATACCCATGCATGCCTTGAGTAATCATCAATGAAAGTCATGAAGTACAAGTGTTTACCAAATGACGGAGTTTGCATAGGCTCACATACATCACTATGTACAAGTTGCAATTTGCGAGTGGCCTGCATAGAACCATCCTTTGGAAATGCAGAACACTGCATTTTGCCCAAAATACAGCCTTCACAAACATGTTTCAATGGTGCCTCAAGAGGGGACAATGAAGCAACCATATCAAATTTCTGCAAACGCGGTAAACTAGCAAAGTTCAGATGACCAAAACGAGCATGCCATAGTTTTGCATCTGAGCCTGCCTTTTCATTAGAAACTGCATTTGCTGAATCTTCCACACACTTGTCATAAGAATTGAGCCTATACAGCCCACGAAACAAGGTGCCAGATACAATAATTGTATCACCAGAAGTCAAATCATGAAACAGTACATCTGTCATCCACAAATTTGACTACAAGTCCAAGTCTAGCAAGTGCAGAGACAGACAATAGATTCTTCTTTATCCCTGGCACATACAAAGCATCTGAAAGTGTGAAAGCGCTACCATTTGTAACAGTAAGCATAATTTTACCAATGCCCTTCACTCGGTAAGAAGCATTATTGGCACATGTGACAGTATTCCCATTAGGGACAGCCTCAAGACAAGTGAACATTTCACGATGCGAGGTAATGTGCTTTGTAGCACCACTGTCAAAATACCATACATGAGAGTCAACAGAAACTGCCAAACATGCATCATGTATAGATGGATCATACTGGCAATACACGCTAAACGCCCATTCTGTATCCTGCACAACATTTGCAGAATCTGCATTTATAGAAGCATCCACTATTGTGGCTGCATTTGACTCTTTCTTCTTTGCCTCTTTAGCCTTTAGCTTAGGGAAATTCTTAATGACATGATCAGTTGCCTTCTTACAATAGTTGCACCTCATTTTTTTTTGCCTTTATCAAGAGTCTTCTCAGATTTATTGTTGCTACCTGTGGAAGGAGAAGAAGTTGCAGACCTACTAATAGGAGAAGAAACAGTGGAAGGGGCTGCCTTACCACTTCTTCTCTGCTGGGCAGCAACAAATGCCATATCAACTACACGCTGCCTAGCCCTATTTTGCCTAGACTACGCTTCTTGCAAGAGCTTGTTGACTAAAGTATCATACTTGACAACATCAGGTCTATGCTCTCAGTAACAAGTCTCCACGTGGAAGCAAAAGTCTGATATGACTCAGGTAAAGCATCAAGAACAGTCTGCACAAGAGAATGATTAGGAATAATCTCACCTGTAGAAATCCACTATTCCTTGAGATCTTTAATCTCAGCAAGAAAAACATTCATGTCATCATCTTCCTGCATAATCTTCGATTCTAGCTCTTTACGCAGGTAAGAGATTTTGCCTCGTTATGACCTGCATACAAACCAGCTAGAATATCCCAAGCCTGTTTTGCTGTTTTAGCTGAACGAATATGTGGGGTGATGTTACGTTTGACAGAAAGTGCAATCAAGGCATGAGCCTGCGCATCTTTACCATCCCAAAACGAGCTTGTTCAGTAGTAGTGGGTAAAATAGCAGCAACAGTAGAGCTGCTAGAACCTGTAACATCCTCAACAGATCCTACATCCATAGAACCTGGATGCACATCCATACCCTGCACAATATTCCACACTCCTTTTGCAACCAAAACATGCTGCATCATGTATGCCCAAAGTGGGTAGTTGCTGTCTCCATCCAATTTATCATCAGCAGATAACATGCGAAATACATCATTACTGTTATCAGCCATGGCCACCACTGACTGAAACTGATGCAAAAGCTACCTGTAATGAAGCAAGGACTGAACAGAAAACAACTCGTGCTATGTAGCATGGTCCACAATAGAATATGTATGCCTGTTTTGCAGAAAACTGTACTGTCAAAATTTTTGTACAAAATGACGAAAACACCTATGCAGAACTAGAAATGCAAAAATGGAGCCCGAAACGACCTCAGATGCAATTTGTGAGATCGCTAAGCCCTATGAGCTTATTTGCAGAGTATAGGGACCTGGAAGCGCTCGTGAAAGCTCACCTCAATCAGAGAACATGAGTCGAAGGGTGCTAGCGGTGTAGCCCTAGGAGCCGATGCCTGCTCTGATACCAATTGTTGGAATTAGGGTTGCAGGAAAGCACACAAAGCTTGGAGAAGAAGAAGCAAGAATGCACACAACACAAAGTGTATTAGATTGTGTCATTGTACAAAGATAAGTTAGCCCTAGAATGATAGGCATATTTACAAGCCGGGGAAAAAAACCTCCTAAAGAGGAAAAAAGTGTCCCGGCGGTCCTAAGTGTGTTCACACATATCACTGCCTATATATATGGCAACATTGAGATTATTTGGATTCTCCTTCGTCTTCTTGCCTTTTGTCTTGCACTTCTAGTTATTCTTCACCATTTTCCTTGTTCTTCTTGAAATTCTTGATCTTCATGATTTTCTTGATCATGGAGCTCATCTTGCATCATAGCTTATTTTTATTATCGCTCTCCTATTATTTATGATCTTTTCTCTAGAGCTAATTTATGTGATGTAGCTCACCACCATTTTTTCTTGGTCTTAGCTACTACTGTTAGCCCATTTCTACAGGGAGTCAAGGTAGATACACCAAAGGGTCATACATTCAAGATATGAAACAATGGTGTCCAAATCTGCAACTTGGACGGGCGCTCGTAATGGTGTGGCGGGCGATTCTTGCTTCAAGAGCATGTGGTAGCACATGTAGGATGAAGTCCCAAGTGGTACTTCATGGATATATTATGAGAGTAGTCATTGTAATAGCATTGAGCCTCTTATGAGCCTAAAGTGCCTAGCCGGCCACAATTTAAGTGAGTGTGAACACTTATGGCCATGCATATAAGTGAATTTCTCTCATAATACAATAGACTCTCCCATTGTGCAATAGAGTCTTGCTCTTGCTAGTCCTCTTGCTAATCTCTCTCTCTAATACATGCTAGTGAGTGTGTGTGAGTGATGTGAGGTGAGTGGAGGGACGAGTACAAGTAGTGCAATGCGGCAGTGTGACAGGTGCGGTGGAATTACTTCTCATGGAGTTGTAGAGCTTGGAGACCTCAAGGGATCCTCACGACAGTTGCGGTTCACCAGGTAATCTCTTGTTGGATGTGTTTTAATAAGGGGGGTTAGGGTGAGCCACAACATTTTTGGTGCTGCTCTACCCAGGAGTCATCCCTTGGTTTTTTCCATCATTTTTCTCTAATCTACGCGTTGTCCATTGGCCATTGTCTTGATTAATGGTTTCCCATGAAAAAGATGTAGATTTGATGGAGATTTGTGTGTGATTTTGTGAGAAATAGCTCTCTTTTTTGCTTTGTAAAGAATGTTTTTTTGCTTAATTTTTAGCTTAATTTATCATTTTTATTGTTTGTTAATGTGGTTTTAAATGTTCTTAGGGCTTGCAAATAAAGTGTATTAGGCTTAGTTTGCATCCATTGCATCAAACAATGCAATAGAATGCAATTTTTAGTGAATGTTAGCTCTTTTTTAGAGTTAAACATAGAACTAGAATCATTATTTTTAGCTTAAATTGTGTGTTTTTTGTTGGAATTGTATGTAATAGAGTATTAGCAATCATTAGGAGTAGCTTAATCCTTTAAAAAATTTCTCAAAACCATAAAAAATCCTTCTACTTCAAGAGGTAAAAAATTAAGAAAATGTGTTATTTGTTGGGGTCCAAATTGATCATGCAAGTAGTCAAAATTAGTGTTTTTGAGTGTTTTGAGAGCATTTAGATGCATCAAAATACTTAATTACATCAATTTCTTCATCAATTGGAGGAATTTGACTCTTTTTTACTTAATTTTGCCTCAAAAGAAGAGACCAAAATTAAGAGTATGATTAATTTCTAATTATACATTAATTTATACATTAGTTGATGCACATTGCTTAGAAATTTCTTGCTCTATCCAATGATGTGCTCAATTGTGCGAATTAATTAGTGATTAGGGGTTAATTAGAGTCCTTGATTAGTCTAAAAGAGAGAAAGATTAGTGAAAGGATTAATCTTTAATTAATTTTTAATCACTTTTTTACACAACTCATTAAAGCTAATGAGCATTGAATGAGGAGATGCTCATGAGTTGTTAAATTGTCCATTTTGGGGGTCATTTATGAAGGGTATAAGGGGGTGTCATAAAAAGGTTGACTTTTTTTATTCCCACTTGCCTTTTTGGGATAATGCCCATATCTCTTTAATTTAAAATTTAAAAAATATTTCTCCCAAACAAGGAAATTCGAATTTCCCAGTAGACTCTTAAAAAATTAAAAAATAAAAATAAAAAATTGGTTCATGCATGAACATTTCTACACTCTCATCTCACGGCCTAAGCGTCTCATGTCATAGGGTACCGCACAAAAAAAAACCGTGTGAGACACGTGTCACGGTTCATGGCCTAAGCATCTCACGGGCCTAGGCGTCACGCCTTAAGACCTCACACAAAAAAAAAAAGAAAAATCAAATTTGATAAAATCTATGAAGTCCGCTTAATGCCATGAATTGCACCCTGCTAGTTCACGACGTGAAAGAGGTTCGATTGTCTTAAAAACACCCCTGTTTGAAGGCGCTCTAGTGCTCATCGAAAAGCCGACATCAAGCTCTTCAAACTTGGTCTTGACCGTCCGAAGTCAAAACCGATTGTTTTGGCCTCCGACTAGTAGCCTCAAAATTCGATTCAAAAATCGAGGCAAAAACGGTCCTTAAGCACTAAAACCACCCAAAACAACGCGAAAACGACTGCGGACCATATTCGGGCTTCTTTTTGAGGGTCTAAATGACAAAATCACGAACGACTCAGAGAGACAAAGTTGTAGTAATCCAAAAATACTACAACTCTCTCATATAGACTTTTTTCATTCCTTTTGGAATATCTTAAAAACCGGCAATGAAATATGGAAAAATTTGACATGAGTTTCATGGTCAGCTGCATTCTTTGAGAGTAAATTAGAATATCATCAAAGAAAACAAGAACAAAATCATCTAAGTATTCTCTGAGAATGTCCTACATTAAGCGATTGAATGTAGCTGGGGCATTTGTCAATCCAAACGGCATGACAGTGAATTTATAATGCCCATACCGAGTATTGATGGCTGTCTTCGGGATATCTTGCTCATTAATCCTGATCTGATAATACCGTGATTTGAGATCTATCTTTGTGAAGATCTGGGCTCCACTTAGCCTGTCGAGAAGCTCATCAATTCTGGGGATAGGATACTTATTCTTAACTGTCCCTAGCTGATTTAGACCTCTGTAGTCCACACAGAGTCTTAGCATTCCATCTTTATTTTTCTGAAAGAGAACTGGCGCACCCCAAGGTGCAACACTGGGTCTTACAAACCCTTGTTCCAACAGCTGTCTAAGCTGTTCCTTGAGTTTGATGGCTTCAGGAACTGGCATTTTGTACGTGCGCAAGGCTACTGGCTGAGCTCCGCGGGGGTCAATTCTATCACATGATCTACTTCTCGAATTGGAGGCATCTCTGTTAGCTCTGTTGGGAATAAATCATCATAATCACTTAACCATTCAAGTTCTTTAACTTTTAACTTTGAGTCTACCGGATTCATTTTGACAAGATAAATGTGCTACTTCTTTCTAAGTCCTTTTAGTAACTTAGAAGCCTTTACTAACTGCAAACTTGGGGATCCTAAAATTTCGGTTTCTTGAACTTTGTTTCCATGAAGGTCACGGAAGGAAATGGTTCCATTATGACAGTGAATGTCAACTTGATTTTTGTGGAGCCAATCCATTCCAAGGATCCCGTCAAAAACTCCCAAAGGTATAACTCTGAACTGACAAATCAGTTAAATTTCCATCTAGATTGAACTAAATACGATCTGTTTCAAGGTGAGTGAAAAGAATCTTCCCACTTGCCAATTTAACTTGCATAGGTGTCCCTGATTTCTGATCTAAGACTAGCATCCAGGGGAAATGAAAGAATGAGTACTGCCTGAATCAATCAAAAGCTTAAAAGGCTTACCCTGATCCTCAGGTGGAGTATTGATGAAACGGAGAATTGACGATTTGGCCCTTGGTTTTCAATTGCAGCATAAATCTGTCCTCTTTCCTCTTCCACTACTTCTGCAATTGTGACTGCTCTGGCTGCTGGTGTCTGAGGTGGAACTCTTTCTCTTTGGTTGCCCCAGTTCTGGGAAGGAGTTCTGAGGCTACTTTGTGAGGCTACTCTGGACAGAGGCAGATGGCTGAGCTGGAGTTCTTCTGGGATTTCCTTGATTTTGGTGCGGGGGACCCGACTGGACTAATAAAGAAGGAGTCTATCTCAGGGCTCTGGGACCCTGGTTTCCTTGGCCCATAGAAGGAGAGGGGCAATCCTTGAACTGGTGCCCAAGTCCTTGACATCCGAAGCATCTGTTTCTCGCTTTGCATTCTGGAGAGAGCCGGAGTTCCGGAGAATGTACTTCGAGGGAAAGGTCCCTTTGCATTCTGGAGAGAGCCGGAGTTCCGGAGAATGTACTTCGAGGGAAAGGTCTTCCTTCATTTTTGAAGCTTCTCGTCTCCACATTCTGGTTAGAACCTTGGTTGGAGGCGAAAAGTTGGAAGAACTTCCTGGTGTCTAGGATGAGGGAGCTGGCTTTGATGGGACTTTTATGAGATGAAGGCCTTGGCAAAGTCCTTCGCCATTTCTGATAGCTTTTGCCTGGACACTGGCTTGGCATTTTTGACCAGTGTATCATCCAAGGGTTCGTTCATTCCCCGAATGAACCTGGCCATGAGTTGCTCTTCATCTAGAGGTGGTGAATATTTGAGTAGAAGAGCAAAGGCCTAATGATATTCCTCGATGGTTTTGCTCCCCTGGTTTAGCTCTAAGATTTCGTTCATTTTGATTTCCAAAAATATAGGGGGACAAAATCTCTTTCTCCTCAAATAGATTTTTAGGTCATTCTAGGACTGAGTATTTCTGTCCAGACGGTTGGTGTCACAGTGGTTCCTCCATGCTACCCTGACTATTTCCACTATTTTCAGCTTGGCAAGAGCCATTTTGCTCCACTCATTGTAGCCTGTGATGTCAAAATATTCTTCCATGGCTTCCACCCATTTCTCCACAGCCTCGCCCAAGTTCTCCCCTTCTCCTTTGAAGGGTCTTGGTGGCTGAGTCCTATGAAGAGCCTTGCGAACATTAGGGTCAAGCTCGTCATCTTCAGAGAGAGGGTCTAGCTGATAGCCACAATTTCCTCGTCTCATGATTCTGCCAAAAATTTATATACTATTAAATTTTTATTTTGATATCATCCACGAGATCTTAAGACTTAAGAGGTTCGAAAAACAATTTCTTAAACAAGCCAATGATCTTATTGGAGATCTATGACATATGTCCGATAATAATTTTTTCTTTATCAGATTGTCCATAAACAATCACTTATATAACAGGGAATTTTTCTCCAGAAAATATTTCTTTATTTATATAAAAGTTGTAATATGTACATAGAGCAACTCGGCTCCAGAATTCAAAATCTCCTCGGGAGATGCATAAGACGACAGTACTGGGCCATAGTCATGCCTTGATACAAACGTTCACTTACTAACAAGGGAGCTATTATCTTCTCCTTAGGAATAAAGCAACTAAGGAGTCTGTAGACTTGGCATGAAAGTTTGAAATTTTGAGGCATTGAATGATATAGAATGACACCATGTACCATTTTCAGCTTTAACTGAATCATTTGCCAATGAGAGGTTCTGTCTTAACATTGCGCACCGATCACAAGAGGCGTGGACATACTGTCCTGCAAACCACTTATGTTGTCGTCTCTCCGCTAGGTCAGGAAAATATAAATCCTCGAAATGGCTTACGAGTCTTGCTCGGCTTGTTCGAGTCGAAGCGGAAGAGATGAGATGCTCAAAGGCGAACGCAGTCATGTATTGTGACTAGGTGAGGTTGGGAATACTGGATAAGTATGGAACTTCCATCTATAATTTCCAATTCAATTTATAAGTTTTTTTTAAAAAAATTTAAAGTTTATTCAACATAATATTAACAAGCGAAAACATTATTTCCCAGACTTACTTTAAAAAAAGTTTTAAGCAATTTCTGCTGCTGTTACGTAAATTTACAACAGCCCTCTGATACCAACTGTGAGATCCCACTCCCCCTCTCCGCACCGGATTCCCGGATGGTAGCAGCAACAACGGAAGTACCTTCCTCTTGCGTGGGGCAGGGTTTCTCATTCGGGGCCTCACCCTCGAATGTCCGAGCATGAGACTAAGCTGGTGGTCCTTCCAAAAATCAAAACCGGGAAAATTTCCCATGCCCGAAAAGCGGGACGATTCCACCATTTTTATTTTCTTAACGGATTTTTCTAACGAGGTCAAGATACTAAACTAACCTTCATCTTAATAAACCAGATAGAAGGGAAACTAGTACAGACTTTACTTGAAGGAATCGATGCTTTTTCCTGATTGAATCAAGCACAGCCGTTGATTTATTCTTTAGAGAAGTCTTCAGGATTCTAATTAACTACTCGAGTTCTAAGCGTATTCCTATTAATCAATTTTATTGTTTTAAAACTCTACTGATTCCAGCCTAACCCCATCCGGCCCATGGGTTAGCCACCGCCCAACCACTGGAATAGTAGAACCAGACAAGTACTCACCCACCCATAATTGAATGCCTTTCTTAACTTTTGCTTTAGAATACAGATACGCACACACTCCTCTTTAAACTTTAACTTATAAAATAATCCATTGACAGCAATTACTCGTTACACATGTCATAACTCAAAATTTCTATTGAGTCTTTGTTTCTCACAAAACAGGATCACTTTGGACTCTCAGTTGAGACCAGCGGGTCAACAACGAGATCCAGTAATAGATTGCAATAAACATTGGTCCATCATACAATATCTTCCTCGACATACGCATGGGTGTCCTCGGCACCGCGAGCCCGTGCATCGCCTGGTCAGAACCCTCCAGGACCTGGGCAGGCTTTGCCGCGTGAGCTGTCCTTTGAACACTCCCTGCCAGCTATTGCAACCGAACTTCCCTTAGAAAACACATATACCAAATGCTCCCTCCAGCATTCTGGCATAAGACAGTCTTTTAAGAAAACAGGGTTTCTATGCAAGTTTTCAGTTTTGATTTTCTTTTGAATACAATGAGTATATCTTAATTCCATATCCCAAGACTTCTAGATCACAGTCTGGATTCCCAAGCAGAATTACTCGAATTCTGAATTCTTAATCCTTAGATCAAAATTAAAGGTCTCAACTTAGTTTAATTTTCAGTGGGTGATTTGACTGTAGATTATGAAACTAGTCACATCGTCATTTCTTGAAACTGATGAAGGAGTTATGTCTTGGTTATAGTCTAATTCAGGTTTTGAGTCTAGAAAGGTTCTTCTTGAACTATCTTTATATCAAAGGGAAATATTTCAATTACTACTTTACTGAATTTAAAACTAATCACGAATTTCAATGAGGAATCATTTATCTAAAATTTCAATTTCGATAGCTTCACTGAATTTTCTCATTGTCATCTTAGAGAATATGAAACGGTAGGATTTTCTTTCACAGAGTATTTACTTAATCATTTACCAATATTCATGGGAATTAGACATAGGATTAAAGAGAACTGTTATTTTGATATAAAAATAAAATTCTTTTATGCATAAAAATCGATATTAGTGAAAGTAACACTTTTACAATAAAAAAAATTTCTTTTATGCATTATTTTATGCATAAAAATCAATAATGATGAAAGTAACACTTTTATAATAAAAAAAATTCTTTTATGCATAAAAATCAATAATGATAAAAGTAACACTTTTATAATAAAAAAATTATTCTTTTATGCATAAAAATCCATTTTGATGAAAGTAACACGTTCATAATAAAAAAATTATTCTTTTATGCATAAAATTCCATTTTGATGAAAGTAACACTTTCATAATAAAAAAAAGATTATTCTTTTATACATAAAAATCCATTTTGATGAAAGTAACACTTTCATAATTAAAAAAAATTATTCTTTTATGCATAAAAATCCATTTTGATGAAAGTAACACTTTCATAATAAAAAAATTATTCTTTTATGCATAAAAATATATTTTGATGAAAATGACACTTTCATAATAATAAAATTATTCTTTTATGCATAAAATGCATTTTGATGAAAGTAACACTTTTATAATTAAAAAAATATTCTTTTATGCATAAAAATCTCTTTTGATGAAAGTAACACTTTCATAGTAAAAAAAATTATTCTTTTATGCATAAAAATCCATTTTGATGAACGTAACACTTTTATAATTAAAAAAAATTATTCTTTTATGCATAAAAAATCCATTTTGATGAAAGTAACACTTTCATAAATAAAAAAAATTATTCTTTTATGCATAAAAATAATAATCAATATGCATCTTCTATGCATGAAAATGATACTTTTAGAATATAGAAACGATAGGGATTACTCTTTTAGAATAATAAGAGATAATACTTATTTCTAAATTTTTAAAAAATTTTACCATAACCTCCTTTGTATGGCTGACCATTTTTTAAATTTTCCTACTTAATTTTTCTTAAAAATTAACTCTAATTGGTTTAAAGTAATCTAGACTAATCAAAATTAACTCTAATTGGTTTAAAGTAATCTAGACTAAAAATTAACTCTAATTGGTTTAAAGTAATCTAGACTAATCAAAATTCACTTATAAAAGAGAAAACAATATAAAAAGTTTAATTCCAACTATTATCACTTAACTAGGATAAAGAAGGGCTGATTTTAAAAATTAACTCTAATTGATTTAAAGTAATCTAGACTAATCAAAATTCACTTATAAAAGAGAAAACAATATAAAAAGTTTAATTCCAACTATTATCACTTAACTAGGATAAAGAAAGGCTGATTTTAAGAATGAGAGAGGGGAAAAGCCATTTGACCAAGGCATAGCATCCATTTATCATTTCAAACAACACAAAAATTAGAAAAGCATAAAGAAAAATATAAAATTTCTAACTTGCATAAAGAAAAGCATAAAGAAAAATATAAAATTTCTAACTTACATAAATTCTGGAAGCTTTCCTTTGGCTTGATGGTTTGAGGGTTCTACTCTTGTTTGTAACAAGAGTGGCCACCAAATCTTTGGAAGAGGGAAAGGTCCAAAAGTAGTGAATTATTAAAAAATTCACAGTTCTTCTTGGCTCTTGGGTATAAACACTATTATTTTTCAACAAAGGGGGAGGCTTCTATTTGTAGGAAAAAGTGAGCTCCTAACCAAGCAAACTGATTCTAGAATTTTCCAAATCAATTTGGTCAATTTTTGACCTTTTTAGGTCAGTTTAGCTTACTTTTTGGAACTAGACTAGAGGAGAGATGAAATATCTCAATTTTTGAAGATTTAAAACTCCACCCCACATGTAAAGTAGGCGCCTCATTGATGAGGGGGGAATCCCCATTGTGAGAGGTGTCAAAAATCCATTTTTTTAGCTTTTCCTTTGGTCCTTAGTCCACTCTTCATCTTATGTGAGTATTTACTCATTTTTGCGGGGATTTATTTCTTCTATTTATCTTCTTTATACATTTGGATAAATTTGATTGGCCCTTCAAAACCTTAATTTGAATTTTTTTGAAAATTTGGACCCCTAGGATAAGGCCTCTTGAACAGATTATACTTGATTTCTAATGCACCTTCTGAAAATCTTTTTGAACTTCTGTTTCGGAGAAACTTATTTTAATAAGAAGAGATAATTATTCATCCAAAAATATTCAAAATCTGAATATTCTCTCTCTAGAATATTTTCTCTCTCTAGGCCAAAATAGGTAGAAACAAGATCTTTTATATTTCTGAAGAGGGATTTGATTACAGGGGGAAGATACTGGACATCTTGAGAGGCTGGGGAGGAATCTTACAATCCTGGGAAAATAAAAGAATGAGTACTGCCTGAATCAATCAAAAGCTTGAATTGCTTACCTTGGTACTCTGCTGGAGTCTAGAGGACCGAGAATTGACGGTTATTCCCCTGATACTCTATTGCTACATAGATATGTCCTTTCTCTTCCTCTACTTCCTCGACTATGGTGACTGCTCTAGCTACTGCAGTCTGAGGTGAAACTCTCCGTCTTTAGCTATTCCAATTCTGGGAGGGAGTTTGGAGACTGCTTTGCATGGAGGCTACAGGTTGAGCTGGCACTATTCCTGGGTTACCCAGATTCTGGTGTGGGGGGGACCCTGATTGGATTGATATGAAGGAGAAGGTCTCTGAACCCTGGGACCTTGGCTTCCTTGGCCCACTAAAGGAGATGGGAAATCCTTGAGCTGGTGCCCAAATCCCTGACATCCAAATTTGTTCTTGCTTCGAAGCACTTCCCTTTGCATTCTGGAGAGATCTGGAGTTCTTGAGAATGTACTTCGGGGGAAAGGTTTTCCTTCATTTCTGAAGCTTCCCATCTCCACATTCAGGTTTAGACCTTGGTATCTCTTTGGAGGCGGAAAGTTGGAAGAACTTCCCGGTGTTTGAAATCTTTTAAAGGATGAGGGAAGTGACTTTGCTAAAGGCTTTGGCAAAGTCCTTTGCCATTCTGACAGCTTCTGCCATGGACACTGGCTTGGCATTCTTGACCAGTGTGTCCAAGAGTTTGTTCATTCCCCGAATGAACCTAGCCATGAGTTGCTCTTCATCTAGAGGTTGTGAATATTTGAGTAGAAGAGCAAAGGCCTGGTGATATTCCTTGATGGTTTTGCTCCCCTGCTTTAGCTCTAAGAATTCATTCATTTTGGAAACCTAGGGGGACAAAATCTCTTCCTCAAATAGGTTTTAAGGTCGTTCTAGGACTGAGTATTCCTATCTAGACAGTTGGTGTCACAATGGTTCCTCCATGCTACCCTGGCTGTTTCCACTATTTTTAGCCTGGTAAGAGCCATTTTGCTTCGCTCATTGTAGCCTGTGATGTCAAAATATTCTTCCATAGCTTCCACCCATTTCTCCACAGCCTCGCCTAGGTTCTTCCCTTCTCCTTTGAAGGGTCCTGGTGGGCTGAGTTCTATGAAGAGCCTTGCAAACATCATCTTCAGAGAGAGGGTCTGGCTGACTGCCATGGTTTCCTCGTCTCATGATTCTGCCAAAAAATGATATATTATTAAATTTTTACTTTGATATCATCCACGAGATCCTAAGACTTAAGGGATTCGGAAAACAATTTCTTATACAAGATAAATGATCTTATTGGAGATCTATGACATATGTCCAGTAACAGATTTTTCTTTATCAGTTTGTCCATAAACAATCACTTATACAACAGGGAATTTTTCTCGAGAAAACATTTCTTTATTTATATAAAAGTTGCAATATGAACATAGAGCAATTGTGGGCTCCAGAAATCAAAATCTCCTCGGGAGACGCATAAGACGACGGTACTGGGCCATAGCCATGCCCTGATACAACCATTCTCTTTTACTGCCAAGGGAGCTATTATCTTCTCCTTAGGAATAAAACGACTAAAGAGTCTATAGATTTGGCATGAAAGTCTGAAATTCTGAGGCGTTGAATGATATAGAGTGACACCATGTACCACTTTCAGCTTCATCAGAATCATGGCCAATGAGAGGTTCTGCCTTAGCATTACGTGCTGGTCGCAAGAGGCGTAGACATACAACCCTGCAAACTACTTATGCTGTCATCTCTCCGCCACTGGGTTAGGAAAATAAAAATCCTCAAAATGGCGAGCGAGTCTGACTCGACTTGTTCGAGTTGTAGCGGAAGAGATGAGATGCTCGAAGGTGAACGCGGTTATGTCTTGTGACTGGGTGAGGTCGGGAACACCAGATAAGGTCGCTCTGATGTTGAGATATCGAGCTCATCTAGTGAGGCATGGACACTGAAGGCCCCACACTTGCACCACTGGCATGGTTGGTGAGATCATGGGTGATATGCGGCCAGTGGGATGATAGGCTGTGTGACAGCCATTCTGGCATAGTTATAGCGCCAGCTCATTTAGTTGGGTTCACACTATAGAGAACCCTAGTATGTATTTGGTTGAGTACCTTTTCATTGTGTGTACTCTTATCTTTGTATATGGTGTATTGAGTGTTGAGTGAAGAAGAAGAAGATTTTCAGCCTCTCACCTTGTGTGTTCTCTTTTAGGGTTTTATGAGTGTGTGTGTGCTTGCAAGAGCTCAAGCTCTCTTCTCTCCTGCATATTTTCATGGTATTAGAGCCTGGTTCATGTTAAGGACTGAGCTGCAAGCAAGAGAAGCATAGAAAGCGGTACGAGGGTAAGAGCTTCATCTACTCTTCCCTATTTGTGTTGGCAACTATACCCTTGTCTCGGGAGCTCTATGGGAGGCACCGGCAAACGATCTCTGATTGAGGAGCTTTCTTCGCAGGAGTAAAGCTATAGGGCAACTATATTGTCCTATCGGACTATATTTTTCGGGCCGAATACGTGTTTCGGGCGCGTTAGGACCTCCGTTTTTCGGAGGAGCAGGCGATTTCGAGAACTGCAGGTAAGTCATCGATTCTATGCAGAACTCTGTTTAAGAGTTACAGGAAGATAGATTGGTTGTGCAGACATTGTGTGTGCTGCAAGGAGGTCAAATAGTTGCCATTGGGTGTATGTATGCACATTGAGGTCGCTGGTTGTGACATTTGAGTGTAGTACAGTACTGCTATACAGAAAATACAACCATTGCAGAAAATACAACCGTTGCAGAAAATACAACCGTTGCAGAAAATTTTTGGTAAATTTGTGTCTGGCAAGATGTCAAATGATGTCATAAACCAGATTGTTGTTGAGAAGCTTGACAAGAACAACTTCCATGCTTGGAGGTTCAGGTTGACAAATTTCCTGATGGGAAAGGGTACTCTGGGACTACATAGAAGGTGAGCATGAAGAGGCACCAACACTATATTCGTGAGTTTGGGAATTTTCCAACTCCTATTTTTTGAATGCTAAAAAGGTGGGACCTGGATAACATGCCTATAAGTTTTTCAAAACCATATCATGTGACCTATTGTTGGAAAGCGCTTGGAAAATGGAATCTAGTGAGCTATAGAGCGCTCAATTTGGAGTAACGGTGTTCAAGTTATGATTAATCCAAAGATTTGACCACATGTCCCAAACTTATGGGAAATTCCCATATTCCCCAATATGGTGTTCACCGGAGATGCCGACTACTACAAATGTGAAAGAGTTCAAGGATTGGAACCAAGGAGCCAAAAAAGTTATGTATTGGCTCTCTATCAATATACAGGACACCATGATTGGGCACATACAGGATGCCAAGTCCCCCAAGGAGGCGTGGGACACCTTGGTAAAACTCTATGAAACAAATACCAAGGCACAGAACATACAGTTGAAGAATGAACTTCATATTGTGGAGAAAAAGAGTATGTCTGTGAATGACTATGCATTGAAGATCAAGGGTATTGTGGAATCCCTTGCATCTATTGGCATTTCAGTAGGATGATGATGATAAGGTGGAAGTCTATCTACATGGTCTCGGGCCACAATACAAGGCGTTCAAGATATCTATTCAGACTCGGGAAAACATTCCCAATTTCACAGATTTGGTGTCTATGTTGATTATAGAAGAGAAGAGCTTGGGTGAAGACCAACAGTCTTCAAAACAAAAATAGTTTAGAGCAATAGGCCTTCTACACAAGTTCAGGAAGAGGACGAGGTGGCTGTGGACGTGGCCAAGGAGGTGGTCAAACAAGTAATCAGAATTATGGCCAGTAGTAGCAGCAGCAACAACAGTCCCAGAATTCACAACAACAACAACAACAACACGCAGGTGGAAGTGGCCAATTCAGAGGCAGGGGGAGTCAAAGAGGTTGTGGAAATTGGCAAAGGCAGTATAATGATACACGTGGATGCTTTTATTGTGGGTAAGCCTAGACACGTGTAGGCAGATTGTTATAAAAAGAAGACTGACATGCAAAATGGGAAATTACAGCAAAACAACTATGCATCCTCGAGCAGAAACAATGAGGATAATGAAAGGTTGTTTGTTATGCAGCATGTAGTTAATGCCATGTCTGAAAATGTTGAAGTAGCACACAAAGATGATGTATGGTACGTTGATTCAGGTGCTTCAAACTACATGACAAGTCATGGGGAGTGGTTCAAGGAGATAAAAAACCTTGAAAGACCAGGTTTTGTGGAAACAAGGGATGACACTGCTCATCCAATTTCCCATGTTGGATATGTGCCATTGTCTATGTTGCAGGATGGCAAAGTGAAGTACCTTGTAGATGTACTGCACGTTCCGAACATAACAAAGAATCTGGTTTCAGTTGGCCAGATGATTGAGCAGGGTCTGCAGGTTCGGTTTAACCCTGATGGTTGTTATGTTGAAGACTTTAAAGACAAGTGCAGGCTGGTTGTTGCAAAAGGCAACAGAGTGGGCAGAATGTTTACATTGAATGTAAACATGTCTGAAGTGAGTGCTGCGATGTTTGCAAATGGTTCAGGAATTGTTGCAGACATAGACATTTGGCATAAAAGAATTGGACATGTGAATGTGCAAAGAATGAAGTCTATGCAGACTAAAGGAATTGTGTCAGGGGCTGCCAAAGTTTAAAGTTGAAGGTATGTAGAAAATATGTGAAGCATGCCAATTTGGAAAGAAAACAAAGCATGTATTTCCACGTGACAGAAATGTGAGCAAAAATGCACTAGATGTTGTGCATTCAGATGTATGGGGTCCTATGAAGACCGTCTATGGGAGGCTACAGGTATTATGTGACATTTATTGATGACCACACAAGGAAAGTGTGGGTATACTTTATGAAGGAGAAGAGTTAGGTGTTCACTCATTTTCAGAATTTCAGAGTTATGGTTGAAAAGAAAACAGGGAAATATTTAAAGTGCCTAAGGTCAGATGGAGGGGGAGAGTACTTCTCCAATGAGTTCTCTAAATTTTTGAAGAAGAATGGTATTCAGAGACAGTTTACAAGCAGATACACTCCGCAACAAAATGGAGTTGCTGAGCGGAAAAACATGCACATTGCTGAGATTGCGCGAGCATTGATGGGAGAGAAGAATATACCGCATAGCTATTGGGCTGAGGCTGTTTCTACAGCAGTTTACATCATGAACATGACTCCAACTGCAGCCATACATGATGTAACTCCAGAGGAGAGGTTTACTGGCAGAAAACCTAATTTGTCTCATTTGAAAGACTTTGGATGCATTGCATATGTGCATGTGCCAGATGAGCTGAGAACTAAGCTAGATCCAAAAGCTGAAAAAATGTGTGTTTATTGGGTATTCCCTTGAGCAAAAGGGATACAGGTGTTATAACCCTGCTACACGTGAGTTGAGGGTAAGCAGGGATGTTGTTTTTATGAGATGATCAGCTATTGCTGGTATACTACTGAAAAAGAAGCTGTTGGGGCTGATGTGAGTGGAAATGTGGTTGCATAGAATGCAAGTCAGCAATCATAGTCTTTGAGTGGACCAGGAGAGTCCTCATCTAGTGGTTCAGTTGATAGACCATGGAGTGGCAGGCTATGTCATAATACCAGTCCTGCAAATGTGATTAGTACATCACATAAAGGCAAAGAGAAAGTGGTTGAGCCCCTTAGTATGCGTGACATTTCTGCAGGGTATTCTCTTGTTGATGGAGAGTCTAGTGGCTTAGAGATGAGCCTTGATGAGGATCTTGGGATGCCACCTATGAGAACACCTGGTGTAAAGAAGGCTATGGAAGCCATGAATGCAAAGCTGCGAAGATCTGGGAGAGTGAAGAATCTTGTGTAGAGGTTTACCTATGATAGTTATGTGGCACATCACTATGCATACATGGCAAAAGTTGTACAAGTTGTAGAGCCCACATGCATTGATCAGGCTGTTGGAAATGTGTGTTGGGAGAAAGCTATGGATGAGGAGATGGATGCACTATATGGAAATGAGATGGATGAGGAGATGGATGCACTATATGGAAATGAGACTTGGGATTTAGTGCAATTGCCTGAAGGCAAGAAAGCCATTAGATGCAAGTGGGTGTACAAAGTAAAACATAATAGTGATGGAAGCATAAGCAGGTACAAGGCTAGATTGGTAGCCAAAGAATATGCACAGACATATGGCATTGATTATGAGGAAACTTTCAGCCCAGCTGCCAAGATGGCAACAGTGAGAGTTGTGATAGCAGTGGGTGCGTCAAAGCAATGATCTTTACATCAGATGGATGTAAAGAATGCATTCTTGCATGAAAATAATGTTTTCCCTCCAAAAAGCTTGTAATTCAAGGGTCATGTGTTAGAAGCCTGTCAGGAGCTAGTACATCCATAACTAACTGTCAGGTTCTCCCCACAACCCCATAAACATAACTAACTATTAGGAAACACTACATCCATGAGATCCCGAAATTGTGGAGACCCCAAAAATTATTATTTTTTAATTTTTCTCATAAATGTAATTTATTGATGAAAAAATCCATGTTAGTATATTTGTATATCAAAAATATCATTTTCTACTTAGAAAAACGGATTTGTGTTAAACTTACACAATAGCAAAGTTTTACAGTCTCTCTCACTCACTCCCTCCCTCTCTCTCTCTCTCTCTCTTTCTCTCTCTCTCTCTCCCCCTATGAGGATCTCTCTGCTTTAGCTTCTTTCTCTGCTTAGCTATGGAGCCTTTGCAAGCCGTGTGTGTAGCCCCTTGTGAAGCTAGAAAATGGAAGGTTGATTTACACATTCGTATTCCTGAAGAGTATGGCAGCTCTAAAAAAACCCATCCTACTGTCCAAGCTCGTAGGATATCTAAGGAGAAAAATGTAGATCTTTGGGTTGATGGACATCTCTATCCAGTTGACCCTCCATTAAGAGCAAACCCTCCATTAAGAGCAAACCCTCCTTTCCGCAATTTATCATCTTTTATGCAATTTGTTAGTGAAGGAGAGCTTGGCTTGTTAGGATACTGCAGAAGATTGACTACAAGTGGAGCTTGGCAAACTCATATTCTCCAATCTCAATTGCAAGAATCACAATTTAGTCTTTTACAATGTCAAGAAGGACTTAAAACATCATCAGATAAAATGAAAGAGATCCTCACAGCAAAGAATGTGGAGAAGGATGCAAAGATTCAAAGGCTAGAGGAACTTATCAAACGACTCAAAGCAAAGCCAAATGGTGCTCGTTAACATAAAAGTGTTCACCAAAAGTGTGCTAGGTGCTTGGGGAGAGAGGAAAGTAACACACTATATGAAAAGTTGTACAATAAAAAAATAAACTGGTGTTTTAACCTTGACTTTTTCTAATTAAATTCTATTGTCATGTGTACAACACATAGTTTATGCGAATGGTGCGTATTTCATGAACAAGTATGGATCGCTCGACATGTGGAGTACCCAAGGGATGAAGAAATCACATTATAAAGCAAGAGGGGTTTATTTCAAAAATACAAGACATGGAGGTGGAGCTTCTGCACAGGAGGAACACATACAAACTATCTACAAGAGATGTTCAATTGGTTTTATCACACAACCTTTGGAAGGGTATTGGTTAGGGAGCGGGCCCAACAATCTAAGCTTGCGCAAGAGGCACGCAAGGCTGCAAAAAGTCATGCTCGGCTTGAATGGTTGTAGACCAATGCTCCCCATAGGCATGGTGCTGCTTGGCATGCACGAATGAGGAGACAAGGGAGGCGTTGGGTTGTGCACACACCAGCATAAATCTAGATGTAATATAAGGCTAAGAAAATAAGTTTATTTAGGTTTTTTTTTCCCCTAAAAAAAAACTATTAATAGTTCCTTCTCTCACTTCATTTTCATTTCACCTTTTTAGAGAGCTTGAGCTCAAGATTTACGTAGACATCCACGTAAGGACACTAGCACATCACCACGTTAGCATAGTCGTACATGGATATGGCACCTTCACAAAACACAGTGCAAGGCACCCAACGATCACATACGGGCGACACCACGGAAGAGAGTGACCCCTTGGATTTTAGGACACGCCCAACGGGATCACCAGAGTCCAACCCTCCTCCCATAGCAACGCCAGTGCACACACATGCAGGCCCTTCTAGTGGGAGCAAGCGTGTGAAGAAGACCCCACAATGCAGCCACCCCAGAGATCAAGACAGAGAGGTCGATGATGAGTAGTTCGATTGGATTGGTGAAAACATTCCTACATTCCGCAGCACCATAGGTGGCAAGACCCTACTACCAAGACAAGGTCCCCTACCTACCCGGGAGGATACACAGGTACCATAGCAACAGGAGGAGGAGGATTCAGACTAGTGCATCAAAACAGAGGCTATTTTCCCATATACTCAGTTCATCTTCAAGCTCTTCCACATTCCTACTATGTGTTGGTAGGGCTATGCACCTTGCTGCTGAAAATTCAAGGTCCCCCATTTGCCATGATTCTGAGACCATGGTTCTCCCCTCCTTATGCTTCCCAATCTGTAAAAATATATAAAGTGGCACAATAACCAGAAAGTGTAAGAGTTAATTCTAGACATGTAGTGGAATCAGATATACCTTTCTTCTCATCAACTTGAAACTTGACTCTTCCACATTGTCAAAGCCCATGATGATGCTAAAGTGTTGACGTAGGTCTTCTAGGCTCCAATGCTTGCTTGCTGTACCACTCACTCAATCTATCCATTTTGCATCATCACAGCTACCTCAATAAGCATAATTTCTTCTTCTGAGGCTTGAAGTGGGATCCATGTCCCGTGCTTTTGCATCCATCTTTGGTAGTGCTGATGCATGTGAGAAAAGAAAAAGATATTGTTCTGTACAAGATCACTTGGGCTTTGAGATACAAACATTGCCTCTCCAATGGATGCATGCATAGCATAGAAAACTCCAGTGAGGCTTTGGAGTGGTTGTTCCTCAACATAATTAGAGGGGAAAATATCTATAGAGAGACATAAGAAAATGGAGAATCATAAGAAAATTTGAAACAAAAAATCCAATATTAGCATGTTGTTAAAGCTATGTTTATGTTACACTGACAATTTGAAGGAAACCTTAGTCGTTGGCCTTGAATGTATAGGTCTCCAAGGGTATACACATGTTGCACTATGGCAACTAGTCCTTCCTTCTTAGTATGCTTGAAGCCTTGTAGCCGCCCCTTCCAATGATGTAGCATATTCCCCAGTTAACACACTCGATGTGGTCCCTTAGAGCTTGGCTGCATGAAGACCCAAGCCCCAATCCTGAATCTTGTTGGAGCCCAAACTCCATTCTCATCTCTTGTGTTATGCATCACAAGCTCTTCCACCTTCTCCCTAGGTCTTCTCACATTACTGGAAGAGGCCATGGTGGTAAGAAAAGAGAAGAAGGGAAAAGAAAATCTTGTTTTACAAACAGAGGAGTGGAGAGGAGAGAAAGTTCAGGGTTTCCAGTGCAGCAATGGAAAGCTTAAAAGAGGATTAGAGTTTGAGAATAGGCTTCCTGAACCTAGAGTAGACTAAAGAGGGATAGAGTTTCTGTAGCAGCAATGGAGAGGGAGGGAGCTTGAGAGAGAGAGAGAGAGAGAGAGAGAGAGAGAGAGAGAGAGAGAGGGAGATTGAGAGGGAGGGAGCTTGAGAAGGAGGGAGAGCTTGAGAGGCATGGAGTTTCTACAGCAATGGAGAGCTTAGAAAAGGAAGAAAGAGGGAGAGGGAGCTTGAGATTGAGGGAGCTTGACAAGGAGGGAGAGCTTGAGAGGTATGGAGCAATGGAGAGCTTAGAAGAGGAAGAAAGAGGTTCAAAATGAGCTTTCCAAACCTAGAGTATGTTGGGGGGAAGTTTGAGAGGGAAAACACACTTTTGGGAAAAAATTAAAAATTTTCAATTTTTAGGGTTTTTAATCCGCGCGATTCTAGGTGGGGGGGACCTCTAAGTTTGGGCCCAAGAGGTAGGGAGACAAGAGTAGTAATTAGGCCCCATTAGCAAACCAAAGCCTAGGCTCCCTAGGGTCAAAGAAGTCAAAAATGTGCACCCAATCCTCTTCCTATTGGTCCATTCCTAATCAAAAGTTAATCCAAGAGGCCCTCTTTGGGTCCAAAAAATTCCTAATGAAAACGTCCTTTTCTCAGTACTCAATCCCTTGGAATTCAACTTCAGAAGTTCCACCCTTGAACAAGGGAGTGAAATGCTATAATTGTCAAGGATTTGGACATCGAAGTATGGATTGCCCAACTCCTTTTGGAACAAAGTTTTCAGGATGGGAAAATCAGGGATCAAGATTCCAGCCTCCAGCTCCTTCCTTCCAGAGTAATCAGGTTTCTTTCCGCCAAAATCAGAGAAATCCTAGAGGTAGACCCTCTAACCAACCCGCAGTTTTAATCCAAAGTAATGCAAGACCTCCGCCTCAGAATAGGGGAAGTCAAAGAGAGATGTTCCCAAATCGACCGTCCACTTCCAAGGTAGTAACGTTGGAAGTGATTGAAGAAGAAGAAGAAGATGAAAGAGATCATACTCCACCTACTACGAGATGAGGACATCTCACGTTTTTAAGTGGGGTAGGATGTAAGATTCCTCCCTCCAACTTTTGAGGTGTACAGGTGTAAGAACCTCCCCTTATGATCTTGTAGTTATTCCCCTCTTTGAAATAAAAGAAAGATTTTGTTTTATCTTGTTTTGACCTAGAGAGAGAAAATGTCTAGAGACAGGTAATCCAAAATTGAGATATTTTTGGATATAAAAATCCTCCTAGTGTCTAAAATGGTTTCCCCTGAAACAGAAATTCAAAAAGAACTTTCCAATGTGTATTTGGAATCAATTGAAAATAAGTATAAAGGAACTTAGCCTAAGGGTCTAGATTTTCAGAAATTTTTTGATTATGGTCCAATTAAGGTTTCTATAGGCCAATTGGATCAATCCAAGTGTGGGAAGGAAATAAATCCAATTTATAAGAGAAAAATATAAAAAAATGAGTAAATTCCCACTTAAGACAAAGAGTTGACTAAGTACAAGGTTTATTAGTAAAAAACTATGACTATTACTAAAAAAATGAGATATTTTGGGTATAATGATTCAATTTTGACACCTTGGTAAGGAGAAGGGGGCTCTTCAAGGAGGTTCCTATTTCACATGTGTGGGGCAGTTTTAAACTCAAAAATATTGTGATATTTTTATCTCTCCTCTCTCCTGGATCAAACCAAATCAAAAGGGAGCCAAATCTTGTCCAAAAGTCAGCCAAATTAAACCTGGAAAATTCTAGAAACTAGTTGGACTTGGTTAGAGGCCTCTCTCACCTATAAATAGATCCTTAGCCCTTTGTAAAAAAAATATGAGAACTATACCACATGCCAGTATTATACTGAAATAATGATATTTTCTATTATCCTCTAAAAATCCTCTACAAATTGAAGAGATTGGAGCTTCTCTCTCTCTACAAACTAGTTGGACTTGGTTAGAGGCCTCTCTCACCTATAAATAGATCCTTAGCCCTTTGTAAAAAAAATATGAGAACTATACCACATGCCAGTATTATACTGAAATAATGATATTTTCTATTATCCTCTAAAAATCCTCTACAAATTGAAGAGATTGGAGCTTCTCTCTCTCTTCAATCCTCCTTGGAGTCTTCATCAATATACCAAACCAATTGATTGGTTGGGGGCCTCTACTTTGATTAAAGAATCAAGCAATCTAAGAAGTAAAATGTGGTTTATGGTCTTTTTTTAAATCTCCAAATGTTTCTCTCTTCTCAACCCCTCTCAAGCTTGAGAAGCATTCAATTGAATGGCTTTTTAATACAATTGAAGTTCTTTAATGAATAGTAGTGCTAAAACACATAAATTTCCATTTATGCTTAAATTAAATGTTTTCTTTTAAGCATGTCTCTCTCCCCCCCAAAGAATGGTCATTCCTATGACCTATTCTATATTCAAATAAAGTTTCTCATGAAGCAATTCTCTAATCTAAAAGTAATTTCTATGCTTGTCAAATTGAGGCCAAATAAGTGGCTTTTTAATGCTTTTATGCCATTTAATTCATGGAAAAATTAGGAATCAAGTCCATAATTGGATATTGATCCAATTAATGGTTATTCTATCATATGATATTACTAAATTTTATGTTTTCAAAATTATTGAGAATTATCAGTAATAGTAGAGTGAAGTTATGGTGGTAAAATTTTTGAAAAATTAACACATAAAATCATTTTCATTCAGAAAAGAGGACTTCCTACCATATTCTAGGATTAATCATCCTAGATTAATTGAATGATTCTCATTATAATCGTGGAAAATTTGATTTTTATGTTTATGCATAAATAGTTAATTCAGAAAAAAGAGAAATTTCTAGTAATTTATTTTTATGTTAAAAGAGTAATCCCCATGACAATGGAAATCCATGTATTCCAATGAAGTAAGAGAAAAATTGGGATGCTAAAATAATGTATATTTTATTTAAAAATTAAAGAAGGATTTTAGTTAAATTTATCTTTTTGCATAGAAATATTTAAATGGTAAAAGAGGAATTCCTATGACATTTGGAATTCCATCATTTAGATGGGAAAAGAGAAATTCCTAGCATACTGAAATTAATGGGTATTTTATTTAAATTCAAAGATGAATTTTAAAAAAATTTATTTTATCTATGAGAAATATTTAAATGGTAAAAGAAGAATTCCTATGACATTTGGAATTCCATCATTTAGATGGGAAAAGAGAAATTTCTAGCATATTGAAATTAATGGGTATTTTATTTAAATTCAAAGATGAATTTTAGATAAATTTATTTTATCTATGAGAAATATTTAAATGGTAAAAGAGGAATTCCTATGACATTTGGAATTCCATCATTTAGATGGGAAAAGAGAAATTCCTAGCATATTGAATTAATGGGTATTTTATTATGAGAAATATTGATGATAAAAGAGAAATTCCTATGACATTGGAATGCAAATAATAAAATGCAAAAAGAGGAATTCCCATGGTATTTGAGATCCAATAAATTAAATGAGAAGAAGAGGAATTTTTAGTATAATTCAATTTATGATTATTAATCAAAAGTGGAACTATGGGTAGAAGAGATTTTTGTAAATCCCATGAATTCTTTTATTCAAAAGAGAAATATTGAATATAATTCAATTGAGAAATTGAGAAGGAATATAGAAATAGTCGTTCGAGAAAAGGAGCCTTTAATTAGGCCAAGCAATTGGTACAAATTTAGAGAAAGTCCCATTATCGGAATCAAACTAGAAAAAGCTACTAAATGGGAATAGCATGTGAAACGGATGTGATAAGATGTAAATAGGATGTGATAAGATGTGAATGGATGATGAATTCGAATGTGGTTGATATGATTTTAAAATTCTGGTTGAGAATTGATGAGTTGATTTGGATTCTGATTGAAAAAAAGATGATTTCTGAATTTTTGTTGAAAAGCGATCAGTTGAACAAAGCCACAATAAGGATGAATGGGACGAGTCCTTGTGATAATAATCGTAACTGGAATGATGATAATGACTTCAGCAAATCACTACGAGTCCCTGTGATAATAATCGTAACTGGAATAATGATAATGACTTCAGCAAATCACTACGAGATTAGTGGATTGTGCTGACAGATTGCTACTGTTAATACTTGACCTAGTGGATCCAGTTAAGGGATGACAAATTAAAAACCTGCATAACTAAAACTTCCATGGAGGAATGTTCAGATGGAATTTTCGGTCTGATTGACCATTATTGTGTTAAGAATATGAATGATATGTTCTGAATGAATTGTTATTTGATAATGAGTTCTATATAAGGGATCTTTATCCCATGATTCAGTGGAGAGCTGACCAATATAAAGAACCCCAGAATCAGTTGGATCTAAAGTTGGATTTGAATTGTAAATAACAGGACTTAACAAGAATTTTTGTATTGATAGGATCATGGATCGAGGTCGTCGTGGTAGGAATGATAACCCCCAACTCGATGAGGAAGAGCTCAACTTGGATGTTCGTAAAACTCTTCATAGATCGTAGCCTCTGGACCTTTCAAGGAAGAAGGGAAAAACTTGGGGCAAGACTGTGGAGAAGTGGATCGAAGCAATGGAAGAGTACTTCGATGTTAGCGGGGGTACAATGAGAAGAGCAAAATGGCTCTTGCAAGGCTGAAGATAGTAGAAACAGCCAGAGTGGCATGGAGAAACCACTGCAAGACGAACCGTGTGGATCAAAACACTTAGACATGGAATGATCTCAAAATTTACCTAAGGAAGAGATTTTGTCCTCCCGTCTTTTTGGAAACAAAGATGAACGAGTTCTTAGAGTTAACCCAAGGTAGCAGAACTATTGAAGTATATCACCAAGCGTTCGCTCTCCTCCTCAAATACTCGCCACCGCTAGATGAAGAATAGGTGATGGCTAGGTTCATTCGGGGACTGAATGAACCTTTGAATATCCTACTAAAGAATGCCAAGCCAGTTTCCATGGCCAAAGCAGTGCGGATGGCGAAGGATTTTGCCAAGGCCTTGGATGTCAAGGTCCAGCCACCTTTCAAAAGGTTTTTAGCTCCAGAAGGTGATTCCAACCTTCCACCGTCTAAGAGATATAAGGATAAAGCCGAGGATATGGAAAATTCCAAAATGGAAGAAACGTCCTTTTCTCAGAACGCAATCCCTTGGAATTCAACTTCAGAAGTTTCACTCCCTTGAACAAGGGAGTGAAATGCTATAACTGTCAAGGATTTGGACATCAAAGTATGGATTGCTCAACTCCTTTTGGAATAAGGTTTTCAAGATGGGAAAATCAGGGATCAAGATTCCAGACTCTAGCTCCTTCCTTCCAGAGTAATCAGGTTTCTTTCCGCCAACATCAGAGAAATCCTAGAGGTAGACCCTCTAACCAACCCGCAGTTTTAATCCAAAGTAATGCAAGACCTTCGCCTCAGAATAGGGGAAGTCAAACGCTGGAAGTGATTGAAGAAGAAGAAGAAGATGAAAGAGATCATACTCCACCTATACGAGATGAGGACATCTCGCGTTTTTTAAGTGGGGTAGGATGTAAGATTCCTCCCTCCAGGTTTTGAGATGTACAGGTGTAAGAACCTCCCCTTCTGATCTTGTAATTATTCCCCTCTTTGAAATAAAAGAAAGATTTTGTTTTACCTTGTTTTGATCTAGAGAGAGAAAATATCTAGAGAGAGATAATCCAAAATTGAGATATTTTTGGATATAAAAATCCTCCTAGTTTCTAAAATGGTTTTCCTTGAAACAAAAATTCAAAAAAAACTTTCCAATGTACATTTGGAATTAATTGAAAATAAGTATAAAGGATCTTAGCCTAAGGGTCTAGATTTTCAGAATTTTTTGGATTATTATGGTCCAATTAAGGTTCCTATGGGCCAATTGGATCAATCCAAGTGTGGGGAGGAAATAAATCCAATTTATAAGAGAAAAATACCAAAAAATGAGTAAATTCCCACTTAAGATAAAGAGTTGACTAAGTACAAGGTTTATTAGTAAAAAACTATGACTATTACTAAAAAACTATGACTATTACTAAAAAACTATGACTATTACAAAAAAAATGAGATATTTTGGGTATAATGATTCAATTTTGATAGCTTGGTAAGGAGAAGGGGACTCTTTAAGGAGGTGCCTATTTCACATGTGTGGTGGAGTTTTAAACTAAAAAATATTGTGATATTTTTATCTCTCCTCTCTCTTGGATCAAACCAAATCAAAAGGGAGCCAAACTAGGTCCAAATCTTGTCCAAATTCAGCCAAACTGAACTTGGAAAATTCTAGAAACTAGTTGGACTTGGTTAGAGGCCTCACTCACCTATAAATAGATCCTTAGCCCTTTGTAAAAAAAAAATATGAGAACTATACCATGCTAGTATTATACTGAAATAATGATATTTTCTATTATCCTCTACAAATTCTCTACAAATTGAAGAGATTGGAGCTTCTCTCTCTCTTCAATCCTCCTTGGAGTCTTCATCAACATACCAAACCAATTGATTGGTTGGGGGCCTATACTTTGATTAAAGAATCAAGCAATCTAAGAGGTAAAGTGTGGTTTATGGTCTTTTTTTAAATCTCCAAATGTTTCTCTCTTCTCAACCCCTCTCAAGCTTGAGAAGCATTCAATTGAATGGCTTTTTAATACAATTGAAGTTCTTTAATGAATAGTAGTGATAAAACACATAAATTTCCATTTATGCTTAAATTAAATGTTTTCTTTTAAGCATGTCTCTCTCCCCCCCAAAGAATGGTCATTCCTATGATTTATTCTATATTCAAATGAAGTTTCTCATGAAGCAATTCTCTAATCTAAAAGTAATTTCTATGCTTGTCAATTCATGGACAAATTAGGAATCAAGTCCATAATTGGATATTGATCCAATTAATGGTTATTCTATCATATGATATTACTAAATTTTATGTTTTCAAAATTATTGAGAATTATCAGTAATAGCAGCGAAGTTATGGCAAAATTTTTAAAAAATTAACACATAAATCATTTTCATTCATAATATGAAAAGAGAAATTCCTACCATATTCTAGGATTAATCATCCTAGATTAATTGAATGATTCTCATTATAATCCTAGAAAAAAATTATTTTTATGTTTATGCATAAATAGTTAATTAAGAAAAAAGAGAAATTTCTAGTAATTCATTTTTATGTTAAAAGAGTAATCCCCACCATGACAATGGAAATCCATGTATTCCAATGAAGTAAGAGAAAAATTGGGATGCTAAAATAATGTATATTTTATTTAAAACTTAAAGAAGGATTTTAGTTAAATTTATCTTTTTACATAGAAATATTTAAATGGTAAAAGAGGAATTCCTATACATTTGGAATTCCATCATTTAGATGGAAAAAGAGAAATTTCTAGCATATTGAAATTAATGGGTATTTTATTTAAATTCAAAGATGAATTTTAGATAAATTTATTTTATCTATGAGAAATATTTAAATGGTAAAAGAGGAATTCCTATGACATTTGGAATTCCATCATTTAGATGGGAAAAGAGAAATTTCTAGCATATTGAAATGAATGGGTATTTTATTTAAATTCAAAGATGAATTTTAAATAAATTTATTTTATTTATGAGAAATATTTAAATGGTAAAAGAGGAATTCCTATGACATTTGGAATTCCATCATTTAGATGGGAAAAGAGAAATTCCTAGCATATTGAATTAATGGGTATTTTATTATGAGAAATATTGATGATAAAAGAGAAATTCCCATGACATTGGAATGCAAATAATAAAATGCAAAAAGAGGAATTCCCATGGTATTTGAGATCCAAGAAATTAAATGGGAAGAAGAGGAATTTTTAGTATAATTCAATTTATGATTATTTTATCAAAAGTGGAAATATGGGTAGAAGAGATTTCTGTAAATCCCATGAATTCTTTTATTCAAAAGAGGAATATTGAATATAATTCAGTTGAGGAATAGAGGCTTCCTTCATGAGTGGAGTATCCCTTGATTAGATTCTTCTCTTTCTCTCAATGTCCCCCTTCTTCTACTAATTTTTTTATCCTCTGATAATCTGGATCATGAGATGAGACTTCTTCCACCTTGACTAGTATGGGATTATTTGGCATTGAAACTGCATTCAAGAAAGATTTGCGGCTAAGTGCATCTGCTACCACATTATCTTTCCCAGGGCGGAATTTGATGTCGAAATCATATTCTTGTAGAATTTCAATCCATCTCCTTTGCCGCATGTTGAGGTTAGGCTGGGTGAAGATCCACTTTAGACTTTTGTGGTCAGTTACAAGCTGGAATTTGCCTCCCAAGTGATAATGTCTCCATAATTTGAGGCAATGAACAACTGCTAAGAGCTCCAAATCATGGGTGGCATAGTTTGCTTCATATTGCTTCAGCTTGCGGGAAGTATAAGCAACTGGTCTTCCTTCTTCGCCTAAGACACCACCAAGTGCTAGACTACTAGCATCGGTAACCACTTCAAATTCCTTGGAGAAATCGGGAAGCTTTAAGACTGGGGCAGAAGTAATAATGACTTTCAGCTGATCAAAGCTGTTTTGATGGATTGGCAACCACACTATTTTGCAATCCTTCTTAAGAAGGTCCGTCAAAGGTGCAGCTACCAAGGCATAATCTTTGATAAAAATCCTATACCAACCCGTGATTCCCAAAAATCCACGAACTTCACGAACTGATTTAGGGGATGGCCATTCTAGAATATCCTTGACCTTGGCAGGGTCTACTGAGATGCCATCTTTGGAGACGATGAATCCAAGATACTCAATTTGATGAGTAAAGAAGGTACATTTGCTCTTCTTGGCATAGAGTTTGTGTCTGCGCAACAATTGCAGAACTCTACGCACATGCTCCTCATGCTCTTCCATTGATTTGGAGTAGATTAAGATGTCATCAAAGAAAACAAGCACAAATTCATCCAAGTAAGGACGGAATATATCTTGCATTAGGCGGTTGAAGGTTGCAGGAGCATTGGTTAACCCGAATGACATTACAGTAAACTCATAGTGGCCATAACGGGTATTGAAGGCTGTTTTGGGTATATCTGCTTCCTTGACTTTGATCTGATAGTAACCAGACCTCAAATCTATTTTTGAGAAGACTTTGGCCCCATGAAGCCTGTCAAGAAGTTCATCGATGCGAGGGATAGGATACTTATTCTTGACAGTGACTTGATTGAGCCCTCGATAATCTATGCAGAGGCGGATGGCCCCGTCCTCCTTTTTTTTAGAAAAGAACAGGTGCTCCCCAAGGAGAGCTACTGGGGCGTACAAATCCTTGTTCAATGAGTTGGAAAAGTTGCTCCTTAAGTTCAATAGCTTCAGGAAGGGACATTTTATAGGGAGTTTTTGAGACGGGTTGAGCTCCAGGGATCACCTCGATTTCATGGTCGACTTCTCGAGGAGGCGGTAACCCTGTAAGCTCGTCAGGGAAGATGTCAGAGAATTCTTGGAGCCAAGAGGGTTCTGTCTCCATACTAGGTTCAATGACTTTGTTGAGTTTGACTAAGAAAACTTGCTGACCCTTACGTGTTCCCTTGAGAAGATGTTTTGCCTTGACTACCCTAGACTTAGGTTTTCCTGTGATCCCCTGAACAGATATTACTTGGCCATGCTCATTTTCAAAAGTGATACTCCCCTGGTTACAATGAATGCTAGCTTTGTTCGCAATTAACGAATCCATCCCAAGGATTCCATCATAAATTCCTAGTGGCAAGACTCTAAAGTGACCATGAGTTTGCTCATTACCCAGCTCAAAATCAAGGTTTCCTATAGAGTGGCGAGATACTACTTCTTTCCCACTGGCTAACTCTACAATCATTTTTCTAGCTGTTTTTTGACTCAAGTTTAATTTTTGCAAGCACCTAGGAGAAAGGAATGAATGGGTACTGCCACAATCAATCAAAAGCTGAAATGGCTTACCGTGATGAGTGGCGGGGGTTTGGATTACACCAAATTGTTTATTCGGACCTTGGTGTTCTACTGTCGCATGGACGGTGGCGCGCTCTTCTTCAGCCGTTTCCAAGGTCGGTTCTTCACTTATAACACAGGCAGTTCTAGCAACTGTTCCTCCGCGGCCTCTGCCCACGGCCACTGCCTCTGCCACCTTGGTGGGTAGGGGTTCCACGGCCTTGATTTCCTCTGTTACCTTGGGGAAATGATGTTGCCATCTTGGGACAGTTAGCTCTAAAGTGTCCCGGCTCATTGCACTCAAAACACAGAGGGCCTTCTCTGGAAGAAGCAGCATACGAGCGGGGGGTAAAAGAGTTGCCTTGTCACCCTTTGTTGTAGTAGGGGAAATTCTGTTGAGGTTTCTTGTAGGGTTGATCTTTAAGGTTTGCCTCAGGGTAAGATCTCTTTTGATTTTTTGGTTTGTTAGCCTTCATTTCTTTCACAAGGGGATTTGCTCGTATGAGAGCATCCTGTAATGTGCTTGGCCTCATTGCTTCAAGGCGGGAATCTAGGGGTTCATTTAGCCCTTGGCAAAAACGAGCCACTTGCTGGGAAGTAGTCATAGCTGGGGCATACTTCCGAAGGGTAATAAATTTGGAATAGTAGTCCTCAAGAGTTAAGCTGCACTGTATAAGACTAAAAAACTCATTCATCTTTATGGATTCATGGGATGGAGGAAGATATCTTTCCTTCACTGTCTGCTTGATGTCTTCCCACGTTTGAGAATGCTCGGTGACTTCCTTGTCACGGCACCATTGTTTCCACCAGAGTTTAGCATCTCCAATGAGGCGAAACCGTGCGAGCATAGACTGATTTGCTACTCTAGTACCAGCAGCAGCAGAGAAATAATCGTCCATCGCCTCAATCCAGACTTCAGCATCCTTCTCAACCTTTGAACCTTCTCCTTTAAAGGAGGGAGGTTGCATTTGCTTGAGCAGGAGCTTCTTCTCCTCGGTATCGGTGTAAAGCGCATTGGGAAGTTGAGGGTGGTCGTCCTGGTCATCATTGTAAAAACAATTTTAAGATTACAAGATTCATATTTGCACAACGCTTAATTTTTGGAGAGTAAAACATTAAAATTATTTAATTTCCAAATATTTACAAGGACAAGTTTTATTACAAAGATCTGAGACTAATATAATTAGTCTCATTTGACATCAAGGGGAATTCCTAGGCTTGACTATGACATAAGGGTAGAGCGGTCCACATAGGTGAAATATGGGGGTTCCGCTGTAGTTTCTAAGACTCTAAAAACTGATGGTAAGGGTGTTCCGCTGTAGTTTCTAAGACTCTAAAAACTGATGGTAAGGGTAGTAAACTTTGGATTGGGGTAGATCCAAACACCGCTACTCTATCAGCAGGTAAGACTTGCATCACTTTGTCATACATCCAACGGTCCTGAGGTATGCGAACCCCATCTATAGTCACCGAGGTGTCGGCCCTGGGGGTGCCGACGAACCAAAATAAGCAGATCATCTTTAGCTTCTCAATCCAACGAATCCGCTTAAGGTCGGTGGTGAGGTTCCCAATCTGATCTGCTCGGATGAAGAAGTATCTCGGCCCACGACTCCAGAAATCTCTACCCCATCCTCTTTGAATACGAGAGAAATGAGGGAGGGATATCTTCTCTAATATCTGTACCATGGTGTCGCGGAACTCGAAATTCGAGGAGTGACTAGCAGTCTCGAAGATGCATTGGAAAACTAGAAACTTGGAGTAGGCATCTTCCTCTTCCTACAATCATTCAACATCAATTCAACTTATTTGTTTTAGTAGGATGTCTTTACTAATTAGCATTATGTTAGGTAAAAAATTTATTACAAAACAGTCCTTAAACTGCAATTCCTAGGAGCCAAACTTGCTCTGATACCAATTGTCAGGTTCCTCCCTTCCAAGATGAGAGAAACACTTAAGATAGTCCGCTAAGTTTTATCTTGGGAAAAATTTCCTATTCATCGACACCTTGACCCTGCAGAGATTCAAGGATACGATTTATAGGTATGACCTAGCTCTATCCCGTAGGAGGAGCGTGATTTTCTAACCATCAAATCACCCATAGGGTAATCGATCATAAATTGGGCAACTACTAGACTTGATTTCTAGGAATAACGCTTTTTTCCTCATCTTATGCAAGGCACAGCCGCTGGCCTAGTCTTCTAGAATAGAGTTGCCCAGGAACCTAACTATCTAGCGTAGGCTTTCACGGAAAGCTACCCGACTAATCGGGTCCACCCGTACGCAGGATGGTGCCGTCAGGGCATTCCATCCTCCCACTTTCCACCCTACTCACGCATCAATTTATTTTCTAATTAATCCTACCACACTGTTTGACATAAATAAACATATTCCTTAATTAAGGCCCTTTTTCACAAGGTTCGTTGAAACAGCCTTCTTCCACAATACAATCATACCAAAGACAAGATGTAATTATATAAAAATTTTATACATGAACCAATTCCATACAAGCCAAACTGGCCCTCTTATTCTTATTCTGCCGATGATCTAGAATTCGGCCTTCCAGCCTCTACATGCTGGGCAAAAACCTACGGGACCATACACCTCATCGTCGGCCGCTGGCGAGGACTTAAGCCGGCCTGTCGCCCTCTTAGGCTCCATCGCTCGATCCTCCCGCCCCTCAGAGGGATGTCTGCACACTAGGGTGGGCTTATTTACCGCACTAGCCTGGGCCCTCAGAACTAGGCAGCCTCATAATCTCTCGCCTCAATCGGCGATCCTTATTCTCCCAAAGGTATGAGGGATACCTTGGGCCATTCCCGGGCTTTGCTAACGACGCCACCCGGCTACACAAGCACGGAACGGAGTTAGCGTTGAAGCCAAAAAAAATCTTGAATTCTAAAGATAACATCTTCAATGCAATTTACTAAATATTCATAATTCATGAAGATAACAATTTCAACGCAATTTATCGAATACAACCTCACATAATTCATAACTTCATATAATTTTTATGTCGTCATTTTAAGAGGAAAAGACACCATTCATTAACACTAATTTAAGGAAAATCTCTTCTTTTTTAAAAATTAACCAAGCTAACCTGGCCACCGTTTCCTTGAGGGGCTTGAAAAGGGAGGACTGGAGCCGCGTTGGGCGCATCTTCCCCCATCTCGTTGTTACGTGCTCCTCTTGAGGCAATATTTTGTCGTCTCCGAGATGAGGCCATCTTAGGCGTCGCCTTGTAGAGCTGGCTGCTGCGATCGAAACGCTTAAGTCGGATCTGAATTCCGAGCTCGTTTGCTCACCGTATGAGCAAAAGAATATGGCGCAAGAACCCTCGCTTGAGTCAAAAAACCCTTACTAAAGTCTACGCAAATGAGGGGGGGGGGAATTGTGAGATGTCCTTAAGGGCAAAGGCAAAAACGTGGAGAGGGCTGGGAGGGGTTGCTGCAAGCCTCTCTGTAAATCTATTCACACGGGGGGGGGGGGGGGGGGAGAAGAGTTAAGGACACTGGCTCTTAGCAAGAGGGGGATGGAGGAAAATTGGCTTATCTGAAAAGAGCCAAATGAGGGGGTGTGAGAGGGGTGGCTGCAAGGGCGGTTGTACTTGCAGTAAGTACGCTACACAGGGGATGGACGGCAGTACGGACAGGGTATACGCTACACAGAAATGCATGCCATCCCTGAGGAGCACCCCGGGGGTTTATATAGCAGAGGGGTGAGGGTACGGGCGCTGTGCAAATAAAATCATTGATAAAAACTCATAATTACATGGATATTTCTTTATTAGTGAAGATGGGTACGTTACATGTAAATTGAGATAGATGTGAATGAATGATATGTGATGTAAATGAATGAGGTGTGATGGGATGTGAATATAGGTAGATGCGAGTGGATGAGATGTGATGAGGATAAATGAGGAAAGATGTGATGAGATGAAAAATGATGTGATTGGATGAGAATAGGAATACATATGAATTGGATATGGATTAAGTAATGTGGACAGATGTGGAACAATGTGAAAGACGAGAGTTTATTATAGAAACTGTATTTATGACCTATTTTTAAATGACTATTTTATGTCAATAATGCTGGGGAAGCATTTTGACCGTCTTGAGAATGAGGTCGTGGAGACCTAACTGATTAAGTTGCAATAGCTGACAGAGAGTCAGCGGAGGACATCTTGCATAGCAAGGTCCGGCCGAGGTCTTGACGAGCCTCGGTTCAATTTAAATGGTGAGCTTTCGGTAGTACGATGGATGAGGGACCAAGGAAACGGCCTATGAGTGAAGCGCTAGGTCACCTGCGAAGGATCCTAGAGGGTGTTGACCATACGGTGCTCGGGCTCTGGGTCATCGAAGATACCCACACGTGCATCAGGGAAGATAATTGGAACAAGGAGTAAGAGTTGTTTTCTGAAATTGAGCATGGATTTGGTTGATTGACCTTGCTGGTCCTCAACAGATGAGTCCTTGGCTCTTTTATATGGATCTGTTGGTTGATCTTGCTGATCTTCAACAACGGAGATTCCATCTTGATTTTGTTTAAGTGAATATATTGTCGGGTACTATGAGCTAGGAACTATCGAAAAGGACTTTGAGGGACAGTTCTGGTTGCCAATGATGCCATAGGTACATCGATTGGAAATTGGGATTCAATCGGATATTTTGGAGGATTATGATCAGTGACACTATGGTTTCATTAACTGATTGTTTTAAAGATAGCTGAATTTGTGAGAAAGGCAATTTCATATTGGGTGTGTAAGTGGTGTGACTAGCATTAAATTTGCATGAATATCCAGCTAGGGGGCCTGGGAACTCTTTTCCCTGGTACTACCCGAGACAAAACCTAACCAAATTCCTAATTGGATCCCATCGTACAGTGCTTGGAGGTAGTTGGCTAACCCATGGGGTTAGGCTGGACTGATGGATCCGTAAAATGAGACTCAATTCTGTTATAGTACGATAGATGTAGTAAATCCCATATAGTAATTGTTCTATGGAAAAAGAGTCAATGGCCATGCCTCTCGATGGGGAAAAAAGCGTTGGTGTCTATGATCCAAGTGCAAGTTTCTTCCTTGATCTGACCAAGTGACTCACAGGTTCGTCAGTCAGATCAGTTTGGTCAGTAATGACCCTAACTATGGTAGAGTACAAATATCATGGAGGAATCGCCGGTGCTTTCCGGTAGGGGGAAGTTTTTCCGGGTTTGGTTTTTGAAGAACCAAGGGATTAGTCTCTTGTCCGGATATCCGTGGTGGGCGAGGCCCCGAGTAAGGGATCTTGTCCCGCGTAACAAGTGCTATTTCTGCTGCTAGCATCTCCGAATCTATTGTGCGGAGGGGGGCAGGAATCTTTCAACTGGTATCAGAGCGAATTAACTAAAGTGGATCAATTGAAAAGCCAAAAATGTCAAAAATTTGTGAAGTAACGGTAAAAGGTTGTAATTGTGTGATAAAATTCATACAAATTGATATTCAGAATGAAGATTCATAAAATTGAAAGTGGGTCTTCAGATGAAGTACCGCAATTGTATGAAAATCCCTGACTTACTTGAGGCCTAGTCATGATGGTATTTACCTTATAATTCCAAGGACTGTGACTACCCGTATATACCGAGGGTATAGCTGCAGCTCTTTACTGGCAGTATATACGAGTAAATCTAAGACCTTGAAATTATAAGTAAAAATGCTATCCAAATGATGAATTCGAATGTGGTTGATATGATTTTAAAAATCTGGTTGAGAATTGATGAGTTGATTTGGATTCTGATTAAAAAAAAGATGATTGTAAGGTTCCCCCCTTCCAAAAATAGGGGAAACACTTAAGATAGTCCCTAAGTCTTATCTTGGAGAAAATTTCATACTCATCAACACCTTGACCATGCAGAGATTCAAGGATACGATTTATAAGTAAGACCTAGTTCTATTCTACTACAGGGGGAGCGTGGTCTTCTAAAAATCAACTCACCCATAGGGTAATTGATCATAATTTAGGCAACTACTAGTCTTGATTCCTAGAGACAACGCTTTTTTCCTCATCCATTCAAGGCATAACCCGTTGGCCTAGTCTTCTAGAAGAATAGAATTGCCCAAGAACCTATTTATCTAACGTAGGGCTTTCACTTAATATGTTGGAAAGCTACCCGACTAATTGGATCCACTCGTCTGTAGGATGGTGCCGTCGGGGCATTCCATCCTCCCACTTTCCACTCTACTCACGCATCAATTTGTTTTCTAATTAATCCTATCACACTATTTGACCTAAATAAACATGTTCCTTAATTAAAGCTCTTTTTAAAACAGCCTTTTTACACAATACAATAATGCCAAGACAAGATTTTTAAAAAAAGTTTATACATGAATCAATTTCATACAAGCCCAAACCGGCTCTCTTATTCTTTTCCTTTATACCGTCGATGATCTAGAATTCGGCCTTCCAGCCTCTACATGCTGGGAAAAACCCTGCGGGACCATACACCTCATCGTCTAGCCCGCTGACGATGACTCAAGCCGGCCTACTGCCCTCTCAGGCTCCATCGCTCAATCCTCCTGCCCCTCAGAGGGATGTCTACGCACTAGGGTGGGCTAATTCACCGCACTAGCTTGGGCCCTCAGAACTAGGTAGCATCACAATCACTCGCCTCAAATCGGCAAACCTCATTCTCCCAATAGTATAAGGGATACCATGGGCCAACTTCGGGCCTTACTAACGTCTCCGCCGTTCGGCTACACAAGCATAAGAACGGGGCAGGGAGAAGTTATACCTGTACCTTAATTTAACCAAGATAACAATCTATTTACTCAACTAAACCATAGGACTAGAATCCACGTTACTTCTTAAGAAAACAACCTTCTCACAAAGATTTTAACATTTCAACTTGAGATTGCGATAAGACATTCTTTATTAAGGCATATGCTGTTGTTTAAAAGAATACAAACTTTAACTAGTAAATCAATCAAATATATCACTATTAACAATTAATAGAGAAGCTAGAGCCATACTGCAACCCCTAAGAATGATATATAATTGAAAAACAATATATATATATATATATATATACCTTATAGAAATTTGTCGTTTATCATTGTCTTTTGCTCGTTTAACAAGAGCTTTAGAACTTGACATATGAGAATAGAGCCTTCTAATACCTTCTCTTACGATTGAAATCATCCGATCATCCCCAAGCTTTATCTCCTCTTACTCGTACTGTGACTTTTCTCTCTTTCGAAGATCTATGGCAAAATAGCCTTCTCTTGCAGGGCTACGGCATACTATTCTTTCTTTAAAAGAAAAGCTATGGAGTTTTGGTCTCTTCCTTCGAAAGACCATAGCAATCTAAGCTTCTTTTCTAAGATATTAGATGCTAGGATTACCTTGATGCTACCTGCTACCTTCTTACAGTTTTCCCTGTGTAGAGACCCTCACAGAATTAGCAAATTGTTTTGGCCACCATAACTCTTTGATAAAAAACTCAGAATATGGTTATATAACCATTCAAAAGAACCGGAAGCCATCTGTTCTCTATAAGCCAACGCGGGTAGAATAGGCAAAAATGTCTGTATATAGCCACAAACGTGCCATCTTTAGAAACGCGTTGCTTTTCCACATTTTTAGTATGCATGGACTCTAAATATGTAAAAGTACTCTAAATATGACCTCTTATCACCTAAATTCGAATTTCTATTTTTGGAGATACTTATCTCTTTAATAGAACTATTCTTGTCTTCTTATTTCTTTTAGGATTTTTGGAGCTAATATTTTTATTCTAACACTTTCCTAATGTTTTTAGCCTTATTGTCTCACTCTTCTCTAAGTACACTCTCTTTCCTTATTGAAATCTATATTAAAAGAGACACATACATACATGGCTTGGGAGGGACCTTACAATCTCCCCCACTTAAAAGATTCGAGATGTCCTCATCTCGCGAGCTGGGGTAGTATCTAAGTAAATCCTCCTGTCTCTTTCAAAGTAGTGTCCCCACTAGGTAAAAATCTTCTTTTATCTAAACATTGTTCCAAGTCCCTTATTTCATGTGTTTGGCTTGTTTTGTTGTGCCTCTAAAAGGTCTATTATTTTAAAGTTAATTGGCCTTATTATCCTAAGTTCATGCATCCATATACCTCTCATATGCTATGAACCTTCGAATTCCTTATTCTATACCCCCATGTAATATGGTACTTAACAAATTGTCATGGAAAAATGTAAGGGAATCAATCCTTTACGTAATCTAACCTATGATAGCAATTTCATAATCTTAGTATCATCTTGTATCTATTCATCATGCACATTACTTCACATGAATCTTGCACCAATCCTCTTCTATTTACTCATAGAAACACTTGTTGAATTCGGTTATCTTTAACTCTGCTATCCCTAGTTCTTGACCTAATTTTTGCTCTAGCTCATGATTTCTTATAGCCAGGGGTGGGCTTGACATTCCTCTTGAATTAGGAGACCTCTTCTTGATTAACATGGAAGGACTCATGTCCTTCTCTCGATACTTTCTATATAAAAAAAACTTTATCACAGTCTCTGGCTATAATTATGGCTTCTGAAATAGAGGATAGTTTTACATTCTTGATGAGGCTATTCAAAGGTAGATTAAGCTTCCAAATGAATCGATGGAGAAGAGTTACCTCATCCATCTCTAGAGTAAATTGGAGAAGTTTAACAAAACTTTGGTGGTATTCTTTTAGGGTTAGCTCTAAAAATTCATTCATTTTATCCTCTTGAAATCTTGGAGGACAAAACCTTTTCACGAAGGTGTAATTTCATGGCATCCCATAACTGATTCTGGTTCCCTGGGTAGATTGACAACAGTGCTTCCAACTAATTTGGCATTTCTTACGATTTTTAGACGAGCAAGGGTGAGCTTGCTTCTTTCATTGTATCCATGAAAAGTTCAAAAACTATCAAATACTTGTCATAGCGCCACATCTAAAGGCACTCTGGATTAATATATCTGAGATCTTCATTTTTTGAGAATTACACATCTGGTGCCTTGGGATTGACACATCCAAAGATTATTAGGATTAACACGTCTAAGATGATTAGTTTTCTAAAAATTACACATCCCTGAGATGGGTTCAAGGTCTTGGATGATCGTCCTGGTTTTAGATAAATTTATTTTATCTATGAGAAATATTTAAATGGTAAAAGAGGAATCCCTATGACATTTCGAATTCCATCATTTAGATGGGAAAAGAGAAATTCCTAGCATATTGAATTAATGGGTATTTTATTATGAGAAATATTGATGATTAAAGAGAAATTCCCATGACATTGGAATGCAAATAGTAAAATGCAAAAAGAGGAATTCCCATGGTATTTGAAATCCAAGAAATTAAATGGGAAGAAGAGGAATTTTTAGTGTAATTCAATTTATGATTATTAATCAAAAGTGGAAATATGGGTAGAAGAGGTTTCTGTAAATCCCATGAATTCTTTTATTCAAAAGAGGAATATAATTCAGTTGAGGAATTGAGAAGGAATATAGAAATAGTCGTTCGAGAAAAGGAGCCTTTAATTAGGCCAAGCAATTGGTAAAAATTTAGAGAAAGTCCCATTATGAGAATCAAACTAAATGGGAATAACATGTGAAATGGATGTGATAAGATGTAAATAGGATGCGATAAGATGTGAATGGATGTGATAAGATGAAAATAATATGTGATAAGATGTGATGTAGTGGAAATGGATGTGGATGTGTGTGAAAGAATGGATATGGATGTGTATGTGTATGCGAAGGAATGGATATGGTTGTGTATGTGAAAGAATGGATGTGGATGTGTATGTGAAAGAATGGATGTGGATGTGTATGTGGATAAATGGATGTGGATGTGTGTGTATGTGTATGTGAAAGAATGGATGTGGATGTGTATGTGGATGAATGGATGTGGATGTGTATGTGAAAGAATGGATGTGGATGTGTATGGAAGTGGATGTGTATGTGAAAGAAAGGATGTGGATGTTATGGAAGTGAATGTGTATGTGAAAGAAAGGATGTGGATGTTATGTGAAGAATGGATGTGGATGTGTGTGTGAAAGGATGTGATGTCGATGTGAGTGAATGGATGAGATGTAATGTGATGTGAATCAGGATGTGAATGAATGAGATGTGATGTCATGTGAATCGGATGTAAATGAATGATATAGGATGTAAATGGATTTGATGTGATGTGATGTGAATCGGGATAAGAATGAATGAGATGAGATGTGAAATGAATGTGATGTAAATTGAGATAGATGTGTGTTTGGGGCATCATAGCATAGCGGAGGCTACACTCCAACCCTCACACTTGTCAATCCGTGAATGCAACCCGGTTAGCGCATAGAGGCTATCCCGAATGGGAGAAGATGAGTTAACCACATACTAATGACTTCTAGTCCTACTCAATCCTTCTCAACACTCAAGCAATCAATCTTACATAATCAATACATCAATCTAACATAATCAAAGCATCAAGATTAGGCTACACTTAAGCACAAAAATGCAACTTATGCAAAGAACCTAACATGCAAAGAGCTATCACACAAGCCTCAACTACACATCATTTCATACACAAGCTTCATCACATGCACTCTACAACTCACAAATCAAAACATCATTAAGAAATCTAGATTAGCAAGTGTGTAGACCAAAACCTAGTATCATTGAAAATGTAGAGAATAGAGAGTACAAGATTGAAGCATGAATGGAGATGGAGAGCTTTGGGAGAGCACATGAGAAGGAGCTATGGAGCAAGCTCTCTCTATGAGCCTCTCAACCAAATGACCAAAGAGTCCCCCTATCTCTCAAATGAGCCACCTTTTATACAAAAATTCTAGAACTCTCAAAAGTTCCCATGTGGGATTATTATCAAACCCACTCCCACATTCATCCACAACTTGGAACTCTTTTCAAGAGCCCTAAGTGTCTTTTTTGTTGCATCCTTGTATTGATCTTCATTCGTCATGCAACACTCCCCCCTTCCTATTTTGCGCACGTCCTCGAGCGCGATAGTAGCAAGAGCTGCAACAAAAAAACAATGGATACAAATAAAGTCTCTTATTGAAAAAAAAAAAGAAAAAGAAAAGAAAAAGAAAAGAAAAATCAGCAATGATAATTTCACACGTGAGCATACAAGTGCAAGGCTGATTAAAGTTTTAATGAGTCCTAAAATAGGTGAGTAAAGACTAGTCCAAATGAGACTTAAGTGGTAGATAATTCTATGCAAAGGCAAGTGTGCTTTGTACACCGCCGGTTATGACCGCAGTCTCAATGTCCTACAAGTATTTAAGTTATTCCTAAGTGGCAAACCTACTCCTAAATTTGAGCAAAGGTGATTGGAACTCTCTTTTTCTTTTTTTCCTTTTTTTAAAAAAAAATATGTGTGTAGAAGGTGATAAAGATTAAGGTTCTATCCCAAAGAGACCCAAGCAATGGCCCAGAGACCTCCGCCAAGAGAATCTAAAGACCGCTAAGTATCTCAAGGGCGACAGACCCTTTTTCTTTCTTTTATGACCTAAGGAGTACCCCATGAAGATGAGGGCATCGGTCTCAAGGGCTTCTAGTGTACTCCAGAGTCCTACCAACATCCATCAAGGCGATAGATTCCTCAAAGGTCTTTTTTTGAAGCTTTTAGACATCAGTGTTCACCCCATGGAAACCAAGGCATCGGCCCCAAGGTGCTAAGACAACCCCAGGTCCTACCAAGCATTTCACATGGCTGTAGACACATCATGTCTCAATTCACTTTGTATATATATTTTTTAGGATATAATTTTTTTATAAATTTTTATTACTCCTAGCACCTAGCTCATATCTAAGAGGTAGCCACCACTAGGGATAACTAATATACCTTGAAAGCATAAGAACTTGGCATATTCCATTGGTATATATCCTACACTCTCTTTAGATAGAAATATCTTTTCCTAAGTCTTCTAAGACTCTAGAATTCACTCACCATATTTTAACAACTAATCAAAAACTTAAACCAGCCAACATTGTGTGAACATGCAAACCATATATTCGAAAGATAAGAGCACATAAAGAAATAAAGATTAAGATTTGAATACACCTGTTGTAGTGCCCTGTTGATGTTGTTCGTTTGCATTGATGCATTGCTGATTTTGTGCAGATTGCTCCTCCTTGATCTTTGTAAGCGTAGCATGTCTCCCCCCTTCCTAGTTTGTTTGCACGATAGGTGGACTTGATGCTCTTGTTTTTTATGGAGATTTCTGTAAAATTTTTATTAATAAACACGAAAAGAAAAGAAAAAAATAAAATTTTCCATTGGTGCCAAACATCGAATATAGCCGAGGGGAAAAACCCAGTGGGAGAAAAGTGCCCTGGCTTGTCGATCTTATTGTGGAGTCGATGTGCTTACCCTTGCGCTGGTAGTGTAGATCATCTCAAAAAGAACATAATCCTTTAAAGTTATAAGGAACCACACTATGCAAACATTGATCTACCAAAGAGCTTTAATTGTAGTGTTAATGCCTTATCTTTAGTTTTTGGTATATCCTTTTTAAGAGGTGGAAACTTTAGCAATTGTCTTGGAATTTGAGCAAGATAAGAGGATTTAGGCATTGAAATGCTAGAATCTATGCTCAAATGAGACTCATGTGAAGTTGGACGTGTCTTAGGTACACCAGTTGAGGGTGGAATTATGTAACAAGGAGAAATCGGGACAACCGGTGTTTCAATACATGTTTTAGGAAGATCAACACAAGTAGTTTTGTAGGTGCTATCACAGCCACCTTTCCTTTCTTGAAGAGTTTGTGTTGATTTCTTTTGCACCCACTGATATGGAAAATCAAGGGTGGCTTTTGGAATCTTTCTGAAACACTCTTTTACCCCTGTCAATCAAAGCATGGCATTTTGGAAGCCAAATTGTTGTTGCACCTCATAATAGCCTTGTGCTTTAAGAACATGTTTTGGGACCCATCGATTAACAATCCCCGAGGTTTAGGCTTGGAAATGATGTGCTTCTTAAGAGGCTTAGCAACTGGACTAGATGGTACAAGTTTGTACGCATCTTTGGGTAGCCACATTGATAATTCCTTCTTACCTGGCCTTCTTTGAGCAGCAACTAGAGTAGTTGGAACATGCCAGCCATGGCCCTCACTTGAGTACTCATCAATTATCCACATCATTTGTTTTGGAGCTTCAAGAGCAGATTTTGATTGTGCTTCGTGTAAGGTAGAAACACCACTCTTTTTACATGATAAAGTTCGTGGATTAGCAGAGACTTCCTCTACTTGCAGTGCTGTTGTGGATGCATTCCTATAGTACAAATCACCTAGAAGGTCACGTGGTTGTACCATTCGTATAGGAATAATGTCATATCCATTTGAGTCACAAAATTGAATTGGCTTCGGTAAAGCACATGTCGATAATGTTGCAAGGACTTGACTTTCAAAATTAGTATACTGTTGATACATTTGTGGAGCCACTCCACCCCTTGGCTGCTCCCGTTCCTATCTCATTCTCGCAATGCGAGTACATTCCTGTGTGGTATGAGTAAAGTTCCAAGCACAGGCTTGGCACCACTTCTTTGTGGGTTGGTTTGTGACTAGAGGAGAAAAGGTATTACAGTCCTCTGTTTTATGGTCACCGCCACATGCTCCACAAAGATGAGGACCTGTAGGAAGTACACTCCTCATTCTCTGCTGCTGTTGTTGTGGCTGCATGGGTGGACGATAGGTCTGTCCCAATCTCCGTAGTACTAGGTTAGCTATCTGGTCGGGATTTACTAGCGCGCTAGACCCTGAACTTTGGTCGTCTCCCCACCACTGATCTCTAGGTTTCACCTCTGGGCCAGAACCATCTTGGAACTTGAAGTTATCGGTGAAATCCATAGCATCATGGCAACACTCATTGAAATTTGTATGTTTCTTCGCATAGAGATGTGTATGCAGTGTTGAATTTTTGAGTCCTTTTAAGAAGAGAGAAATTAATCGACTTTGGGCGGGCTTCTCATCCTCTGGGCAACGATTAATGTACTGCTTCATTCTATTTACACAGTCTCTAACACTCTCATTCTCGCCTTGCTTGAAAGAGTAGATGTGTGCTACCGTGTCATGTTGAATTCCCATCAAGGAAAAAGCAGCAATGAATCTCTCTTCCAAAACTCGTAAAGAAGATTTGTCTGAAGGCTCTAATGCCTGAAACCAAGCCAGGGCTTTTCCCTCAAGAGTGAGTCCAAATCCTTCAATTTGAGTATGCTTATCAGCCACTTGCTCAGCTCGAACTGCTTGCCTAAATGCTGCTACATGGTCGTATGGATCTCCCGACCCTTCATACTTCTTTACCAGTTTCTGAAGAGTTGATGGCCTTACTTGTCTTGAATACTCATCATAGGGCCTACGGCCTCTCACTCTCAGTGGGAATTGTTCCTCTCTTTGGAAAGATGGTCCACATGTTTCCAAAATTGGTGTGGGTACCCTATTACCAGCCTCACCAAACCCCTCCAAAGATCTTGTCACCCGCATTTCAGGAGGTGCATTAATGGGAGGTCGAGTTGGCTCCCCTACCCTCCGATTGTTGTAGTGAGAAAGATGTTGGTGTGGTGTGACTTGTGGTCGCACATTTGGTGTAGGACGATATCTTGGTGCTAGAGTTGGGCTACTAGCTGTGGTCCACTTAGATGTTGAAGGTCCCTCTCTAGTGAACTCTCGTAGGGGAGGAGCAACAGTTTCTCCAAGAAAGGCTGTCTCTCCCGGTTTGGCTGTATTTGTTGAGAAAACTTCCATGAATAATGGTTGTCCTTTCCACGTGAGTTCCCGAATCTCTTTCCAATCTAAGGTTCGGTATTCATTGGCCCATTTATCAATTATTCTGTTCATGTGTCCTGCAAGCTTCTCAACTACCACCACATGAGCTAGAGGAAGATCCAGCTGTGGCAATCTAGTTGTGGCTTAATATCCCTCTAACGAGTCCTTATAGACCTCTTGAAGTGGGTCATCCTGTAAGACCTTTGTCACAGGAATTTGTCGTACAAACTCCCATTGGCTTTCAGCCCCCTGATCCATTTTACTCTTGCCTTTTCTATCCCTTTCCAAATTTAGATCTACAAGAAGTAAATCATCTATGGATGGCTTGGAGGACTGGGCATTGGATGGTCCAGGCATGTCCAGCTCGATGAGCCAATCATCTCTAGACACCCTTTCTCTGGAAAGTTCTGATAAGTCTAAGAACTCGGTTCTAGAGAGCTCCCCTAATTTGTCTACCTTTTCTGGATGGTAGGTGACTTCGTAGCGAACACCATCTCCACCCATGTACATGTTACCCTGGTCATTGACTAGAGGTGCTCTATCAAGTTCTGAGAAAATGTCTGCGACCTTAACAAGATACCGTTGTTGTGGATCCCTAAAGATCTCAGCTCCTTGAGCATTTGTGTAGACATATTGGAGTCTCACATTGAGTGTTAACCCCATGGTGTCGGCTTCAAATGGATTAAAGGATCTTGAGAGTGTCCTATTTGGGGCTACGGGATGACTATTTGTCGGCCCTAGATTGTCCATGGACAATGAACTAGTTGTTCTAGAGGAAAGGGTATCGGATTGGGATTCAGAAAGGGTTTCAGCAATATCTGCCAAATTTCCTACCGATTGGATCCCACTTTCCTGCGTAGGTACTCTAGAAGGTGCCCTAGGCCCTATGGCAGAATCTACAAGACGTCCCGACCGCAAGTGCATAAGGTCAAAAAAAATTTTGGTTTTTTATGTGTTTTTGTTTTGTTTTGTTTTTTTTCTTTTAAATAATATATATATATATATATATATATATATATATATATTAACCTACCTAATCACTAAATGCAACTAAAATAAATATGTGTGGCGTAACTATCTATCCTTTTTTTTAATTATATTTTTTTTAAATGATTTTTTTTAATATGATTTTATGTTTTTACTTTCTTTTTTTTAAATTACAAAAATTATGAATCACACTAAAAAAATACTAATTATGTACAAAGTTATAAAAAAATAAAAAATGAAGAATTACAGAATATGCAAAAAAATGGACTCCTAAAAAACACTTAAGTTATAATTTTTTTATTTTTTTATTTTTTTTTAAAAAAACTTTCTTTTGTTTTCTTTTGTTTTTTTTCCTTTTGTTGGTTTTTTTTTAAACTAATAAATTTCGTGCCAAATATAAAAATATGAATTTACTAATTATGCAATAATTACAAAAATTCTAAAATGCAAACTACTTTAATTATGCAAAAATTTAAACAAGGAACAATGGATTCAAAAAATAAAAATTATTTTTTTTAATTTAAATTTAATTATTTTTTCTCTCTTTTTTTTAAAAAAAAAATTTACTGTTCTTTTTTTTCCTTTTTCTTTTTTTCTTAAATTGATTTTTTTTCTTCCTTTTTTTTAAATCTCTTTTTTCTTTTTTTTCTTATTTTCTTTTTTTTTCTTTCCTTTTTTTTTAAAAAATATATTTTTTATATTTATTATTATTTTTTTTATTTAAAAATAAAAAAACATGAAAAATAAAAAAAATAAAAAAATAAAAATTTGCACCTACCTTATCCCTCGCCGCTCGTCGCCGAATTCTTCGCCGGCGCGCACGTGCCTCCTCACTGCTTTCGCCAGCTGCAGTTCTTCTTCTCACCACTCGGCCGCCTTCACAGCTGCTCTGCAGCCCTTCTTTAGCCACTCCTCTTTCCGCCCTTCAACGGCCCTGCAGCAGCAGCAGCAGCAGCCGCCGGCCAGTCAACTCCCCGCCAGCCTTCGCTTCCTTTGCTTTCAGCCACCACCGCCTTCGCACCGGCCAGCCCTTCTACTTCTTAGCTACCTTCGTTTGCTTCAGCTGACACCACCTTTGGCCACGTCAGCCTGCAGCCAACCTCTACGCTGCCTCCACGCCGGCTAACGCTCTGCAGGCTGCGCCCACTGCAGACGCCGTCTAGTGCAGCACTCCGTCGCCTTCCACATGGCCAGTCTCCACGCTTTGTTTATGTCCTTTGTTCTGCGCTCGCTACAACCTCCACGCCTTTCAACGCCTCAACGCCTCCTCTCCACGCCTTCTCCACTGCTCTTTCTTCTTGCGGCCACCTCGACTCCACGTCCAGCTGCCGCCCACTGCCGTCTTACAGCTGCAACACCTCCGACCAACACTGCTCGCCGCCTACGCCGATGCCTTCTTCCACCTACTGTCGTCAGTATATAACATATATATATTTATATATATATTTTGTTTTAAAAGCCGCCTTCATTGCCATCTCCAACACCGTTTTCCAGCCACATGTAATAGATATATATATATATATCTATATCTATTTTTTCTTTGCTATGCTTGATGGAAACGCCTCCCCACACAATAACAACAAAACAAAACAATAAAAGAAAAGCTGCCTCCAACACTTCCTATCTACCACTCGCAAACCCCGTCACCAATGCAACAACAGAAAGTGCTTAATTCCGATTAATGGCGGGATTTCTCTATCGCAATGAGGTTTTAATTAATTTTGTTTTTTTTTTGCTTCTAATAAAAAAACCGAAAACACACAAGGCGCCCTTGAGATCACACACTCAATGCCCTTGCAAACTCTACTCTAATCTACCCTAATCCACGATTTTGCAATCAATGGAGCACTTAATAAGAAGTAATTGTTAACACCCTTCACTAACTTAGGTGTGCGTTCCCCGGCAGCGGCGCCATTGTTTGGGGCATCATAGCATAGCGGAGGCTACACTCCAACCCTCACACTTGTCAATCCGTGAATGCAACCCGGTTAGCGCATAGAGGCTATCCCGAATGGGAGAAGATGAGTTAACCACATACTAATGACTTCTAGTCCTACTCAATCCTTCTCAACACTCAAGCAATCAATCTTACATAATCAACACATCAATCTAACATAATCAAAGCATCAAGATTAGGCTACACTTAAGCACACAAATGCAACTTATGCAAAGAACCTAACATGCAAAGAGCTATCACACAAGCCTCAACTACACATCATTTCATACACAAGCTTCATCACATGCACTCTACAACTCAGAACCTAACATGCAAAGAGCTATCACACAAGCCTCAACTACACATCATTTCATACACAAGCTTCATCACATGCACTCTACAACTCACAAATCAAAACATCATTAAGAAATCTAGATTAGCAAGTGTGTAGACCAAAACCTAGTATCATTGAAAATGTAGAGAATAGAGAGTACAAGATTGAAGCATGAATGGAGATGGAGAGCTTTGGGAGAGCACATGAGAAGGAGCTATGGAGCAAGCTCTCTCTATGAGCCTCTCAACCAAATGACCAAAGAGTCCCCCTAGCTCTCAAATGAGCCACCTTTTATACAAAAATTCTAGAACTCTCAAAAGTTCCCATGTGGGATTATTGTCAAACCCACTCCCACATTCATCCACAACTTGGAACTCTTTTCAAGAGCCCTAAGTGTCTTTTTTGTTGCATCCTTGTATTGATCTTCATTCGTCATGCAACAATGTGAATGAATGATATGTGATGTAAATGAATGCGGTGTGATAGGATGTGAATATGGGTAGATGCGAGTGGATGTGATGTGATGAGGATGTGAATATGGGTAGAGATGCGAGGAAAGATGATGCGAGGAAAGATGTGATGAGATGAAAAATGATGTGATTAGATGAGAATAGGAATACATATGAATTGGATATGGATTAAGTAATGTGGACAGATGTGGAACAATGTGAAAGACGAGAGTTCATTATAGAAACTGTATTTATGACCTATTTTTAAATGACTGTTTTATGTCAATAATGCTTGGGAAATGTCAATAATGCTGGGGAAGCATTTTGACCGTCTTGTTGAGAATGAGGTCGTGGAGACCTAACTGTTAAGTTGCAATAGCTGACGGAGAGTCAACGGAGGACGTCTCGCATAGCAAGGTCGGGTGTTGACCACGATTTAAATGGAGAGCTTCCGGTACGGTGGATGAGGGACCAAGGAAGCGGCCTATGAGTGAAGCGCTAGGTCACCTACGAAAGGATCCTAGAGGGTGCTGAATATATAGTGCTCGGGCTCTGGGTTATCGAAGATACCCACACGTGCATCGGGGAAGATAATTGGAACAAGGAGTAAGAGCTGTCTTCTGAAACCGGGCATGGATCTGGTTGATTGACCTTGCTGGTCCTCACAAACGGATGAGTCCATGGCTCTTTTATATGGATCTATTGGTTGATCTTGCTGATCTTCAACGAAGATTCCATCTTGATTTTGTTAAGTGAATATATTGTCTTCTATTCACATCACATCAATCCATCCATTCATTCACATCTATCTAATTCACATCACATGTCATCACTTGAACTATTACAAAAATGGGGTCTGGACTTCGTGGGGGCCATTCAAGCTAGCAGCTTAGAGAGCAGCTTAGAGAATAGAAAACAAGTATATATTGGTGGCTATAGAAAACTGCACGAAGTGTGTAGAAGAAAAAGCTTTGAAAGATTGTAAGTAATCGTCAATGGGGCAAAGTTTGTGTATGAAACTATCATGACAAGATTCGGATGCACAATTGATATAGTTAGTGCAAGGAAGCCACTTCCTCAATGAAGTGATCAAGAAGTTGACACAGCAACACATGATTATGCACAAGAAATCGATAGTCTACTACCCACAAGCCAATGGTCGGGCGGAATCCACGAACAAAATCTTGAAAGGAATTCTGGTCAAGACATTCAATGAAACTAGGACAAACTGGGATGCTAAGCTACATTTTGCATCATGGGCATTCAAGACAGCTTACAAGAATGTAACAGGGCTTATGCCATTCAGCATGGTGTATGGATTGGAAGCAATTGTGCCCATGGAATTCTTCACACAGAGCCTCAGGATAGCCGTGGGGAAGAGAGATTATCTTTGGAAGAGTCAGAAGTGCAGAGAATTGAGCAACTCCTTCAACTAGATGAAAAGAGACTACATAGTACATGGATAGTTGAGATTGTGTGGAAAAGAAGGAAGCTCCAAGTGGATAGGAACACAAAATTCAAAATCTTCAAGGAAGGAGACATAGTCCTATTATTCTCCTTGAGAATGGGACCTCACCCAGGAAGGAGACATAGTCCTATAATTCTCCTTGAGAATGGGACCTCACCCAGGAAAGCTGAAGATGAGAAATGGATAGGCGCATTCAAAATCGTCAGGAAAATGGGAACGAGAACCTTTGAATTGGCAAGCCTGGATGGAGAAAGGAAGCTAAAGAAACTTGTGAACGGATATAGGCTAAAGTCTTATCACCAAAGAATTCCAAAACAAGAAAACCCAAGTAGGACAAGCATTTTAAGATTTGAAAAGTGTCCAAGGAGCAGAATCCAAATCTAGTTAGGATCAGGAATGGGAAGTGGGACAAGATTCTAGAGAGAGCAAAAATGGAAAAACAAAAAATTCAAAAATAGAAACTATCGGTGTAAATATGATTTTAGTATGTACAGAAAGCGAGGAGCTAGCTAGCTAGCTCCTAGCAACTACATGGACATGGCGGGAAAATTGATATTGTCACCGCGTAATAGAGGGTGCATGGATGGAAAGGGAATGGCATCATCAAGTTTGCCCCACCACTACCCAGCCATAAATGACCTGATGGCTCATGCAATAGGTACTGATAAACAAAATTTGAAAAGGATTGGGGAAAGTGATGAAAATATCAAGCAATTATGGTCGTACCAAGGGGAGGCATGCGCCATGACAACGGCTAGGAGACACTGCACTTTCTCACACAAACGCCTGGTTTGCATGTTTCTATTGTGCAAAAGTTGTATTCCCTGCTCTTTTCTTCACTTCCCTACCTTCCCTCTCCTTGCTAAGTTTTGTTATAATCCTTGCCTTCTCTCACCCCACCCTAGCTATTTGTTTCCTGACAAGACGGTAGATAGAGGATGATAAACCTTTAGTAATAGCCAATGTGTCTCATGAACCATTATACCCCCTTGTAATTCGTGGTGGTAGTCTAAGATGAGTTTTACCTTATATCATCAATAGAGATCCCATTTTTGGACACAATGTGCCCCAATTACTCCATGCTTTACCAAAATTGGCATTTCAAAGGGTTCAAGGATATGTGATATACAATCAACACCTCTAGATGGTCCAACCATTGTGAGTGTACATAGAGATCATCAATAAAAACCTCCAACCATTTTTGCAGGTAATCCTTAAAAGTTGTACTCATTAATCTTTAAAAATTTGTAGGAGCAATAGTCAATCGAAATGACACGATCTTGTATACAAAAGTTTCCCAAGTTGTGTGGTGAAGGCTCTTTTATGCTAGTCCTTATAGGTGCAATGGATAATAGGTTATATCCTGAGAACCCATCCAAGAAACTGTAAGCTTTAGCTCCTTCCACCCATTCTAAATCATGTTCTATGTATGGCAAGGGTAATGGTTCCTACTACAGGTTACTGGATTTACCTTTTTCAAGTCAACACACACGTGGAGCTTCTTGATGTTCTTGGGTACGATTACAATTGATGATACCCAATCTTTATGTTCAACACATTTGGGGTCCTCACTGGTCTCTGCAATATTCACCTCTTTCACCTTGGTAGGTCCATCATATGAGGATCTTGATTGATTTCCCTTCGAGCATTGCGCCCATAGGTGAACTGTCTTCCTCTCATCAACATCAAAGGATTTTAAATGGCTGGTAACTTTCACAGATTAGGCTGCTTGTCGTTCTCCTCTCTTCTTGCCAAAGGTCATTTTGCTTCTTGTTTCTCCTCAACCAAAGCTTTGTTTTTCTTTATTCTTGTTGAACTTGAGAGCTTAGGGGGATCCTGGCTAACTTCTAGCTCCACACTTCTAGCTCCTGTGGAGCTAGTAGTATTACCTTGCTTAAGGGAGGTTGCAAGATGAGGGTACTCACTTTCGTTCACTCTCTCTAAAATTGGGACATCCATGCATCTCGGGCGGAGTACCTCGATCGTGATAGCGCCGTGAATTAAAACACGACACGTACCTCCCAAGACTAAATCAACATATCTCGATCCTGTGGAGCTAGTAGTATTACCTTGCTTAAAACTCATTTCCCTAATTCTTAGAAAATTCCTCATGAACTTCAATAACTTTGACATATCTCAGCCATTATGCACCGTGGGTCTTCTTCTTAGAATCTCAATGTGATTTTCTCGGTAACATTTCTTCTTCATCCATTTCCAAAATTTCAAGTTTGTGGTTGAAATCAAGACTTCTTTCTCTTCACTAGATTCAGTTCCATGCTCATTGTTAAGCAATACTACCAGAGACTTCTACACAGCCGATGTTAACCGTCCTAGAATTTATAAACAATTTGGTTGATGTCATTGGAAATGACAGTTTTCACTTAAAAGTATCTTGTGATGTATTATTTTGTGTGTGCGATCGCCACCGCCGATGTTAACCATCATACAATTTTCAACCAATTTGGTTGATGTCATCGAATATGCCAATTTTCACTTAAAAATATGTTAACCATCCTACAATTTTCAACCAATTTGGTTGATGTCATCGAATTTGGTTGATGTCATCGAATATGCCAATTTTCACTTAAAAATATCTTGTGATGTATCAATAAAGCTCCAAAAAACTACATATATATCCAAGGAGTGAGATTCAATGGTGGTTAATCTGTTGACAAGGGATTTGACCAGTGAATGCCCAATCCTAAGGGCACACTATAATGGGAATTGTACTTTTTATGGATGAACTCATTGATCTCCTCAAGGAATATAAGGATTTATTCACATGGACTTACCATGATATAAAGGGAGTACCTACTGAGGCTATGTAGGACACAATCCCTATGGTACCAAATGCTAAACTTGTCTATCAAAAATCGTATCCAATGAATCCAAAGTATATTAAATGTTTTAAAGAAGAGATAAACAAGCTCATAAAATGTGGATTCATCTATGAGATAGAACATTCAAACTGGGTGTCACCCATCGTGGTTGTGCCAAAAAAGAATGGAAAATTATGAGTATATGTCGATCTCAAAAAGGTCAATGCAGTAATAAGATAAGATCATTACCCCTTGATGGATTCAAAACATGTATTCAAATGAGTGGCTTGCAAGGAAGCATACATCTTCTTAGATGGGTATTCAGGATATAACCAAATTTCTATTGCTCCAGAGAATCAAGCTAAAACGGCTTTTATTAAAGAACACAGAGTTTTTTAAGGATGTTTCGTGAAGCTTTCTTAGATGATTTGTGCATTCATTTGTCATGGAAGGAGAATTTATCATGCTTATGACAAGTATTTCAACAATGCAGACTTTATCACCAATATTTAAACCCATTCATATGCCAATTCTAGGTTAAAGCTGGTGTCATCTTAGGACATATAGTGTCCAAAAATGGGATTTCTGTAGATGAGAGCAAAATTAGAATTACCCAAACTACAAGGGAGTCCAACGGTTTATGGGACATGTAGGCTACCTACAAACAATTCATCCTCTTCTATGCTGAGATTGCACGTCCCTTGTACAAGCTTCTCATTATATTTGAGTGGATAGAAGAATGGCAACAAGCCTATGATGTGAGCTTTACTAACGGTCCCATATCACGAGTGCCAAACTAGGATGTTATCATATTGATGCTTCTAACTTTGTAATTGGATGTGTCCTAGCTCAGCCAAGTGAATATAAATTGGACTACCCTATAAGTTTTACCAACCGATAGTTGTGTGAAGCTAAGATGAATTATACCACCATGGAGTTTGAAGGTTTAGTAATGGTATATGCAGTGAAGAAATTCTGACATTACCTTTTAGCTAATAAATTTGTTTACTATATTGATCGTCAAGCCTTGCTATACCTTGTCCAATAAAAATTTGCTATACCTTAGTAATGGTATATGCAGTGAAGAAGCTCCGACATTACCTTTTAGCTAATAAATTTGTTTTCTATATTGATCATCAAGCCTTGCTATACCTTGTCAATAAAACTTTTTCCATAGGGAGAATCACTAGATGGTTGTTGATTCTTCTTGAATTTGATTTCACAGTGGTGGTGGTAAGACCTAGCAAGAAACATATCATGGCTGATCATCTATCTCATGCACCTAATGAAGAATCACTAGATGGTTGTTGATTCTTCTTGAATTTGATTTCACAGTGGTGGTGGTAAGACCTAGCAAGAAACATATCATGGCTGATCATCTATCTCATGCACCTAATGGTGAAGCACAAATTGGAATAGATGATGATCTACTTGACACTACATTGTTTAAAGTTGAGGCTATACCAGAGTGGAGTGACAAAATCATTAACTTTCTATGTAATGGTTTTCCAGAGGCAAATAAGCAAAGGAAAGATTATGTGAGATCCCTGTCCCCACCGCGCAACGAATTTAGGGGTGCTACCAGAGCGGAAGTTGCACTTCTAGCGTGGGCCAGGGTCCCACACTCGGGGCCTCGCCCATGGATATCCGGACAAGAGACCAATCCATCACTTCTTCCTGAACCCGGAAAAACTTCCCTTACCCGGAAAGCACGGGCGATTCCACCAGGATAACTTTTCTCTATCGTAGTCAAAAACCTTAACTAACTGAACTGATCTGACTGAACCCGTAAGTCCCATGGTTAGATCAAATTCTCATCCAATCACATCATTTTTCATCCAATCACATCATTTTTCATCTCATCACACTTCTTCCCTCAAATATCCTCATGAGATCTCATCCTCTCGCATTTACCCATATCCACATCTCATCACATCACATTCATTCACATCACATCTCATTCAGACCACATCACATTCACTCACATCACATCTCATTCAGACCACATCACATTAATTCACAACACATCTCATTCAGACCAATCACATTCATTCACATTTATCCCGATTCACATCCCATCACATCCATTCACATCCCATATTATTTATTCACATCTCGATTCACATGACATCACATCCATTCACATCCCATACCATTCATTCTCATCCCGATTCACATGCTATCACATTCATTCACATCCTGATTCATAGGCTATCACATTCATTCACATCCTGACTCACATGCCATCACATTCATTTACATCCCATATCATTCATTCACATCCCTTATCATTCATACCTATCCAATTTACATCACATCTCATCGCCTCTATTCTCGTTCATATTTATCACATTCACATCCACATATATTCTTCCACATACATCCACATCCATACTTATCACTTACACATCCACATCTATCCTTTCACCTACATCTACATCTATCCTTTCACATACATACATCCATCCTTTCACATACAACATCCATCCTTTCACATACATACATCCACATACATCCACATTCATACTTATCACTTACACATCCACATCTATCCTTTCACCTACATCTACACATCCATCCTTTCACATACATACATCCACATCCATTCTTTCACATACATCCACTTCCATTCTTCACATACATCCACATCCATTCTTCACATACATCCACATCCATCCCATATCATTCATTTACATCCTGATTCACATGACATCTCATCACATCTATTCACATCACATCCATCCATCCATTCATTCACATTTATCTGATTCGCATCACATCTATCCATCATTCACATTTATCTGATTCGCATTGCATCTATCCATCCATTCATTCCCATCTATCTGATTCACATCACATCTATCCATCCATTCATTCCCATCTATTTGATTCACATCACATCTCATCACATGTATCCACATTACATTCTCATCACTTCTATTCATATCACATCCATCCATCTATTCATTCACATTTATCTGATTCTCATCACATCTCATCACATCTATTCACATCACATTCGTTTAAACATAGAATTTAAGAGAATTTTTAATTTTTTTGATATAAGGATTCTTTACGCATCTATTTATGCATAAAATCAACTTCAGTGGGAATAAAACTTTTTAACAAAATCCTTTAATGCATCTATTTATGCATAAATTCAATATGATTAATTACTTAATCAAACCTACCCACATAAGGGGTGTTTCCACAGGGAAGAGAAAATATGAGAGAAAAATCCAATTTGAGAGATAGGAATTATGCCACATACATGGGAGAGAACCCGATGCATCAACATGCTGCCCCCTTTTCTATTGAATTTCAATAGAAAATTGGCAGAAAATTGATAGCATGCTCGCGGGACACTCTCAAAAATTGCAATAAAAATGCTTTTTTAAACCATAAACCATAAAATGCTCTTAAAATTTCCTAAATAATTAGGAAAAATTTCCTAAAAATTACAGAAATTTAGGGAATCCTTTCTACCAAAAAATACCTGCAATAGCATGTGTGGTATTTTGGTTAAAAAATCCATAAAATGCTTATTTTAACCATGAAAATAGAGAAAAATAGCATTTCCACTCATGGAATTTCCCCACAACATTGATACGTCCATCCAAGTCGAGAAGCACCACGTTCTGATTGCCATATTGATGTTCCCAATGCACAGACCATCGAAATAAACTAAAAAATAACATTTTTTTGCTTAGTAAATGTTAAATTTTACATTAAAAATGCTAAAATTTTGGAAAAATGAGAGAAAAATAAGGGGGGGGAAAACATCAAAAATTAGCTAGAGACCGCTTTGATACCACTGTTAAAACCCTAAAGATATCTTCCTCAAAGGACAGACTCCTTCCTCAAAGGACAGACTCCATTCCAAGAGACATTGCAGGTCTCTCTGAAAATATGCCTAATATTTACCCAGCCAAAAAGGGCCGCCTCTCTTTGCTGTGGCTGACTCCCATGTTGACCGCCCAAATAAAAGCCTCATATAAATATGAGGGTCTCCACGTGTTGAAGCACATCATCAACTCACGACACCAGCCTTGCGAGCTCTTCTCTCGGCGTTTCAACACAGGTGGGTATCTCCGTGGACTGCATAACACTAAGCTGCAATGCCTACTCTTGCTGGTCAGCACACAGGTCGCCGCCTTCAATCAATTCATGTGCAGCATTAACTGTTGCTCGTCGTCGCCTTCACCCACTTTTCATACGCTTGACTGATGCCGATCCCTTCAGCCAGTTCATGCGTTAACTGATTCCCATCATCATTGCCTTCAGCCACTTCGTACACTCAACTGCTGCTTGTTACCACCTACAGCCAGTTCATACGCAGCATTAATCGCTATTGGTCTGGCCACCTGCATCTGCCTCTCCACTGCGTCAACGCTGCCTACATCAGGTTCTTCTACATCGCCTACATCAGGCTAACTTCGTCACCTTCATCAGGTTGTCCTCAACGTTTGCACCAGGCTTATATCAGTGCTTCCATCAGGGTCACTCCAGCTCTGTTTACTGCATTTTATGGGACAGAAGCTCTTTCTGCTTATTCGAAGTCTCACATAGAGCTCCTATACTAGACTTTATCTTTTATATTCACATCACCATTGCATACTGTGTTTTTTACTTTGATCTTTCATATATTTGGTCCTTTGGTCTCTTTTGTCCCCACATGGTATCAGAGTGATCGTGAGCAAAGGGATCAAAGACCTAGAAACTACACACCATGGATCGTCTACCCTCGATTCCGGAGGATCAGCTTTTCATACCAGATACTGATTCCCCTTATTCCGATATAGAGCACACAGAGGATGGAACTCCTCATTCACCGGAGAGCCCTGTTCATATTCTTTCATTGGGAGACAACCAGCCTACTTTTACCCACTCACCCTCTTCACCCTTGGCATATGGCTTTTCTTCTCCAAGCTTATCAGCCGCCGTTACTTCCAGAGGAGGATACATGCCCACAGCCAGTGTGCTAGTATTGGACCCAGGTATTCAGCCTCAACTGGAGAGATTTGCTTCTCATTCTAGTTGACAAACTCGACTTCGGTACGGACTCTTTCCTAAGAAGGACATGTACCTCCTCAATCGTTCGGAGATCCATCATCATCTATGTCAGTAACTGCATCAGGTTCGTATGTGCCTATTAGTACGTATGTTCCTAACTCTGCTTGGGTATCTTCTTCTGTGGTAGCACAGGTTCAACAAACGGTACCATCAACTACCCTCGATCCCTGGCATTTTGTGAACCCTAATAGAGGAGGGTCTAGGAGTATAACTCACTCTCCGACTTTCGGTGTTCAAGGAGGTAACACTATTTTCTCCTCTGGTTCACTTTTTGTTCCAACTCCTAATGTGTTATGGAATACTGCCCAAATTCAAACTCAAAACCCTCCCTCCCAACCCATACCTCTTCCTACTAGTGTTGGCATGTAGTCATCACTGCCTGCTCCTCTTTTGGGTCCTACGTATGGTTTCTACCCATCCTAGTCATCTTTTAACACGATGCCCTCCGGCACTGCGGTTCCACCCAGCATTCCAGGGTATCATGTGGTTTACCAACCCATCTCTGGTACTGGTGTTCTTCCCAATTATGTGCCCTCTCTAGGTTTCGGACCTCAACCTAGTATTCCTCCTATGCTGAGCACCCAAAACTTGATTCCATCTTACGGAGCACCCTCGACATATCCTTCATCTCCATGCCTGGTCTTGGTGGACTGTCAGGTTTCTCTCCTCAACAATTACACTCTGGATATGGACACCAGTCTTCCTGGACTCCCCCACCATCTTCCTTTCATGTTTTTATAGTCCAGAAATTCTTTCACCGAAAAGACTCATTTTAACAGGTCTAATTATACTACCTGGGCTAATCTTATGGAACAAGTTTTCACATCCCAAGGTTTCTGGAACCTAGTAAAGGGCCTTGAACCAAAACCCCACCCTTCTCTAGTGCCTCCTGAAGTCATCAACCCCATTGGGAGGCTAGAAATGCCACTGCTATAGTGGAGCTCATGCAAGGCCTCCTGCCTGAGTTCCATTCACAACTCCAGCAGTTCTCCTATGTCTCTGATAGATGGGCACACCTCGCAAGGAGATATGCCGCACGTGATTGTACGTGCATCGCATTGATCTTGAGCATCAGATTTAAATTTCCTCTATCAAAGAAGGGTATCACCTGACCGTCAAGGTGGTTGAATATCGGTGCCTTAATGCCAAGTTTGCCACCACTGGCACTGCCAAGTCCAGGAAGATCAGGTTATCACTCTTCTAAACGAATTTCCCCCTAGCTTCTTTATTTTTGTCACATAGACAATTAGTTTAGAGCCTATGCCTAACTGGGGAGCTAATAGTTAGGTTGCTTACGCCCCACCTTCCCAGTCCGTTTCTTCACCACTCCTGAAGAGATGTCTAACGGTCTTCCCTCACACCTCATCCTGGCCCCTCAGCCAATATTGCTCAGTTCACTTTTAAGATTAATTCCAGCCACCACCACTCCACAAAAAGGAAGAAATCTTCTATGTGCTCAGTCCAAATGCATCAACTGAAAGAAACTTTATTAACATCTCAGAAAACTATTTTAGAGCTTTATGATAAGATTAGAGAGCTAGAAGTTGTAAACCACTCCTTGAAAGAGAAACTAGTAAACTTGAAAGAAACCCCAGGAGGATTCAGAGAGAGGAAGAGAACTTTAAAGAATATAAGTGAGTTGTCTAAAAGTAGTAGGGCTAAAAAGAGGAGAGTCAACCTTGCAAAGAAATGTCTCTCACATTTCGGGTATTAATGTCCGTCAAAATGAGGAGAGAATCAAGCTTCTCATGGAAACCATGAACAAGGCAGACCTAGTCAGAATTCTTCAATTCCAGAGAATACAAATTTGAGAGATCTTACTCTCAAAGAGTTGGTAAGAGACCTAAGGACCATTGTGAAAGAGTTGGTAAGAGACCTAAGGACCATTGTGAAAGATCTTACTCTCAAAGAGTTGGTAAGAGACCTAAGGACCATTGTGAAACCAGATGAGATAGTAGAGACTTGTGACACTGTGGGTATTAGGTGGGTATTAGTCGCAAAGGTTACCAAGCTCTTTCTGGATTATGGTTCCAAAATCTTAGATGCAAGAGAATAAGAGCTTTTGGTTTACCAAGATCCCTTTCAGTTTCTATTGCTAGGACTGTTATGAATAAAAAATAATTCAAGTATTTTTGGAGAGTACATACATATTGAAGGGATAATGCCTTGTGAGAAGCAGAAGAAAAAGAGTACATTTGTCTATAATGCATTCAACAATATATGGGTGTATCTTAGAAAAGTACAAATTGCAATGGTGCATATGTATAAAATTACTGTAGAAGAATGTGGTGGTGTGCTAAAGTTTGTATTGAAGCTGGATGAGGCACAGATTCAAAAGGACAAAAGATGGAAAGAGTGAGCATATCTATTATGAATAGAGCAATTGAGTACATCAATTGTAGAGGAGAGGGACCAGAACATAAAATCCAGTCGGAGATGGAGCTTTGGTGGGTTGGTGTAGCTCAAATACCAACTGAAGATCATCAAACCCTCAAATGGTTGTTCTCCCACATACGTATCCCTAATATCATTCAATCCCAAAGTACTGGAGATATGTTCACAGTTGATGGAGTTGGTAATTTCAAAGTGGAATGGCATTTGGGTGCTGACTTAAAGACTATCAAATGTATGCTTGGAATATGCAATGGGGCTAATGTAAAGTATCCTTGCATTTATTGTTGTATGAAGGTATGGGATCAAAAGAGTGGAGCAGTTTGTGACCAGCAAGGAGAGTCCCAATGAGAGACTCTATAGATCTGAGTAAGTTCAAGAATAAAGAAGACATTTGGGATCCCATTCTTCCTATCTCTCTTAAGAATGTTCACATATGCACTTTGCATGCAGAGATAAGAATATTGACAAGATTTTGAGATTGCATCTTGATTATGCATATTCTATTAAACCAACATCGTTGGCAGATCAATGTATTAATAAATGTGAAGCATTGTTATAAAAAATGGGCTTTCATGGGGGTCAGGTTCATTTAAGGAAATATCCAATAGTTTCAGGGAAAACACGCGATGTCTTGGCAGATGTCTCCATCGGAGGCACAAAAGCTAGAAGATTTTTAGGAAACCATAGTAAAAAACAAGTGAATGTTACGTGGGATTGTTGGAAAGAATTGTGTGATATCACGACAAATGTTGCCAGTACACCGCGGTCAGCAAATCTTAGAATGGAGGTTTGGAAGCATCTTGACATCTTTTTAAATGTTCTTAGACAATAGAAGACATCAGCTACATATGCGTAAGAGTACAAAATTTCTATTACAAATCTCATTCAAATAATCAAAGAAGCATGGGAAGAAAAAGATATCACATACTATTTGGTAAGAATCCTTTGTATTCATGATACACTCAATGGAATTGACATATGCTAATTTTATTTTATTTTGTTATTGAGCACATCCTTCATGTACATGGGCCATATTTTGTTGAGAGGAGCATGGACCCCTAGCAACATACAGTAACCAAGGGATGGAAAAGTCACATTACCAGGCACGCACATCATTCTTTTGGAGCACAAGACATGGTGGAGGGGCTATAAGAAGTAATGCTCTTGCAGAGTTATTCAACTGGTTTTTCAGAAGACAACTATAAAGAATGCAGAAAAATGACATTTCGGACACAACACTGTAAAAAAAGAGAACTGTTGTATTCATAACTTTGTACAAAAAGTTATCTATTGTAATCTAGAGTATGTACAAAAAGTCTATTCCAAAGTTTTCACATCATCATCCTATAATTGGAGCATAGAAATTTCCTTCTATTATAGCCACCTAGTGTGTTTACATCGGTTTTATTTGCAGCTAGAACATACGCAGAGTATGTCAAAAAATATCCTGCTAGAGGCGGAAAACCCAGGGCCATAACCAAAAATTCTAGTAGCGACTGTCTTCTCAAGAAACATGATTTTGTTAGCGTTGGATTGTATAGTTGAGAAGCCATACAGTTTGCAGAGAGCTTTAATACAAAGTATAAGCCAGTCTGCATACTCGGAGAACTGGCTATGCAACATATGGAAAATATTCTCATCCATTTTGGACAAATAGTGTCCAAGTGCAGTATCTTTCTTGCTAGAGAGCCTGCTTGCCTTGAGCCTTTACCTCTCCCTACTAAGAAGTTGTCTTCATCTGCTAACTCTAACTGTAAACAAGAGGAACACTGTGAAATTATTGTTTTTGTAAATTAAAATAATATAATGTATGGATTCAAATTCATATTCACTTACCTTTTGATTTTCATCTTGTTCAAGTATATCTGATGTCCAGAGTGAGATTGAGGTTTCTTTGATGTCTTTAAGTTGGACATAATCACTATGTTCCCTTCCAACATCGGCAATAGCAAGTGAAGCTTGAAGCTAATTAAATTCATCCTCGGAGATCAATGGTTCTGACTCTTGTGCTTTCTTAATACATATAGTGATAAAGCATGAGTTGATTCAATGAACTTGTCATCTAAAGTAGACACATCTAAAGCAGCAAATTCATCATTATGCTCATTCTCAATATCAATGAGCCCTTCAACAGCTTCACAACCCTCTCTGCAATGATGGCAAGACAATAGTCCTCCCTCAAGTTAAATAAATTTTGAATATCAAAAAGGCGTAAATACTCCTTATCCTTGATAGGAAAACTTGGCAATGAAGGAACAATATATTTATGCAATGGATCTCCACTTTCCTTGGGTGACTGAACAATTGTATGTGCCTTTAATTCTATGATTTCATTATCCTTGGCAAGCCTCTCCTCCTCCTCAGGTCCAAGTTCCTCCTCTATATCATTTACCTCTAAATCTCTGAGAAAGCAAAAGTTTGAAGAGCCTTCAATCTCCTCAAGTTCCTCCTCTTCACCTCTAAAATGGAGAAAACTATAAAGGCAGCAGCTTTGACCATTCTCCTGCAACCTTTTGGATGAGAGGAGCATTCTGCATTTTCTAATAAAAACCTTTGAAGTTTTTACATACTACACCTCTTTGTAAATGTTTGTCGTTGGACAGAGGAGGTCCCCACACAGGGACATGGACATACTCCTTGTTATCAATCAAGTAGAAGGCCCTATAGTTTCCTCAAATTCATCAAAGTCCTCCTTGGATAAATGGCATGGCATGATTAATAATCATTGATACATCAACTTCTGGATTGAAAACATTCTTAGAAACTGAGAAGAAAGAGACCTCAATTCCACTTTCAATAAGAAAATCCAACATTCTCTCTCTGTAGGAGACACCACTACTATCTCAAAAAGGCCAAGAGCCTTGCGTGATGACTTAAACTTCTTTGATGCCATAGGACCTGCCTTTGGCGACTTTGTAAGCGTTCCACGTGCTTCAGATACACTTAACTTTGATTGGGTATCTAGTGCACTAAGAGAAAGACTAGAGGGCCCAATAGGCTTTGTTGGAGAGGGTTTTCTTCACTTTCTTAGATTACTTTGTAACTGCTGTAGGAGATATGGAAAGCCCTCTCTTTTTTGAAACATTGGATATGGATTGAGATACCCTTGAAGACTGCAAACCAATAGGTGTTTTTGGTGAAGGCTTTGAACCACCCACTGGGGATGGTGACCTCGATGAGGCATGAGTTGCTGATGGAGAAGAAGCCATTCCAGAACGATGCGATAGTGGAGAGGTTCAATTGCTAAAAACCGAGAGGTCACGCCGTTGCGGATACAGTAGAACAATAAAATGAGTGAAAACATTTATATACAACATCCATACCTTATACGAGACAACGAATCACGAAACGCCATGTGGAAGGTACCGTTAATGAACGATCCAGTGAGAACGAGCCACATGTCTCTAGCCGTTAGAGACAACGAATGGAATTATGCCACGTGTCCAACGGTTCGTCAGGTATATATAGAGGTGTGGGACCACATTATCCATTTTCGACTTCCATAGTTCTCTGTCCTTACGTGCGACCACGACATTCCCAGGGGTAGTTTCCACGTGCCTTCAGGTGATCCAGTGCATTCTTCTTGCTTCTGTAATAACGACGTGAAGGGATCGATAGAAGCATGCGGTTTTGCCCCTATCGCACGCCATTTCGCAGTCAACAAGGTAGGGGTGAGTCGACAATGTTGTGTGGGCCCTTCCTTGAGTTTGTATAGAAATTACAATACTACCCGATTTTGTATGTGGCCACCCATCTCCGATCTGTGCTTTTAACCTAACGGCATGACTGTATCCAAAGCATAAAGCCATTTTGCACCGTTGGACATCCTTGTATGGGTGACACATCCGCCGGTTCTTCTTGAAGCAGTTTTTGGACCTTTCTTAAAAACCATCGAAATGACACTTTGGAATGGCTATGGAGAGTATTGTTGTTTGTTTCATTCACTCATATTTGTTACTATTTCACAATAGCTAGGGAGGGTACTCTTGTTAGCCAGTACTGTTTAGCGGTCCGTTACGGTGCAAAGTTATCGAAAGCATCAATTTGTTTTGTCCCCTATCGCACCGTTGCGGACAACAGTGTAGGGTTGAGACAACATTTCATAGCCTTTAAGGGTGAATTATAGTTTCTGATGATAGAGGTTTGCATAGTAATGTCTAATGCTTGCATGTGAATGTTTGCTCAACCAATAGGCTAATTCATCTTTCTTAATGGAGTAGAGAGCTTAACACAAAGGTTACTTTTTCCTTCTTGATAATGGAGTAGAGAGCTTAACACAAAGGTTACTTTTTCCTTCTTGATAATGTATATTCCTAAAGATTACTTTATTAAAAGGTTTTGATGTTATACTAGTTTGTTTTATTCACTTATATTTGTCACCATTTTACAATAGCTAGAGAGAGAGTACTTTTGTGTGCCTTTTTGAAACCACTGGCCATGTACACTTTCTTTACTTCTCCTTGTTTGAGGGTCTTCTATTAATCTTGAAAATATTTTGACTATTATTGCAAGGCTTCTTAAATATTTCTTAGTGTGCAATCTATGGCAAAGACAAAGAAAATTGCAAGAAAAGTATATACTGAAGATACATAGTAACCCAGTCGTTTACAGTGAAACTCTTGGGTTCCCAAGTTCCATCATCCCTTTTGTTGTGTACGACACAAGAGTTTATTGAATGAGAAGGACGTCTTATGGATTCCATAAAGAATAGAAGCAAGAGAATGAAGCAACGGAACTCAATGAGGTCGAAAAAGAGATAAGAGAGAGCTAGAAGATGCAACGAAGCTCACTGAGGTCGAAAAAGAGATGAGAGAGAGCTAGAAGATGAGAGCTTCTAGACGTTGAGAAGAAGAATGAAAATGGTATGGGTGCTAAAAGGAATATTGGAGGTAGTTTGTCCAAACTTCAAAAATTTTGGCATTAACTACATGCCATCTTTTTTCAAATCTTTTGACAGATTTTGTCAGTATAACGAATCCTAGGGACCACCACAATCGGTCTGAATATAGAGATTTTGGCTAAATTAGAGAAAAAAAGCTCGAAATGGACTCTACTAACTCCAAAGTAGAGGAGACAAGAATACCATATTCTTGTGCACATGGCACACTCTCTTTGGCTCTTTTCTTAATCACCACAAGATTAGTAAAGGGCCCTTGTAAGATTCCTCCCTCTACCTTTTGAGGTGTGTAGGTGTAAGAATCTCCCCTTCTGATCTTATAATAATTTCCCTCTCTGAAATAAAAGAAAGATCCTGTTTTACCCTGTTTTGGCCTAGAGAGAGAAAATATCTAGAGGGAGGTAATTCAAAATTGAGATATTTTTGGATATAAAAATCCTCTTAGTGTCTAAAATGATTTCCCCTAAAATAGAAATTCAAAAAGAACTTTCCAATGTGCAATTGGAATTAATTAAAAATAGGTATAAAGGACCTTAGCCTAAGGGTCCATATTTTCTGAAATTTTTGAATTATGGTCCAATTAAGGTTCCTATGGACCAATAAGATTAATCCAAATGTAGGGAGGAGATAAATTGAAGAATAAAAGAAAATCCCCCAAAAATGAGTAAATGCTCACATAAGATGAAGAGTTGACTAAAGACAAGGTTTATTATTTAAAAAAGAAGAGATATTTAGAGGAAATGATGCATTTTTGACACCTCAGTGTGGGGGTCTCCCCTCATGAAGGAGGCGCTTATTTCACATGTGTGGAAGAGTTTTAAACTCAAGAATAATGAGATATTTTCATCTCTCCTCTCTCCTGTTTCAACCAGATCTAAAAAGTAAGCTAAACTGACCCAAAAATGGTCAAAAATTGACCAAACTGATCTGGAAAACTCTAGAATCAATTTGCTTTGTTCGAGGCTCACTTTTTCCTATAAATAGAAGCCTCCACCTTTGTAAAAGCTTAATGGTGTTTTATGCACTGTTACTCTACTCCTACCCAGAGCCATTTACATTGAATTTTCTTGATAATTCAATTGTTTTTGGCTTAATCCTCTCCAAAGCAATTGGTGGCCACTCTTGCTTCAAACAAGAGTAGAACCCTCAATCCCTCAAGCCAAAGGAAAGCTTACAACCCCATGTAAGCTAAATTTTTCTTACTTTTTAATTTTAAATCTATGGTTTTCTTTATTTTCTTGTTTATTTAGTTGATTAAAGTAAATTCTAATGCTATGCCTTGATGAAAAGGCCATCCCCTTCTCTTCTTTATACAATTCAGCCTTTCTTTATCCTAGAATGTTTAACAAAAAGATTAATTAAACTTTTCTTATTGTTTACTCTCTTGGAAATTAAAAATTGTGTAGATTAGAGTCCTTTACATCAAATTGGGGTTAATTTAAATTGAAAATAGAATGTTAAAAATGAGAAATGGTCAGCCATACAAAGGAGGTTATGGCAAAATTTTCTAGAATTTTGTGGAAAAGAAAGTTTATTTTTATGTTATTCCAAAAGAGTAATTCCCACTGTTTATGCATTCTGAAAGAAATATTCTAATTTACTCCATGTACATATTCACCTATGAATATGCATGGATATCACGGATATTAATTATTGAATTTAATTTCAATGCATAGAAAGGTGTATAATGAAAATTTTTATTATAAAAGTGTTGTTTTCATTGAATTTGATTTTATGCACAGAAAGATGCATAAAGGATTTATTTTTATTTCAAAAGTGTTATTCTCCTTAAAATTGATTTTATGCATAGAAAGATGCATAAAGGATTTATTTTTATTTCAAAAGTGTTATTCTCATTAAAATTGATTTTATGCATAGAAAGATGCATAAAGGATTTATTTTTATTTCAAAAGTGTTATTCTCATTAAAGTTGATTTTTATGCATAAATAGATGCATAAAAGGATTTTTATAAAAGTGTTATTCCCACTGAAGTTGATTTTTATGCATAAATAGATGCGTAAAGAATCTTTATATCAAAATTAGAATTCTATGAATAGATGTAATAAGATGTGATGAGAATTAGATAGATGTGAATGAATGGATGGATGGATGTGATGTGAATAGAGGTAATGAGATGTGAGGTGAATAGAGGTAATGAGATGTGAGGTGAATAGATGTGATGAGATGTGATGTGAATTAGATAGATGTGAATGAATGGATGGATGGATGTGATGTGAATAAAGGTAATGAGATGTGAGGTGAATAGATGTGATGAGATGTGATGTAAATCAGATAGGTGTGAATGAATGGATGGATGGATGTGATGTGAATAGAGGTAATGAGATGTGAGCTGAATAGATGTGATGAGATGTGATGTGAATCAGATAGATGTGAATGAATGGATGGATGGATGTGATGTGAATGGAGGTGATGAGATGTGAGGTGAATAGATGTGATGAGATGTGATGAGAATCAGATAGATGTGAATGAATGGATGGATGGATGTGATGTGAATAGAGGTGATGAGATGTGAGGTGAATAGATGTGATGTAAATCAGATAGGTGTGAATGAATGGATGGATGGATGTGATGTGAATAGAGGTAATGAGATGTGAGCTGAATAGATGTGATGAGATGTGATGTGAATCAGATAGATGTCAATGAATGGATGGATGGATGTGATGGTGATGAGATGTGAGGTGAATAGATGTAATGAGATGTGATGAGAATAAGATAGGTGTGAATGAATAGATGGATGGACGTGATGTGAATAGAGGTGATGAGATGTGAGGTGAATAGATGTGATGAGATGTGATGTGAATCAGATAGATGTGAATGAATGGATGAGATGTGATGTCATGTGAATCAGGATGTAAATGAATGATATGTGATGAAAATGGATGTGAATGTATAAGTGAAGAATGGATGTGGATGTATGTGAAAGAATGGATGTGGATGTATGTGGTTATGTATGTGAAAGAATGTGATGTGGATGTGTATGTGAAAGAATGTGATGTGATGTAAAGGGATGTGATGTGACATGAATATATGTGGATGTGAAGTGATAGATATGAATGTATGAATAGATGTGGGTAGTCGTACATGTGAACGGTTGGATGGATGTGTATGAATGAGATATGATGTTGTGGATAGATGTGATGTAATGTTATGTATGTGATAGGATGGTGATGAGAATGAATGTGATGGATTTAAGTGAATGTGATGGGAATTGGGATGTGAATGGATGAGATGTGAATGAATGTGATGTGATGGGAATTGCAGAAACATGCAGACGAAAAAAATGTAGAGAAACATGCACACGAACATGTTAACGAGCATATTCACAAACAGATATAGGCAGATGTTCAAAAACGATCACACACAAACATGCACCAAAAAAACGTGCAGGAAAGCAAAGGAACATGTGCAGACGATGGAACAGAAAAATACATACCAAAGAGAGGAAAACGTACAGAAGATGAACGCGGAGATTTACATACCAGAGGAGCGAGCTTTGCGTTTGACACCTTTCAAATTTTCTAAACCAGTTGGACCTTCAGGAGGCGTAAGGATTCGAGAAGGCACGTTTTTGTTGTTGGAGTCCACCGGCTGTGCAAGAGGAGGTTTGCCAGGAAGCTCCAAAGGCGACGACGCCTTCGTCCGTCTATGAAAGCGCTCAGGCATGCCGAGGCAAACATGGCATGCACAAAAAAACAAGACGACCATATAAGAGGATAGCCCAGAAACAACTGGCACGAAAAACGTAATAAGCGGAGCAGACATTCGCCTAGAACCTCCTAGCAGACGTTCACCCAGAGGCTCCACGCAGAGAAGCGGCCAGAAGCTCCGGCCAGAGGCTCCACGTAGAGAAGCGCCCAGAAGCGTACACCAACAAGCAGGTCGACACGCGTACACCATGAAACACGAGTAATTGACACGCGTAATTCATGCAGTCATCTACAGCAACAACAGAAGAATCCGAAGATACCTTGGAACCAGAGGCTCCACGCAAAGAAGCGCCCAGAAGCTCCAGCGGCGGCCAGAGGCTCCACGCAGAGAAGCCCACAAACAACTGGCAATGAAAACGTCATAAGCGGAGCAGACATTCGCCTAGAACCTCCTAGCAGACGTTTCCCAGAGGCTCCACATAGAGAAGCGCCTAGAAGCTCCACGCAGAGACAAGCCTTCGAACAAGTACACCAACGCGTACACCATGCAACACGAGAATCCGACACGCGTAATTCATGCGATCATCTACAAGAACAAAAGAATCTGAAAATACCTTGGAATATACCACATTTAAAACAAACATGTTTGCCACATATTGGGGAGAGATTGACCCTTGGTTTGAGGCAACCACAACACCAAACAAGGGAGCTCCAACGTGTTTTTTTGAACCCCCCGCGCCCCAATGCGAGTTCTGCAAGCTCGTTAGCGCGTGCACGCGCAGTCGTGCTGTGGGATGATGCCTCATTTGAACCCTCTTATGATGTTTTATGTGCCGTGGGAAGATGGCTCGTGTCCTTCGAGATGAACCATCTCATGATGGTCTCATGATGGTTTATGTGTTGCGAGATGATGGCTCTGGGATGATGCTCTATGTGCCGTGGATGATGATTTATGTGCTCTGGCATGACAGTTTCCAGCAAAGTTATCAATCATGTGCCAGGCTCGGTTATGTATGTGTCACATTCTCTAGCTATGAAGAACAGTTGGGTGTTGGCTCAAGCATATGATTATGTAACCTAATAGTTACAACATGTAGTTGCTGATCAGCAGGCCCTGTTTTGACCCTTGCCTTCTGGCATGTACAGTTTCCACAGCCTGTTTGGAGCACTTGTAACAGGATATTCCCTTGTTTTCTTGCCCAATTGGATGTGAGCAAGTGCAGGAAATGGAAAGGGGCCCTTCATGTACTTATCCAGAGGCTGGAATCTCTCCATACCCGACCTTGGTTGAGGACGACGCCATATGCAGGCGTCAGCTTCAATCGAGGTCAACAGCACAAGTAAATACATGCAAAACACTGCAAATGCAAGCAACTCAAGCCTGGGAAGTAATGGGCTTGGATAAGGCAGAACAAATGCCTGAAAAGACCTCAGTGGAGCAGTTGAAGGAACGTCCAGCCATTGGTGAGCGCTTGGTCAGGCACATCCAAAAGCATGGGCCGAAAGCTCATAAAAAGCTTGGAAATCTACTGATCCCCATGCATGTAGAAGTCAGAAGCGTGCGTGATGCTGAGCATATCTTCGACCAATTGGAGTATCAAGATGAGGGTTCTTGCATTGCCCTCATACAAGGATATGTAGAATGTGGCCAGTTTGAGAACGCACTTAACCTGTATCGCAATATGAAAGAACACAATGTACATCCTAGCAAGAACACACTTCAGACCCTTCTAAAGGCTTGTGCCAGGCTAAAATGCTTGGAAACAGGCTGCCAAATACACACTGAAATGGCTAAGGAGGGCTACGAAAATTCTCTTTTTGTTGCCAGCACTTTGGTGGACATGTATGCCAAATGTGGAGCACTTGTAGAAGCACGGGAAGTGTTTGATGCGATGCCTGTTAGAGATGTTGTCTTGTGGAATGCCCTCATATCAGGGTATGCCGAGCATGGGCTTGGTGAGGAAGCGTTGAGTTGCTTAAGGAAGATGCAACTTGCGGGGGTGTTTCCAAGCGCTGTCACGTTCGTTTGTAGCTTGAAAGCTTGTGGCAGCCTAGTAGCCATTGACAAGGGGCGGAAGTTGCATGCCGAGGTTGTTAAAGAGGGATTTGAAAGCTCTTTATTTGTGGGTAATGCTTTAGTGGACATGTATGCTAAGTGTCATTTACTTTCAGAAGCACAGGAAGTTTTTAAGGAGATGGTGGTTCGAGATGTGGTCTCATGGACCACACTCATAACAGGCTATACAGAAGGTGGGTTTGGTGAGATGGCACTGAGCTGTTTTGAACAGATGCAACTGGAGAACGTTCCTCCAAATGTTGTGACATTTGTATGCAGCTTGAAATCTTGTGGCAGCGTGGGAGCCATAGACAGGGGCCGACAAGTCTATGCTGAGATAGTCAAAGAGGGATTTGAAAAGGACTCTGCTATTGGGAATACTTTGGTGGATCTGTATGCTAAATATGGTTTTCTTACAGAAGCACAGGACGTGTTCGACAACCTATCCACTCAAAACATTGTCTCTTGGAATGCACTTATAGCTGGGTATGCTGAACACGGGCTTGCTGATGAAGCATTAAGGTGCCTAGAGCAGATGCAACGTGAGGGTTTGCCTCCTAATGAGGTGACATTTTTTTGCTGTTTGAAAGCATGTGGCTGCATAGGGGCCATAGGCAGGGGCCAAGTGTTACATGGTGAGATTGCTGAAGAAGGATTCGAAAGAGATCCTTTTGTTGGCAGCTCGTTGGTGGATATGTATTCAAAATGCGGTGCACTTGCGGAAGCACAAGAAGTGTTTCATGAGCTGCCAGCTCGAGATGTTGTCTCATGGACAGCAGTTATCTCGGGTTACGCTTGTCAAGGTGAGAGTGAACTTGTTTCCGAGCTGTTTGAGAGAATGGGGCAGGAAGGTGTACAGCCAGATGAGATCACATGTCTTAATGTTCTTGCTGTATGCAGTCATGCAGGTCTTGTGGAGAAAGGGCAGAATTATTTCAAGGCTATTAACAAAGACTATGGCATTAAGCTAACCATTGAACATCACAATTGCATGATCGATCTCCTCAGCCGTGCAGGCCAGCTTGATGAAGCTGTGTCGATGTTGGAAAAAATGCCTTTTCAACCAGACCTTATGACTTGCTATCCCATATTGGCTGCTTGTCGTAGGTGGGGTGATGTAGAGCTTGGTAGACATGCCTTTGAATGTGCCGTCAGTTTGGATAAGAAACATGCTGCGCTTTTCATCTTACTTTCCAACATGTATGCAGATGTCCAAATATGGGAAGGCTGATGAAAGATGTATGATTTTGTGGTTGGAGATATGAGTAAGCCAAGATTCGAGCCCAACATCAAGCTCAGTTGCAACAATAACTTGGCACCAGGTTCATATACAAGAATGTGTGCAACCAGAGTAAGTGGCTGCTGAGAAGCAAGCTCAGGAAGCCAGCTTTCAATGTTTGCCTAGCAGGTTCGATTTGAGTTAGAGAGAGAAGAAAGGTTTTGGGAAGAGACAACAAAAGCGTTTGGTCTGCAGCGTAGAGAGGTAGAAAATGCTAGACTCCAATGCGTAGAGGCGGAAGAAGGTTGCTGTCTGCAGATTGAAGAGGCAGAAGCAGAATGTTGGCAATGATGAGAAGAGATCTTGAAGTGGGCAACCTGGACTCTGGTAGACAGATTGGCATCTGCTGGTAGTGCCATTCCAATAGACAGAGAGGCTTGCCCAGGTGCACCAGGATATTCTTTAGAAAAGCTTCTCCTTATTGAACTGTTTGCATGGGTGAAGCTGTTTTGATTTCCACTTTGAGGTGGCTTTGATGATGAGAAGAATCAGGAATGCTGGTCTCTCTCGGTGAGTGGCGATGCTGTGATGTGGGGGCAGCAGTTAAGTTGGAGAATGTTGGGGGACAGTTTTTCCGACCATTGTGTTTGCAGAAGGTGAAGAAAGAGTACGAGTGCTGGATGATGAGATTATGAAGCAGTTTGGTCCATAGTCACATGAAACGAGAAACGGAACAAGAACAACAAGGCTATTGGAAATGGAAACGACTTAATCTTGGAAATGGAAACGGATAAGAAATGGCTTCTTGGAAACAACATAGTTATATTTTTTATGCAACCTTAAGATTTTCATCAAGAAACGGCACAAAGGAAACGAGAAACGGGTGACATTGGAAACGGAGTTTCCGGTCCGATAGGCCCCGAAACGGTGTTTCCTTTTGTGACTATGGTTTGGTCACTGTGTGTAGCAGCTGTACATGAAGAGTCGGTGGGAGGCCATGCTGGAGAGAGATGGATTTCATCTCTTCACTTTTGACAAGGATCTCTCTGTGGGCCTTTGACCCATGAGTTAAAGCAATTAGTGTCAAGGATTAGAACCTCTTGGAAACCAGCCCCTCAGCAGGACCAGAAGGCCAGACTTGGCAAGAACTACAGGAAGTGAGGCAGAGAGAAGATTTTTATTCAAGAATTTTGTTACTTCAGGCAGAGCATATGCTCCAAGTGCCGTGACATGGGGCCATTCAAAGAATAAGCAGTGAGATTGCCTACCTCACCTTGGAGATCAGTCACTTGCTTAGGCACGAATGCGAGTCACACTTTTTGTGTACTTGCTTCTACTCACTTTTCTACCTGGAGTTATGGTTGACTGACTGATTGAGCATATATTGCTTGGATATGCTTAACTCAAGCATACACCGACATTTAGCGCATTAGAAGGGGACCAGATTTATTTGTTCATATTTGCAGATTTGATTCTGATCATGTGAATTTTTACATGCTAGAATATACGGTTTTCATACTAGGTCAGTTGCTATAGTTTCTCATGTATATCAAATGTAATTGTTATAATAATGTATGTTTATAGGGCCGCACAAGGATATGTCAGGCAGAGCCATAGATTTACTATGTTAGAGATTTTACTTTCTGCGTACATGGATATACGAGAGCGCATGCTTTATTCAATTTAAATTTATATGGTTCTGAAATGGACAGCCACATGAACTCAAGGGACAGCTAGGAGGGCAAAAAGTGACAGGATCGTTTGGAAGTAGGAACGTTCCAAACTCGGTAGGCCGCCAGCAATTGGTATGCCCTGAGTGCCAAGATCAGTACGCCACAGGCAATGTGTATGCCACAAGATCAGTTATAGAAGATGTGTACAAACGTGCCATTTGGATGGGTATGTACATTCTGATGGATTTGTGTATTGGGAGCCTTGTATTTTGAAGATGATGTAAGGATGGCAGGGAGCTATGTAAACGATTATGTATATATTTATTCTTTTAAAGATGCACAATTTTTTAATGGTTCTCCAAGGCATTTGCATATTTTCAATGTATCAATGGTTACATTTACTTCCACTGGATTTATAAATCAGAGGATATGTTGGTATATCAGAGAACATGGGTATGGTTAATTGATTCCATTATGGATTGCAATATGAGTCTTCACACCCTAGATGTGTTTTGAAATGGGGCTGATTCCTGAAGGTACTATGGCTGTTGATGAGATTTAGCTTTGGGAGACCCTCCAGGGATCATTTGAAGGGATCAAATGTTTGCTTAAGATGAGGCAATGGAGGCCACTAATAGAGCTAGTGATAGACTCGTGACAGCCGGAAGGTGGTGGATAACCCTTGAACAATTACTTCCTTTATCTGGTTGACTACTAAGATTGTCTTGTAATAGACAGTATGGCTTTTCTACTTTGGCATTTATAGATTTCACCCCCGCTTGCATATGGTTGTATTGAACCTTTTACTTGATTCTCAAACAAGAAAAAAGAAAGAGGAGTCTGGCTTCTTCCTTTTCATCATCACTCTCAGTTCTTTTGCTTTGGCAGGGAGACTGAATTTTTCTACTTATGTTGTACAAAAGCTTGGAATGTCAGAGGAGGGCAGTCAAGGAAAGGGATTATGAGACTTTTCAACGTGGCAAACATTGGGCCATAGCGTTTGACAACATGGTGGCAGTTGGGATCATGGTGGGGGGCTTGTGAAGACAGAAAGGGAGGGAAGGAATAGCCCAAGAAAACCCAAAAGAAGCAAATAATTAGAAGTACACAAACTAGCAGATGGAGGAGAGTGACATAGCAGAGGTCGAGGAAACTACATGGCAGAAGGCTCCAAAAAAAGGTAGCATGAAGGCAACTCGAGCCTTATTGAAATGACAAGTGGGGCAAAGGATCCAAGAGGAGGAATCAAGATCCTGCTTGCTTGCTGTGCATCTATACCATATCAAGCTGGTAGCAACATTCAATGAGGCATAGCAAGAGGGAAAACATGATAAATTTTAAACTCTAACTAGGAGCTTGGCAATATTTGTGCCAAAGCATGTCTATGACCGCCCTGAGAGTATCAAGTACCAGCAAGTTCAGATAAATGCAGTCATAGCTTGTGCTGCGGCCAAGCCCGAAGAAACATAGACCTAAAGAATGGTGGAGGAGCTGCAGATTGAGCTAACATATTCCAGTGCACTCTAAACAGAATAAGAGCCCATGGGAGGAGAATATTGAAGGATGCAAAGGACTCTCACCCACGAGGATTCCAGCTAAGGGAACAAAAGACACCATTACTTGTGAACCCAAAGGAGTATGGATCCAGAGTCTTTGGTCAAGCTAAGCAAAGACCTAATACTTTGTGTAAACATAGCTAGAGACCTGGGTGAGAGTCTTTGGTCAAGCTAGAGAAAGACCTAATACTTTGTGTAAACATAGCTAGAGACTTGGGTGAATGAAAAGATCAAACTATCAAAGACCAGGTACAAAGGTATCTCAATGGAATGAAAAAGAAAATGATGACAATAATGAAGAGCAGAAGGATTACAAGAACACCCAAAAGATGAGTATGACTCATCAGGATGAGGGTATTGGCAAAGACACTTAAGGCAATCATGGGGCCGACATGGATGGTAGGGAAAATGATGATGACCATTTTTATAGACCCCTAGTTACCATCATTTTTAATCAAGGCATGCTTGAAAAACCCTACCAAAGGCCATATAGTATGTTCATGCAAGTAGAGGAGGATAAAGGAATATCCAAAGTAAGCTAAGTAAACAAGAGCCAAGGACCCAAGAAACCCTATAGGAGATGATGAATCTAAGCAACAAAAAACTTAGAAGGTTCAACATACAAGGACAAAGGAATTTGATGCTACCATATCTTCAGTTCCTTTTAGAATAGGATTTTAATCAATTTTACAAGGACAAAGGATTTTAATTTGTGCTTCAAAGGAATTTGATGCTATTATATCTTCAGTTCCTTTTAGATCTATGTGCTCCTGTGTTCTTGTACTCTTAAAAAACGTTTCTCCATTTCCTCTTAAAATCTTTGGGCAAAATTCTTATTATGGTTCTTCTTCAATGCCAATCTTTGAGAATGGACCACTCTTGTGTCTCTTGAGATTCTATTTCACTTTTTCTTTTACTTCCTTCTCTCCCTTTGCTAGCTCTTGAAGTGCTCTAGCTACAATTTTCTTTGCTCTTCTTGTTTCTTCATGTTGGTGGCTATTGTGAATAAATCTATCTCCCCCATTGTTATAATGCCTATAGCCATCAATCTTCCATCAATATCTATTATTGACATCTTTTCATATGCTACCTTTGATGTAGTGTCTCTCTACAAATTTTGTAGATTTTTGGAAGAAGTGGTTATTTGCATATTGACTCTCAAAGTCAACCTATCTCTATCCCAATCGCAGCTGCTTTTTTATGGGCGTCATGCCCGTTTTTGAACATTTTGGCCATAAAATACTTGCAAAATTTTAAAATGCCCATAAAAATTTACACTAAAATATTAAAACTTGGTATGTTTCACCAAACCCATCAATTTTGAAAGGCAATGTGCCCGCCAAAAATCAAACTTGATCCCAATCATGTAAAACATGTAACATTGGGTACAATAATGTACTTCCATCTCATTTAAAGGTAACACAAAATTGATCTCCATCACGATCAAAGGTTAAACAAAATTGGGTTCCTCCAATTGTCATCATCACTCACTCAATTAATTCTAGGGGTTTAATTTTCCTTCGATGTGCCATTCTCACAAAAAATTGTTTCTTCCTTTAATCCCTTCAGCTTCGACCTTCTCCAAGTGTGCCAATTTAGAATGTTTACCCTTGCACCTCCACCAACAATGACGACTCCTTTCATCATGTGCTCTTTTCTTTACAACTATGGGTGTTGTAACTACATCATAATTTATTGGGGTGTATTTTCTTAGTGCTTAACAAAAAAACCTTGGGTTCATATGTGGTAAGTTCTTTTCTTCCTTTTCTTGCTCTTTTTCCCATTATTTCCCCTTTGGTGGGACCACTCCTTGGACTATTTTTCCATGCCTTTGCTTGAGTTCTTTATCTTTTCTTTGTTCCCTTTTGTTTCTTTTCTTGCCAACTTTTCTTAAGTGTTCTGTTTGAGTTATGTGCAAGTGTCTTTCCACCTCCTTTATCTTCCATTTCTTCTTCTTGAATCTTACATTCTTGGTGATTGTATGCTACTTCTATCCACACAAACTTTCTTCTTTATTCTTTGCTCCTCTTGCCTTAGTGGTGAAAGTTGTTTGCTGACTATTGCTATTATTGTTGCTCTTTGCATCCTGCTCTACTACCACTTGCACATTTCCCCTTGGGGTACTATTTGTTTTCTAGGGCCTTCTCTTGTAGATTGCTGCCCTTTCTTGGCAAGTTAGTTTGTCCTCCCTCTATGTGCTTTCTTCTTTTTGCCCTTTTTTTTCTCCTTTCACTTGTTCTTCTGTGATTAGCTTGTCTTCTAGGAGGCCACACTCACCCATTTTTCTATCTTCCTATCTTGATTTGTCATCTCCTCTCCAAACTTCTTTTGATATTTCATCTTGCTCACTTTTCGCACACTGAATTTTGTGACTTATAGGCTTGAGGAATAGGATGCAAGCTGGGATTTAGAATTCTGAGAAGATTAGAAGTCACTTCAATTTCAATTTAGAGAAATTTGGATTCCTATGAGTCTCTCTCAGTTTTATGCTCCAAATCCTTTTTTAAAGAAGATAAGTTTTCTTCAAAAAAAAACTTGGGGATGCCTTGGAAAATCCCTCTCTCGTGTGTAATTCTCGACTTGCATATTCAAAAACAAGGTTGGTGCTTTGTACAACACTATTGTTTAGCTCATTCAAATTTTTCTCAACACTACTTATATCTTTGTTAACACCTTTGATGTGGGCTCGATTGCATGCAGAAATCTTCATATGAAATTGTAGTATCATATTTGTATTCAAAGGTGAGAACACTTGATGTTGATGCTCCTACTACTGCCATCTTTTCTTCTTTGACTTTATGTCTCCATGGAGTCAACATTGGTCATGACACTTTTAGGAAAATGTACCCATCCACATGAAACTTGGACTCATCAGCAACCACTCTTTATAAGGAACTCTCATGTGTCTTGCTTTGTCTTGTGTGTGTGTGTGTGTTTGTTTGCTATGAACTCAAGCTTTCCCTCTCCCTCGCATTCTTTTTATGGTACCAGATCTCCTATTTGCAGGAGAGCTAAGGAGGCAAGCAAGACGCAAGAACAAGGCAAACAAGGAAGCAGTACATGGGTAAGGTTATTTCCATCTCTTTCCCTCTTTAATTTTTGAGCTTCTCTCTTTACTTTTTGAGCAACACCTTCGATAGATGTGAGAGCTACACACAGACATGGAAGTCATTGTCTCAGATTGAGGCATCCTCCTTGGTGAAGGAAGAAGACCATATTGTGTGTAGTTAAATCAGTTACTTATGTTTTCGTGCGTTTTGCACAATTCGGGCACGTTTCGAGCCCCGTTTTGGCTCTGCAAGTTTTCTTCTCTCACTCTGTGAAGTGTCAATTTTTATTGTATATAACCAATTTCTAGTTCGGTGCAAAGTTATAAAAAAAATTGGTTATAGGATAATCTATGCAAAGAACTTAAGTGTGGTAGGAGTTGGCGGATATATGTGTATGTGAATGGTTCACATACAACAACATTATAAGAAGTTTATAGTATTATTGTAAAAGGTTATAGATTTGCTGCAAGTGTAGAAGATTTCTTGCAAGCACTATTTGGTAAGTTGGTGGCAAGTAAAGATGTTTGATAGTATATCACACAGATTGTGAGTGAGATATTAGACAAGAATAACTTCTGAGCATTGAAGTTCGGAATGACCAATTTCTTTATGGGAAAAAGGATATTAGGAGTTCATCATAGGTGACGAAAAGGATTTGGAGATCGCTGAAGAAAATTTGACCCCTAAGGAACAAGTACATGCATCTAAAGTATAGCATGAATAAGCGAGAAAGGTGTTATATTGTTTTCAGGCAGTGTGATAGATTCTATGATTGTGAGGATATATAACACAAACACCCAATCTTGGAATATGCAGCTAAGCAGGCAGGAGATGCATAATGTGACCAGAGGAAAGATGAGTATAAATGATTACTTAGTGAAGGTTAAAGGTCTTACATATGTCCTTGATTTTATTAGATCACTAGAGTAGATGATGATGATATGGTGTCCGTGACCTTGAATGGTCTTGGCAAAGAATACAACTAGTTTCAGACATCCATTGGAGTTCAAGAGTACTTTCCTAATTTTTAGGAATTGATTACTCTTCTCATTTGTGAGGAGATAAATATTGGAAAAAGTTCATTCTCTGGAAATTCAAATGAGCAAGCCTTTCGACTCAGATACAGGTAGAGGCAAAGGGAGATCATCATCTAGAGGCCGAGGTGAAGGCGTTTTGGAAATAGAAATCATGGTAGCAAATAATAACAGGATATTCAAATGTACAAACAAGCGGAAGAGGCCACTCTAGAGGCAAGAGTCTTTATTTTATATTTAAATATACATTTTGTACATTTCTTTTCTTAATTGATAATTTCACCATTGCTGCTCGGACACTCAAAAACTTTTACTCAGAAAATGTTTGTTCCCTCTATGAGGTTTTAAAAAGAGGTGAAGAGCATTTGAGAATGTTTTGAGGAAATTTATAACTTTGAGTCTTTCTTTTATATTTAAATATACATTTTGTACATTTCTTTTCTTAATGGATAATTTCACCATTGCTCGGACACTCAAAAACTTTTACTCAAAAAATGTTTGTTCCCTTTATGAGGATGTGCATTTATTTCATGCAAAGACCTTTGCAAATGCATGTGACACCTCCTTGTTTGGTGGTGCATCCTGATATACTTTGTAATGTATGAGGATAAGCTCCTTGTTTGGTGGTGCATCATGATATACTTTATACTTTATGGAATAAGCTTCCAATAAAAGTATTTGCTACAAACATGAGGATAAGCTCATGATAAAAGTATTTGTTGCAAACATGATAGAACATTATTTTTTCCAACATTGATAAGCTCATGAAAAAAGTATTTGTTACAAACATGATAGAACTTTATATTTTGCAAGCATGAGGATAAGCTCTTGACAAAAGTCTTTGCTGTAGACAAGACTTACCCTTCAAGCAAGTAAATATTAAAACCCAATTATCCTTGATAATATCATGATCACTTTAAATTAATTATAGATTGGCACAAGGCTACTCAATCCATATTTATTTGAAAACTCGCTTGTATGATGGCAGAACTTGGTCTAGATAGTTGGGCGATGAAATCCATCCACCCTTGACATTTAAGAAGTCATTCTATTGGTGTGGATTTTTGTTTCCTTGACATATGCCATTAAAGTTGAGAGCGGTGTTAAGGAACAAGCTGCAAGGATGCAAGGGAAATAAGGAGGGGGTGAGTGGGGTAAGGACCAAGGTTGCAAAGAGAAAGCTAAGAATCACTTTCGGTACACTATCATTTAGCTCATTCCAACTTTTCTCAACATTGCTCATATCTTTGTTAACACATTTGATTGCATATAGAAATCTTCGTATGAAATTGTAGTATCATATTTGTATTCAAAGGTGAGAACACTTGATGTTGATGCTCCTACTACTGCCATCTTTTCTTCTTTGACTTTATGTATCCATGAAGTTCAACATTGGTCAAGACACTTTTAGGAAAATGTACCCATCCACATGAAACTCGGACTCATCTGTTGGATGGTGTCACGCTAGTGGCACACTCTTTAGCCTCTAGGCATTTTTGGGATTTATAGCATTCAATTCTATTGTTTCCTATTTACACACATTTTTGGGTGGAGGAAAGGGTGGAGGAACTTTCCTATATATATGAGGCATTGTAGTTCATTTCTAATCAAGTTGGCTAGTGGTTCATTGATGAGTTCTTGAGTACATTGTCTCTTCTCTCATCTCTTCTTTCTCACATGGTATCAGAGCAAGGTGGTGGTGCACATAGAGCCTCCTTATCCTTCTTCCTCTCTACCTCTAGTCCTCTTCAACAACCCCGCTTTCAATTGCATTTTTTCATTCTTTGATTTTCTGCTAAACGAATGCGTTTTTGAGGATTGTGCTTGCGCAACCTACTGGAATCATCGTGGTCTACAACTTTGCAGAAGAAAGTTTTCGCAAATTCCTCACCGTTTTTGAGTTATTCTTCATAGATTGCCTGCATGCAGAATTTCTGCTTGCGTTTTTTGCAAAAGCCCTTACTCATCATCCTTGCACTCATTCAATGATGCAAGAGGCTTCAAACCAGCCCCTTACCATCCTCTACAAGTGTGTTTTTAAAGCACTTCAATCCGAGTCTTACAACTCTACTTGCGGTGAAAACATTGCCAACTAGTTTTCCCTACATGCGGTAGCGTTTTTTTGGAGGCTTCTTGTGGAGAGATTTCTTGGCTGCATTTTCATCATCAACTTCAACCCTCTTCATGGTGTTTTGAGGTACATATTCATCCTCTTTTCTACACCTTTCTACCGGCTAAAAATTCCACTTTGCTACACACTTTGTGTTTGCGTTTTTGTGGACAATCAACTCCTCCATACTCCTTCTGCCTAAGGCTACATTCTTAGCCCTCTTTTGGTGGTTTCTACGGAGTCTATTGGTTCATATATCGGCTGCATTTTGTGGCTGCGTTTTTGCACTATCTTTGTGCATATTTTGGAGATACTTCCTTGGTGGACAGCCCATCTATTGGCTACGTTTTTGGAGGTACGACACTTCTTCCCTTGTGTTTTTCCACCCTCCTCTCCCTATGGGATCTCGGAAGTCCTCTACTCCAAAAGACAAAGGCAAACTTGAAGATACTATGGATCCTACATCTCCTACGACGGCGGTTGGACTGGCACTACTACAACAGAAGTTGGTGCAATTCCTTCTTCGGTAGGTGCTTCTACTTTCTCTTTTCCATCATATCCATTACCTTCTACGGATCCTTTCTCTCTTTCTTCTTTGTCCTTTATGCCTTCCTATCCACATACTTCTATGCCCTCTATGGTATATCCCCCTACATCATCTATGCCTTTTATGGCAACTTCATCTACTATGATTCCTCCTTCTACTACTTCCACTACTACTCCCCTCCCCACTCAATCATATCAGCCCTTTAACCCATTCACTCAATCTTTGAGCCTTCCAAGTCTTTCCAATTCACAAAAGCTTACCCCAAACAACTACCACACTTGGTCCTTGTTTATGCAACTTCTTTTGGAAAGCGACAGGGTGTGGTCTATAATCACTTCTCCTCATATGGTGCCTTCTCAATATCAAACCTATATGGATGCACGGGCCAAAGCTTTACTTGTGCATGGCATGTCTACATCGGTTGTGTCTCAATTTCTCTCTACAAGGAGTACGGCTCAACAATTATGGTGCGCTATACAAATGCAATATGGAAGACTTTCAACGGTTAAGATGGCTAAGTTGGAAGAAGATTTGAATAAGCTTTCTATCTTCGAATCCGACAACATAGTGGAGAAGCTTGGAGAATTCAATCGAATCAAGCGGCAACTTGAAGAGTTTGGTACATTGGTAAGCAATCCGGTCCACAAGCTACTTGGTAAATTGCCTTCTTCTTTTGAATCGTTCAAAGATAACATCTTTCTTCGAGTTCCTTTCCCTTCCTTTGAAGAGACTATGGGTCTTCTTCATGATAAGTGCCTTACTCGCCGCCGCAAGCAAAACAAAAAAGACTCGGCTTTTGTAAGCCAAGGCAAGGGAAAAGGCAAAGGCAAGGGGAATGATCAACGCAAAGGCTCTAATTCCAATGCTAAAGATTCTTCAACCAAAGGCGACAAGGACAAATCAAAGGATTCTTCCAAGGAGTGCCCTTTCTGTGGTCGTAGTGGCCTCCGGCCATACGGAGGATCGTTGTTTTGCTAAGAAGGTGGCATCCAAGAAGGTAAAAGCTGAACTTGAATCCAAATCTGAGGGTTCTTCTACATATTTTATTTGGTTAACACTCGGCCAGAACTCTCCTATGCTATGAGTATTCTCAGCCAATTCTCTTCACAGCCTCGTCAATCTCATTGGGCAGGTAGCTTTGAGGGTTCTTCGATATCTTCATGGAACTCTTGAGTATGGCATTTCTTATGCAGGTGGAGATACACTTATTGGTTACTCAGATTCTGATTGGGCAAGGTGTATTGATACTAGGCGTTCCATGTCAGGCTATTGTTTTATGCTTGGTAAAGGACTTGTTTCTTGGAAATGTCAAAAGCAGCGAATTACTTCTTCATCAACCGAAGCAGAGTACGTCATATCTTGATGCCACTTCTGAAGCACGCTTCAGCAAATTCTGAATCACCTTGGATGTTCATCTACTTCGACACTCATCTACTCAGATTCACAGAGTGCTATTGCTTTAGCCAAAAATCTAGTTATTCAAGGACGATCCAAACACATTGATGTTCATTTTCATTTTGTTCGTGATTGGATTTCTGAAGGTCGCATTCAGCTGAGTATTGTCCTACCAAAGATAATGTTGCTGATTTGTTTAGTAAGCCTCTTCCTCGACCTACCTTGGATTATCTTCTTCAGTGCGTTGGCGTTGGTCCTCCCATCTGGACCTGAAGAGGAGGTGTTGGATAGGTGTCATCTCCAGATGGTGTCATGCTAGTGGCACACTCTTTATGTGCTTGTAGAAGCAAGCCACATTTGGCATACATGTCAAGCAAAGCATTACCAAGACCAATCCTCAAATCTCTTGCTCTAGAACCCTTCTCAACATGTCAATACCTTTCTTCTGGGGCTGCTATAGCTGAATCTTATCCGATCTAGTTCTGACTGAGATGACTCGGCTAGCTCATACCTTTCCACCCTTGTGTCCTCTGACACTTACAAACCCCTAAACACCCTATACTCCACAACAATTCAGCCTTACAACCCTTTATCTCACCTCAATTGACCTCCACCTGAGGCCGCAAAAGTACATCCACTGGGATGTTGAGAATCCTCTTGCATTTTCTCGTACAATCTTCATATTCTAGACATACAACTCTTCAAAATTGATAGGTTCAGCCACCACTAGCATCTTGCTCCAAAGACTATGCCTCTGTCTTGTGATTCTCAGATATTCTTTTGCATCTTCACCTGTTTTATGCATAAATCTTTGCAAACCCTATCAAGGGAATCCTTGACAGTATAGTTGGGGCCATTAGAAGAAGACATCATGAGATCAACAAAGATTAGTGGATGATGGTGGTCAGGGTTGTTAAGGTAGAGAAGGATGGTGAGAGAAAGAGAGAGGGAGGTAATAAGATTTGGAAGTGAGGATTAGAGTAAGAGCTAGGGGTCATATTTATACATACATCATGCTAAAAGTAAAAAGGTATTTTGCATGGATATTCCCTAAATTTAGAAAAGTAGATGCATGGCTATTTCTAAAATTTAGAAAAGTAAGTAGATGCACAGATAAGTACTATGTGTAAAAATAAAAACTGCATGAATAAGTAATATATTCAAGAAAATCTATGTAGACATCAACATTAATAAGACCTTAAAATAATAAATGAATATATTCTAGCCACCATTGACATACAACCATATTGATTAAAACATTTACAAAACAAAAAGTAAATAGACCTTCCTAGAGAGTTGATCGAAAGGACATTTTATTATCACAAAACGGAGGACCTTTTCAAAACTATAGTACAATGTCATCAGTGTACAAGGTCCTTTTCATATTGTTCTACTGCTATTGAACATTCTCATTAGGTCCTCCTTTTTTAGAGTGGGTTGATTTATAAACATATTATGGTTTGCATCTAACCTAAAAATATGCAAATATACAAAATAAAGGTACTTTCAATGCACAATATGGTCTACCAACCCCTACCCTAATTCAAAAATCGGGACATGTGCATGATGGATTCTTTCCCATGGTCACCCGGTATCTTTCATTGTGTAGTAGGGATTCCTCAATCTCAATTACAAACACTTCCATCTGTCCAACCTTAATGACCAAATGTTCAAAGACCGTAGCTGTGTTTGAAATTTCTGAATCTATTCTCTTGGCTGCCATATCCACCGATATGCCACTTATGTACTTTGTTGACTGCCCGATGGGCTAAATTGTTTGCTTCTTGGTGTAGTCCCTTTTGCAACACAAATCCACCAGCCTCCAATGCTCAAACCTCATCAACAGTAAGGTTTGTACCTCATCCAATTGTATTACATACTTTGCAAGTATGATCCACGCTGTTGTTGGCAAAACCACATGAACTGACACCTTTGTCCCCCTGACCACTCTCTCATACCATAGAAAGATGGAGCTAGACGAACAACTTGCCTGCAGTTCTTGATTCTCTTCTTACACTTGCCATCTTGGCCACCTAACCATCCTTGGCAAGTGACCTTGCTGTGTAGAGGTGTTTGATGTATAGCCCACATTGAGTCATGTATGTCATTATCCAAAATTTCTAGCACCTCTAATTCAGTTGCTGTGAGATCCCACTGCCCCCTCTGCTTTCCATCAAGGGTTAACACAACCATATTCATATTAAAAAGCAAAGAATTCAAAAAACCATAGAGTAGAATTTAAAAAAATAGAATTATTAACTTACATGGAGTTTTGTGAGCTTTCCTTTGTCTTGAGGGATTGAGGGTTCTACTCTTGTTTGGATCAAGAGTGGCCACCAATTCTTTGTAGAGGAATTAGTCAAAAACAAGTGAATTATCAAGTGAATTCAATGTTTTTGGCTCTGGGGAGGAGTAGAGTAACAGTGCATAAACACTATTAAGCTTTTACAAAGGGGGAGGCTTCTATTTATAGGAAAACTCTTCCATAGCTTCCACCCATTTCTCACAGCCTCGCCCAGGTTCTCCCCTTCTCCTTTGAAGCTCCTTTGAAGGGTCCTGGCTAAGTTCTATGAAGAGCCTTACGAACGTCGGGGTCAAGCTCTTCTTCTTCAGAGAGAGGGTCTGGCTAACGGCCAAGGTTTCCTTGCCTCATGATTCTGCCAAAAATGATATATTATTAATTTTTTTATTTTGATATTATCCATGAGATCCTAAGACTTAAGAGGTTTGAAAAATAATTTCTTAAACAAGATAAATGATCTTATTGGAGATCTATGACATATGTCCGCCCGGTAATAGATTTTACTTTATCAGTTCATCCTCCCATAAACAATCACTTATACAACAGGAATTTTTTTCCACAAAATATTTCTTTATTTATATAAAAGTTACAATATGTACATAGAGCAGCTCGGCTCTAGAAGTCAAAATCTCCTCGGGAGCGCATAAGACGACGGTACTGGTGGGCTATAGACATGCCTTGATACAAATTTGGCAGGAAAGTCTGAAATAAAGCGACTAAGGAGTCTGTAGATTTGGCAGGAAAGTCTGAAATTTTGAGGCCTTGAGTGATATAAAATAACACCATGTATCACTTTCAGTCTCATCAAAATCATGGTTAATGAGAGATTCTGCCTCAGCATCGCACGCTAGTTGCAAGAGGCGTGGACATACTGCCCTCTGCAAACCTTTCTGCAAACCACTTGTGCTACCGACTCTCTGTTGGGTCAGGAAAATATAGATCCTCAAAATGGCCTATGAGTCTAGCTCGGCTCGTTCGAGTTAGCGAAAGAGATGAGATGCTCGAAGGCGAACACAGTCATGTCTTGTGACTGGGTGAGATCGGGAACACCAGATAAGTGTGGAACTTCCATCTGTTGCATGAAGATCAATACAAGGATGCAACAAAAAAGACACTTAGGGATCTTGAAAAGAGTTCCAAGTTGTAGATGAATGTGGGAGTGGGCTTGACAATAATCCCACATGGGAACTTTTGGGAGTTCTAGAGTTTTTGTATAAAAAGTGGCCCATTTGAGAGCTAGAGGGGACTTTTTTGGTCATTTGGTTGAGAGGCTCATAGAGAGAGCTTGCTCCATAGCTCCTTCTCATGTGCTCTCCCAAGGCTCTCCATCTCCATTCTTGCTTCAATCTTGTACTCTCTATTCTCTACATTTTCAATGATATGAGGTTATGGTCTACACACTTGCTAATCTAGATTTCTTAATGATGTTTTGATGCTAAAATCTGATTTGTGAATTGTAGAGTGCATGTGATGAAGCTTGTGCATGAAATGATGTGTAGTTGAGGCTTGTGTGATAGCTCTTTGCATGTTAGATTCTTTGCATAAGTTGCATTTTTGTGCTTAAGTGTAGCCTAATCTTGATGCTTTGATTATGTTAGATTGATTGCTTGAGTGTTGAAGAAGGATTGAGTAGGACTAGAAGTCATTAGTGTGTGGTTAACTAATCTTCTCCCATTTGGGATAGCCTCTATGCGCTAACCGGGTTGCATTCATGGATTGACAAAGTGTGTGGGTTGGAGTGTAGCCTCCGCTATGCTATGATGTCCCAAACAATGGCGCCGCTATCGGGGAACGCACACCTAAGTTAGTGAAGGGTGTTAACCATTACTTCTTACTAAGTGCTCCATTGATTGCAAAATCGTGGATTAGGGTAGATTAGAGTAGAGTTTGCAAGGGCATTGAGTGTATGATCTCAAGGGCACCTTGTGTGTTTTCTGTTTTTTGATTAGAAGCAAAAAAAAAACTAAAACCCCATTGCGGTAGAGAAATCCCGCCATTAATCAGATTTAAGTACTTTCTGTTTTTGTATTTTTGACGGGGTTGGCGAGAGGTAGGTAGGAGGTACTGGGGAGGCGCAGGCTGCAGAAGCGTTGTGTGGGGAGACGTCTCCATCAAGCGCAGCAAAGAAAAAAAAATAATATATATATATATATATATATATATATATATATATATATATATATATATATACGTGCATCTGTTGGGCAGCCAGCTGAAAGCTGTAGCAAGGCGGCTTTAAATATATATATATATATATATATATATATATATTTTATACATTAACGTGAAAGAGCGCTGCATCGAAGGGGGCTGCATCGAGCGCTGCAGTGGGAGGCTGTAGGTTGTCGACAGTGTGCGGGCGGCCAGTTGGAAGAAGGCGAAGGTGTGGGCGGCCAATTGGGAGTGATAAGGCGAGGGTGTTTGTAGGCAACCAAGCACCAGCGGGGGAAGGCGTCGAAGTGGAGGATGCATAGAGGCGGCTGATGGCGTTGCTGCAGGCGAGAGGTAGCTGTAGGAGAAGTAGAAGTCGAAGAGGTAAGGGTTGCTGCCCTTTGGCGGAAGAAGGAAGAGGCTGACGTGGCTGTTAAAAAAAAAACGCAGAGGAGGCGGCTGCCAGTGGGAAGGCGTCGAAGAGGAGGTCTGCGATGGAGGCGTGGAGAGGCCGTCGAAGTGGAGGATGCGTAGAGGCGGCTGATGGCGTTGCTGCCGGTGAGAGGTAGCTGCAAGAAAAGCGGGCAAAGAGATGGCCGGCGTGGAGACTGTGTAGAGCGGCCGAAAGAGAAGGGCGGCCGTTGGCGTGGAGAGGTTGCAGTTGTGAAGGTTGGCCAGCAAGCAGAGGCGGTGGTGAGGCGAGCAGGCAAAAGCGAGTTGATGTTGGAAGAGAAGGCCGGCTGAAAGCTGAGGAGCAGAGGCGGTGCATTGAAGACGACTGGGTGCACTGGCGAAGAATCCGGGAGGCGGCGAGCGGTGAAGGATAAGGTTGGTGAATTTCTTATTTTTTTATTTTTTTAATTAATTTTTCATGTTTTTGTATTTTTTTAAATAAAAAAAATAATAATAATAAATAAAAAATAATAAAATAATAAAATATATATATATATTAAAAAAAGAAAAAGAGATAGAAAAAAAGAAAGAAAAAAAAGAAAAAAGAAAAAAAAACCATAAAACAATAAATTTATATTAAAAAAAAAAGTTCCAATCACCTTTGCTCATAATTAGGAGTAGGTTTGCCACTTAGGAATAACTTAAATACTTGTAGGACATTGAGACTGCGGTCATAACCGGCAGTGTATAAGCACACTTGCCTTTGCATAGCACTATCTACCACTTAAGTCTCACTTTGACTAGTCTTTACTCACCTATTTTAGTACTCTTTAAAACTTTAATCAGCCTTTCACTTGTATTTACCCACTTCCAATCACGGATCATGTTCTGGAACGAGTTGCAGGGAAAAAGGCATATAGTTTCTTGGATGGATTCTCCGGTTACAATCAAGTATCAATTGATCCAAAGGATCAACACAAGACAGCCTTTGCTACTGAAGATGGCATCTTTGCCTATCGTGTTATGCCATTTGGTCTAACAAATGCACCAGCAACCTTTCAGCGGTTAATGAGTCATGTATTCAAGGAGTACCTTAGGCGATTTCTTGAGATCTTCATGGATGATTTATGTGTTCACTCACAAGAGCATGATGATCATATAGAACACCTCAGACTTGTGTTTCAAAAGTGTCAACTTTATCGTATATGCTTGAATCCTGACAAGTGCAAATTCATGGTAAGACAAGGGAAAATTTTTGGGCCATATTGTTTCTCGCAATGGGATTTCAACAGATATGGATAAAATTGATGTCATTGTCTCATTACCTCGGCCTATCAACCCTAAAGGGGTACAAACATTCATGGGACATTGTGGCTATTACCGTAGATTCATCTACATGTACGCTGTCCTAGCCAAACCATTATATGCTCTTCTTGTAAAGTTTAATTGGACTGATGAGTGTGAGGAATCCTTTGAAAAGTTGAAGCAAGCATTAGTGACTGCACCCATCTTACGGGCACCAGATTGGAACCAAATCTTTCATGTCCATATTGATGCTTCAAACTTTGCAATTGGATGTATTTTGGCTCAATCGGGAGAACATATTAAGGATTTTCCAATCTCATATGCTAGTCGACAGTTGAACAATGCTGAGAAGAATTACACCACAACAGAAAGAGAAGGATTGTCCATGATATATGCAGTGAAAAAGTTTCGCCATTACCTTTTGGCAAACAAATTCATATTTTTTGTGGACCATCAAGCATTGCTATATTTGGTAAATAAGCCTTGTGCAACTGGAAGGATTGTGAGGTGGTTTATCATCCTTCTTGAGTTTGATTTTGAAGTGGCAGTTCGAAAAGGAACAACTCATCTTAGGGCAGATCATTTGTCTCGAATCGCCTCTGGCGAAGCTCCTGTGGGTGTGGATGATGATATGTTAGATTCAACACTTTTCCTTGTAGAGACAGCTCCTAGATGGTCTGAATCCATTTTAGAAATTTTGACAAGTGGGCAGATACAACTAGCAGGTCCTAATGTGGACCTATGGCGACCATTCAAGTTAATCTCAGGAAGATTATATCGTCAGGGTAATGATGGAGTGTTGCGGCTTATACCTAACCCAGACCAATATGAGGAAATCTTGGAATGGGCACATGCAGGTATCGATGGAATCCATGCACTTGTGTGCGACGTATATCTCAGGATGGGCTTTGGTGGCCTACCATGCATGCAGATGCTGAAACATTTGTTCGTAATTGTGCTTCATGTAAAATTCAACAGCCAGTTCATAATGTCACATTATTCCAAATTTCAACTACACCAAGTTGGAGTAAGTATATTGTGGACTATCTTCAGCATGGTCATACGGATCAAAAAATTCCTAAACATCGAAAGCATGCTATTAAAGTTGAAGCGGCAAACTATATGCTGATAGAGGGCCAACTCTACAAGAGGGGCAAGGATGGCAACTTACGCATGTGTGTATGTGAAGCTGACTATTTGAAAATCTTAACTCATGCACATGCAGGTGTTGGGGGTGGACACTTTTCGGGCAATACCACAGCTAAGTTGATTAAGTGGTCTGGGCTTTGGTGGCCAACCTTACAAATGGATGCCGAAGAATATGTAAAACGTTGTGACGATTGTCAAAGGACCAAACCTCCCATCACAAAGGACAATATGCCATTGCGGCCTATGTTAAGCACATGTGCTTTTGCAAAATGGGGTATTGATTTTGTCGGTCCCATTAAATCTCCAGCTCGTCATACGCATGTAGAATATATTATAGTCGTAATCGACTATTTGACCAAATGGGTAGAGGCAAAGGCTACAGTCAAAAATGATGCCAGAACCACAGCCAAGTTCTTGTATGAATACGTGTTTACACGCTATGGCTTACCCATTGAAATCGTTAGTGATCAAGGTGTACACTTTGTGAATGAGGTCATAGAGTTTTTGCTTCAAGAATTTATGGTAATTCACAAGCGTTCTGCACCCTATCATCCCCAGACCAATGGACAAGCTGAGAGTACTAACAAGATTCTCTGCACAGCACTCACAAAGATTGTTGAGGGACATAGGACTGATTGGGAGCAAAAGTTGCACTCAGTTCTTTGGGCATATAGGACAGCCTATAAAACATTTGTGGGCACAACCCCATTTGAGCTTGCTTTTGGGCTAGATGCAATTCTTCCCATTGAATTTCTTGTACCTACTCTACGAGTAGCTAAACAATTGGATTGGAATGGTCATGAGCTTTCACAACGCATTGATGAATTGGAAAAGCTTGATGAGACCCGCTTATTGGCGGTAATGGGGATGTATGCCGAGAAGAGGAGACAGAAGCAATGGTACGATAGAAATGTAACAACTGGCCGATTCAAAAAAGGGGACCTTGTGCTCTTGTACACACTTAAGAAGCATAAGAGAAAGCTCAAGAAACGTGGCCTAGGACCGTTTGTGATTAATGAGCTTACTCCAAGTGGTGCAGTGCGTTTAGAGACACTAGAAGGTGAGCAAATGCCTAGCTTCATTAATGGAAGTCGTCTCAAGAAATACAATGAACCATTAACTGAAGCCATGCTTCAACAGATGCATGCTGCACAAACACGGAAAGAAGCACTTGACCTACTTAAACATCAGGCTCAAGAGGAGGCTAAAGCTAGAGTTGCAAAAGCCAAGGAGCGTCGCAAAGCTTCTATGTTGGCCATACAGTTGGCTACTGATGAACCATATGTCGATCCATTCAATATTCAAGTGTGCCTCCATCTTCATGAGACTACCTACTTTGTCTCTGCCTTAATTGACTCTGGTGCAGACTATAATGTTCTCTCGTTTGACACATGGATAGCCTTGGGTCAACCCACACTTGTACAAATTCCTGTGGACCTACGAAGCTTCTCAGGGGAAGATAACCCTATAGAGGGAAAATGTGTCATTATGATGTCCATTCAGGATCACCAGATGTCAGTGCCCTTTTATGTGGCACGTAAGTCCAAGGCAGTAGTAGAAGCTGTTCTCGGTCGATCGTGGTTAAGTGCTACCAATTGCTCATTAGATTGGAAGAATAGACAATACAAGTTGCAAATTGATTCTGATTGCATCTTGGGATCTGCTACTCCACGAGCTTTATCGTGTCAAAAGGGTAATGTTTCTACCTTACACAACCCACTCTCAAAATTTGCTCTTGAAGCTCCAAAACAAATGATGTGGATAATTGATGAGTACTCAAGTGAGGGCCATGGCTGGCATGTTCCAACTACTCTAGTTGCTGCTCAAAGAAGGCCAGGCAAGAAGGAATTATCAATTTGGCTACCCAAAGATGCGTACAAACTTGTACCATCTAGTCTAGTTGCTAAGCCTCTTAAGAAGCACATCTTTTCCAAGCCTAAACCTCAGATTGTTACTCGTTGGGTCCGAAAACATGTTCTTAAAGCACAAGGCTATTATGAGGGGGCAACAGCAATTTGGCTTCCAAAATGCCATGCTTTGCTAGGGGTAAAAGAGTGTTTCAAAAAGATTCCAAAAGCCACCCTTGATTTTCCATATCAGTGGGTGCAAAAGAAATCAACACAAACTCTTCAAGATGGGATAGGTGGCTGTGATAGCACCTACAAATCTAATTGTGTTGATCTTCCTAAAACATGTATTGAAACACCGGTTGTCCCAATTTCTCCTTGTTACACAATTCAACCATCAACTTGTGTACCTAAGACAAGTCCAAATGAGTCTCATTTGAGCATAGATTCTAGCATTTCAATGCCTAAATCCTCTTATCTTGCTCAAATTCCAAGACAATTGCTAAAACTCCCACCTCTTAAAAAGGATATACCTAAAACCAAAGATAAGGCATTAACACTACAATTGAAGCTCTTTGGTAGATCAATGTTTGAATAATGTGGTTCCTTATGCCTTTAAAGGATTGTGTTCTTTTTGAGATAATCTTGTTTTTGATTGGAAGTGTAATGATGGATATGAGTGTTCTAAATTTCATTGTTCTACGTCCAGATAACTCCTGATGGATATTTGGCGAGATACATGTCTACCATGCATTGACCCTGATAGTACTCGACCTGATCATCGCGGGGGTTATAGTGCTCCTCCGTTTCAAACACATTCTAGGTACTTCTATGCTCCCTTAGGTGAAAATTGCTGTGGGCATCACTTTGTCACGTTATTCTATCAACAGCATCACCCATTTCCACATTGTCAAGAGTGTGCACGACTCGTATTAGGAGAAGCTTCACATATTTGTTGGATATGCCGCTCTTACTTTAGACGATATGGCATGGGCTTAATGAAGCAAATGTGGGTTTTGAAAGAAAAATAAATCCTTTATGCATCTTTCTATGCATAAAATCAATTTTAATGAGAATAACACTTTTGAAATAAAAATAAATCTTTTATGCATCTTTCTCTATGCATAAAATCAATTTTAATGAGAATAACACTTTTAAAAGAAAAATAAATCCTTTATGCATCTTTCTATGCATAAAATCAATTTTAATGAGAATAACACTTTTGAAATAAAAATAAATCATTTATGCATCTTTTTATGCATAAAATCAATTTTAATGAAAACAATACTTTTATAATAGAAATTTTCATTATGCATCTTTCTATGCATAGAAATTAAATTCAATGAAAACAACACTTTATAATAAAAACTTCCATTATGCATCTTTCTATGCATAGAAATTAAATTCAATGAAAACAACACTTTTATAATAAAATTTTCATTATGCATCTTTTTATGCATAGAAATTAAATTCAATGAAAACAACACTTTTATAATAAAAATTTCCACTATGCATCTTTCTATGTATAGAAATTAAATTCAATGAAAACAACACTTTTATAATAAAAATTTCCATTATGCATATTTCTATGCATAGAAATTAAATTCAATGAAAATAACTCTTTTATAATAAAAAAATTTTCAATATGCATCTTTCTATGCATAGAATTTAAATTCAATGAAAACAACACTTTTATAATAAAAAGATTTTCAATATGTATCTTTCTATGCATAGAAATTAATTTCAATAATTAATATCAATGATATCCATGCATATTGATAGGTGAATATGTACATGGAGTAAATAAAAATATTTCTTTTAGAATGCACAAACGGTGGGAATAACTCTTTTAAAATAACATAAAAATAAACTTTATTTTCCACAAAATTTAAGAAAATTTTACCATAACCTCCATTGTATGGCTAACCATTTCTCAAATTTTAACATTCTATTTTCAATTTATGCCAGTCTCTAGAATGGCTGTCACACAGCCTGTCATCCCACTGGCCGCATATCACCCAAGATCTCACCAACCATGCCAGTGGTGTAAGTGTGGGACCTATCCCCCAGGCGGGTCATCAGTGTCCACTGCCTCACTAGACGAGCTCGATATCTCAACACTCCCCCTCGAGCTCACCTCCATCTCATGTACACCAAGTGAAGCTCTGAATCTGCGGAGCTTCTCTGTACCCAATGCTTTGGTGAAGATGTCAGCTACCTGATCCTCTGTGCTGACATAAACAGGTCAAGGTCTCCTGCCAAGACCTTCTCTCTGACGAAATGGTAGTGGACCTCTATATGCTTCGTGCGAGCATGAAAAACTGGGTTCCTGGCCAACTGTATATTGCTAATGTTGTCACAGAAAATGACAACTTGTCTATCCACTGATAGACCCAAATCTACAAGTAGCTTGCTCAACCAAGCTACCTCACATGCTGCCATAGCAGCTCCTCTGTACTCAGCCTCTGTACTGGATAGAGCAACCATAGGCTGCTTCTTGCTGCTCCAAGTCACAGCAGCACTCCTCAAAGAAAACATGAAGCCACTAGTAGATCTTCTATCTGAGATACTACTAGCCCAATCAGCATCTGTGTACCCATGTACACATATCTCTGTCCCAGTCTCATAAAATAGTCCACAATGCAAAGTAGACCTCACATACCTCAGTATGCATCTCAATGCATCCAAATGCAATTTTCGTGGAACTTGCATAAACTGACTCACCAACCCAACAGCATAGCTCAAATCTAGTCTGGTGATAGTCATGTAGATCAAGCTTCCTACTATGCGCCTATACATAGTAGGATCCTCCAAAATCTCTCTTGAATCTGCACTCAACTTGCCATTCTGATCCAATGGCACTGAGATAGGCTTACAGCCTTTCATACCATACTTGGACAACATGTCCAAGCCATACTGTCTCTGCAGTAATCCAATACCATGTGGTGACCTAATCACCTCAATGCCCAAGAAATATCTGAGCTCCCCCAGATCCTTCATCTCAAAATTCTGTCTAAGCAAGATCTTTACATCAAAGATCTCTGCATCATGGTCCCCCGTAATGATCAAGTCATCTACATAGATGACAACAAGCACAACCCCTCTATCACCATGTCTCACATACAGCGAGAAATCTGCATTGGCTACATGAAAGCCAATAGTGACAAGATATTCAGAAATCTTGTCAGACCATGCTCTTGGTGCTTGTTTTAAGCCATACAAGGCTTTCTTCAACCTGCAAACATGCTGGGTGACTCATATCCTCATAACCCAGGTGGCTGCAACATATACACCTCTTCTTGTGAATCCCCATGCAAGAATGCATTCTTTACATCCATCTGATGTAAAGACCATTGCTTTGACGCAGCCACTGCTATCACAACTCTCACTGTTGTCATCTTGAAAACTGGGCTGAAAGTTTCCTCATAATCAATGCCATATGTCTGCGCATACCCTTTGGCTACCAATCTAGCCTTGTACCTGTTTATGCTTCCATCATTGTTATGTTTTACTTTGTACACCCACTTGCATCCAATGGCTTTCTTGCCTTCAGGCAATTGCACTAAATCCCAAGTCTCATTTCCATATAGTGCATCCATCTCCTCATCCATAGCTTTCTCCCAACACACATTTCCAACAGCCTCATCAATGCATGTGGGCTCTACGTGGGCTCTACAACCTACACAACCTTTGCCATATATGCATAGTGATGTGCCACATAACCATCATAGGTAAACCTCTGCATAGGGTTTTTCACTCTCCCAGATCTTCGCAGCTTTTCATTCATGGCTTCCATAGCCTTCTTTACACCAGGTGTTCTCAGATCCCAAGCTCCTCATCAAGGCTCATCTCTGAGCCACTAGACTCTCCATCAACATGAGAATGCCCTGCAGAAATGTCAGGCATACCAAGGGGCTCAACCACTTTCTCTTTTCCTTTACATGATGTACTAATCACATTTGCAGGATTGGTATTATGATGCAGCCTGCCACTCCATGGTCTATCAATAGACCCACTAGATGAGGACTCTCCTGGTCCACTCAAAGACTCTAATTGCTGACCTGCATTCTGTGCAACCACACTTCCACTCACATCAGCCTCAACAACTTCTTTTTCAGCAGCATACTAGCTGCTCATCTCATCAAAGACAACATCCCTGCTACCTCTGCATAGGGTTTTTCACTCTCCCAGATCTTCGCAGCTTTTCATTCATGGCTTCCATAGCCTTCTTTACACCAGGTGTTCTCATAGCTGGGATCCCAAGCTCCTCATCATCAAGGCTCATCTCTGAGCCACTAGACTCTCCATCAACATGAGAATGCCCTGCAGAAATGTCAGGCATACCAAGGGGCTCAACCACTTTCTCTTTTCCTTTACATGATGTACTTATCACATTTGCAGGATTGGTATTATGATGCAGCCTGCCACTCCATGGTCTATCAATAGACCCACTAGATGAGGACTCTCCTGGTCCACTCAAAGACTCTGATTGCTGACCTGCATTCTGTGCAACCACACTTCCACTCACATCAGCCCCAACAGCTTCTTTTTCAGCAGCATACTAGCTGCTCATCTCATCAAAGACAACATCCCTGCTTACCCTCAACTCACGTGTAGCAGGGTTATATCCCTTTTACTCAATGGAATATCCAATAAACACACATTTTTCAGCTTTTGGATCCAACTTAGTTCTCAACTCATCTGGCACATGCACATATGCAATGCATTCAAAAACTTTCAGATGAGACAAATCAGGTTTTCTGCCAGTAAACCTCTCCTCTGGAGTTACATCATGTATGGCTACAGTTGGAGTCCTGTTCATAATGTATACTGCTGTAGAAACTGGCAGCCTTGTCACAATTCCTTTTGTCTGCATAGACTTCATTCTCTGCACATTCACATGTCTAATTCTTTTATGCCATATGTCTGTGTCTGCAACAATTCCTGAACCATTTGCAAACATCGCAGCACTCATTTCAGGCATGTCTACATTTAACGTAAACATTCTGCCCACTCTGTTGCCTTTTGCAACCAACCTGCACTTGTCTTTAAAGTCTTCAACATAACAACCATCAGGGTTAAACCGAACCTACAAACCCTGTTCAATCATCTGGCCAACTGAAACCAGATTTTTTGTTATGTTCGGAACGTGAAGTACATCTGCAAGCTACTTCACTTTGCCATCCTGCATAGACAATGGCACATCTCCAACATGGGCAATTGGATGAGCAGTGTCATCCCCTGTTTCCACAAAACCTGGTCTTTTAAGGTTTTTCATCTCCTTGAACCACTCCCCATGACTTGTCATGTGGTTCGAAGCACCTGAATCCACATACCATACATCATCTTTTTGTGCTGCTTCAACATTTTCAGACATGGCATTCACGACATTCTGCATAACAAATAACCTTTCATTATCCTCATTGTTTCTGCTTGAGGATGCATAGTTGTTCTGCTGCACTTTCCCATTTTGCATGTCAACCTGCTTCTTATAACATTCAGCCTGCACATGTCTAGGCTTACCACAATAAAAGCATTCATGTGCATCATTATATTGCCTTTGCCAATTTCCACGGCCTCTTTGACTCCCCCTGCCTCTGAATTTGCCTCTTCCACCTGTGTGTTGTTGATGTTGTTGTTGTGTATTCTGGGACTGTTGTTGTTGCTGCTGTTGGCCATAATTCTGATTACCTGTTCGGCCACCTTCTTGACTGCGTCCATGGCCTCCTCTACCTCGTCCTCTTCCTGAACTTGTGTAGAAGGCCTGTTGCTCTGAGCTGCTTTTGTTTTGTGAAGACTATTGGTCTTCACCCAAGATCTTCTCTTCTATAATCAGCATAGACACCAAATCTGTAAAGTTGGGAATGTTTTCCCGAGTCTGAATAGACGTCTTGAATGCCTTGTATTGTGGCCCGAGACCACGTAGACAGACTTCCACCTTATCATCATCATCTACTGACACACCAATAGATGAAAGGGATTCCACAATACCCTTTATCTTCAATGCATAGTCATTCACAGACATGCTCTTTTTCTCCACAGTATGAAGTTCATTCTTCAACTGTATCTTACGTGCCTTGGTATTTATTTCATAGAGTTTTACCAAGGTGTCACACGCCTCCTTGGGGGACTTGGCATCCTGAATGTGCCTAATCATGGTGTCTTGTATACTAATGGAGAGCCAATACATAACTTTCCTGGCTCCTTGGTTCCAGTCTTTAAACTCTTTCACCTCTGCAGCAGTCGGATTTACCGGTATCTCCGGTGCCTCTTCATGCTCACCTTTTATGTAGTCCCAATAGCCCTTTCCCATCAAGAAATTCGTCAACCTAAACCTCCAAGCATGGAAGTTATTCTTATCAAGCTTCTCAGCAGTTATGCCATCATTTGACATCTTGCCAGACACACAATTTTAGCAAAAATAGCACTCTAGTTTGTCGTGCGCAAACTACTGTATTTTCTGCAGAGCGGTACTGTAGTACTCTCAAATGTCACAACCAATGACCTCAATGTGCATACATACACCCACCAATGGCAACTGTAGACCTCTTTGCAGCACCCACAGTGTCTGCTTAGCCAATCTGTCTTCCTGCAGTTCTTAAAACAGAGTTCTGCAGAGAATCGATGACTTACCCGCAGTGCTTTAAATCGCCTGCTTTCTGAAAAATGGAGGTCCAGACGCGCTCGAAACGTGTTTTCAGGCCAGAAAATTTTGTCCGATATGACCATTAGTTGCCCTATAGTAGCTTTACTCCCGCGAAGAAAGCTCCTCAACAATTAGAGATCGTTTGCCGGTGCCTCCCGTAGAGCTCCCGATAAGGGTGTAGTCACCAACACAAATAGGGAAGAGTAGTTGAAGCTCTTACCCTCGCTTCATGTGGTTCTCTTGCTCAACCCTTAGCACATGAACCAGGCTCTCTGATACCATGAAAAGATGCACGGGGGAAGAGGGCTTGAGCTCTTGCAAGCACACACACACTCACAAAACCCTAATAGAGAACACACAAGGTGAGAGGCTGAAAATCTTCTCCTTCTTCACTCAAGACTCAACACACCATATACAAGATAAGAGTACACACAATATGAAAGATACTCAACCAAATACATACAAGGGTTCTCTATAGTGTGAACCCAACTAAATGAGCTGGCGCTATAACTATGCTAGTCTCTAGAATGACTGCTGTCACACAGCCTGTCATCCCACTGGTAGCATATTACCCAAGATCTCACCAACCATGCCAGTGGTGTAAGTGTGGGACCTATCCCCCAGGCGGGTCATCAGTGTCCACCACCTCACTAGACGAGCTCGATATCTCAACATACTGGAGCAGCTAAAGCTATCACTATAGCTGATGAAGTGGAGGAAGAAAAAAGACAGATCTATGCAGTAGTAGAGCATCAAGGGAATTTTCAGTCTTGAAGACTCCAGCAGAGTACCATGGTAAGCAATTCAAGCTTTTCATTTATTCAAGTAGCACTCATTCTTTTATTTACCCAGGATGTCTGCGTAAATTAGTCCTAAATCAAAAATCAAGAAAACCTATGCAAGTGGAATTGGCCCGTTGAAAGATTTTTTTTACACACCTTGAGACAGCAGACCTTATTCAATTTAGCCTAGATGGAAATGTAACAGAGTGCCAGTTCAAAGTCCTACCCTTGGGAGTCTATGATGGAATCCTTGGAATGGATTGGCTCCATAAGAATCAAGCTGATATTCATTGTCACAAAGGAACCATCTCTTTCCTTGACCTTCACAAGAATAAAGTTCAAGGAATTGGAATTTTCGAATCCCCAGTGCTACAATTAGTCAAGGCTTCCAAATTATTAAAAGGGCTCAGGAAAGAGGTAAGCTGTTTATGTCGTTAAGATGAATCTAGTAGACATAAAACGCAAGGGTAAAGAACAAGAGTGGTTAAGTGATTATGCATATGTGTTCCCTGAAGAGTTGACTGAGATGCCTCTGTCTCACGAAGTAGATCATGAGATCGAGTTAACCCCCACCCAGAGCTCAGCCAGTGGCCCAACGTGCGTACAAAATGCCAGTCCCTGAAGCCATAGAACTTAAGGAGTAGTTGAGACAGCTGTTAGAGCAAGGATTCGTCAGACCCAGTGTCTCACCTTAGGGTGCACCCGTTCTCTTTCAAAAGAAGAAAGATGGAATGTTAAGACTCTATATTGACTACAGAGGACTGAATCAATTAACAATTAAAAATAAGTATCCTATCCCTAGGATTGATGAACTTCTGGATCGATTAAGTGGGACCCAAATGTTCACAAAGATAGATCTCAAATCCGGGTACTACCATATCAGAATCAAGGAGCAGGACATCCCAAAGATAGGTATTCAATACTCGCTATGGGCATTATGAGTTCACAGTCATGCCGTTTGGATTAACTAATGCCCCGATGACATTTAATCGTCTTATGCAGGATATTCTCAGAGTACTTGGATGATTTTGTTCTTGTCTTCTTTGATGATATCTTGGTATACTCAAAGAATGCTCTACAGATCATGAAGATCATGTGCACAAGTTCTTGGAAATCCTAAGGAAACACCAACTCTTTGCAAAAAAGAGCAAGTGTTCTTTCTCTGTTGACCAGGTGGAATACTTGGGATTCATAGTGTCAAAAGATGGGATTTCTCCTGACCCCGCAAAGATCCAAGCAGTCGTAGAATGGCCAGAACCCAAGACAGTAAAGGAAGTCAGAGAATTCCTAGGATTAACCGGATGGTATAGGATCTTTATACCTAGGTATACTCATATAGCATCCCCTTTAACTAACCTTCTCAAGAAGAGAACACTTTTTTAGTGGACTACAATGTGTCAGAGTGCCTTTGATAAACTGAAGACAGCCTTAGGTAACCAACCCTGTCCTTAAATTGCCAGATTTTGCCAAACCCAGACGTGGTTATTTTACTGATGCCAGTGGGTTTGCCTTAGGCAGTGCTCTTATGCAGGAAGGTCATGCAGTGGCCTATGAATCCAAAAAACTCAGAACACATGAGAGAAATTATGCCGTCCATAACTTGGAGTTACTCTCAATAGTTTATGCTCTGAAGTTGTGGAGACTATCTTTTGGGACAGAGGTTCACCTTGATGACTAATCATCAAAGTCTAAAGTGGATCTTCACCCAAATGGATCTCAACATGCGTCAAAGGAGATGGATGCAGACCCTGCATCCATCTCAACATGCGTCAAAGGAGATGGATGCAGACCCTGCAAGAATTTGGTTTTGAAATTAAGTATCGACCGGGGAAAGAAAATGTGGTGGCAGATGCGCTCAGCAGAAAAGCCTCCTTGCTTGCAAATTACATTGGTGTCAAATCAATTGATCAGTGAAGCAAAGGAGAAAATCATGCAGGACAAATTCTTTGCCCCTATTGCTACCCTTCTGATGCAGGAAAGCAAGACTCCTCAGGAAATGAGTCGAGTTCTTGGATACAAATTGGATGAAGGATGCATGTATTATAATAATCGGCTATGTATCCCCAATGATGAGGGAATAAAGGGAAGAATTATGAGAGAAGTCCATGATAGCCTGATAGCTGGACATCCAGGGTTTATAAAAACCTATATGTCTGTGAAGAAAAGCTTCTTCTGGCCGGAACTCAAAAAGGATGTACTTGATCATGTGCAAAAATGCTTAATGTGTCAGAGAGTCAAGATGCTAGGGAAACTACAGTCTCTAGACATTCCTCAGAGATGAAGTGGGAATGTATCAGTATGGAATTTGTCATTGTCATTGGATTACCTTCAGTGCAATAAGGTTACAACTCCATTTTTGTGGTAGTTGACAGGCTAACCAAAGTTGCCCATCTGATTCCAGTGAAAGAAACATACATTGCAGTGGATGTTGCCAGAGTTTTCCTTAAAGAGATCTTCAGATTGTATGGCTTACCCAGGAGGATAATAAGTGACAGAGATCCTAAATTCACATCGAAATTTTGGACTGCATTCTTTGAAGCAGTACGAACTTTCTTGGATCTCAGCACAGCCTATCACTCCGAAACAGATGGCTAGACTGAAAGAGTGAACCAGGTAATAGAAGATATCCTTCGATCATTCTGGCGGCAGGGAACCCAAGGAGTGGTTAAGCCATTTGCATTTGGTCGAATTTTCTTACAATACTTCTTATCATTGGAGCATTGGGATGAGTCCTTTCAAAGCTTTGTATGGGCAAGATTGCCTTACACCATTGACCTGGTCCGACCAATTGATCAGAGTCGAGATGTCTAGACAAATGCTTGATGACATGGACCAGCAGATATAAAGGCAACCCAAGATAGGCAAAAGCAGTATGCAAATAAAAAGAGATCAAAGAGAGAGTTTGAAGAATCAGATATGATCTTCATTCGAGTACGACCAAAGAGAAGTTCCTTATCCTTAGGGAAGTACAAGAAGCTCTCTCCCAGATACTGTGGGCCATATGCTGTTATAAAGAAAGTGGACGATCTAGCCTATGAACTTCTTTTGTCTCCCCATCTCAAGGTATATAATGTATTCCATGTCAGTTTGCTTAAGAAGTATGTACCCAATCCGAGTCACGTGCTTGATGTGATGAACAATTAATTTCTCCGACTCAAGGCTAGATGGTACTCCAACCTAAGGAAATCCTTGACATTCAGGAGAAGATTCTCAGGAGTTGAGTCCTCAAAGAATTTTTATTAAAGTGGAAGTTCTTCCCTCTAGAAGACGCCACCTGGGAGAAAGAAGAAGAGTTGACGAAAGATTACCCCCACTTTGCGAGATGAGGACATCTCGTGTTTTTTAAGTGGGAGAGGATGTAAGATTCCTCCTCGACCTGAATAATGAATAAGCTTTACTTCAATCCCCTGTAATCATTCCTTGTTTCTGAATACAAGAAGATGAAAATTTTTAGAGAGTGGTAATTCAATATTAAGATATTTTTGGATATATAAATTCTACAAATATCAAAAATATGTTTCCCTGAAATAGAAAATCAAAATAAAATTTCCAAGGTACATTAGGAATCAATTAAAAATGATTTAAAAGACCTTAGCCTAAGGGTCAAGATTTTTTGAAAATTTTAGATTATGGTCCAATTAAGGTTCCTATGGGCCAATAAGATTAATCCAAGTGTTGTGATGAGATAAATCCAGTGAATAAAAGAAAATACCCAAAAATGAGTAAATGCCCACATAAGATGAAGAGTTGACTGAGTACAAGATTTATTAGTTAAAAACTATGAGATATTACTAAAAAAAATGAGATATTTTGGAGTAATCATACAATTTTGACACCTTGGTAAAAAAGGAAAGGGGGAGACTTCAAGGAGGCACCTATTTCACACATGTGAATGAGTTTCAAATTAAAAAATATTAAGATATTTTTATCTCTCCTCTCTCTTGGATCAAACCAAATCAAAAAGGGAGCCAAACTGGTCCAAATCTTGTCCAAATTCAGCCAAACTGAAGATGGAAAATTCTAGAACTTAGTTGGACTCAGTTAGTGGCCTCCCTTACCTATAAATAGACAATCCTCTACAATTTGGAGAGATTGGAGTTTCTCTCTCTCTTCAACCTTCCTTGGAGCTTTCCTCTCAACATACTAACCAATTGATTGGTTGGGGGTCTCTTCTGAGAATAGAGAAGCAAGCAAAACAAGAGGTAAGATGTGACTTTTTTTTATGGTTTTTTCTCTCATATTCTAAATGTTTTCACTTCTCAACTCCTCTCAAGCTTGAGAAGTATTCAACTGAATGGTTTCTCAATGCAAATGAAGCTCTCTAATAAATTCTAATGATTAATCATAAAAAATATTATCTTTATTCTTAATTTAGTATATTTTTTTAAGTATATCTCTCTCTCCCCCAAATAATGGTCATTCCTATGACCAATTCTCTATTCAAGTGATGCTTCTCATGGAGCAATTCTCAATTCTAAGATCAAACTCCATGCTAGTCAAGCTAGAGGCTAAAGAAATGGCTCTTTAATGCTTTTATGTTACATAAATTATGATAAAATTATGATTTAGATCCATAAATTGGATTTAGATCTATTGATAGTTAAACTATCAAAAGTGTATTACTAAGCCTTATGCTTTTCAAAATTATTAAAAATTATCAGTAATAGGAGCGTAGCTATGGTAAAATTTTTAAAAATTAACACATAAATCATTTTTATGCATAATGTGAAAAGAGGACTTCCTACCATATTCTAGGATTAGTCATCCTATGTTAAATGAGTAATTCTCATCATATCCATGGAAAATTAATTTTTAATGTTTATGCATAAATAGTTAATTATGATAAAAAAAGAGAAATTTTTAGTAATTTCATTTTTATGTTAAAAGAGAAATTCCCATGATAATGGAGATCCATGTATTACAATGGAGAAAGAGAAAATTTGGAATACTAAAATAATGGATATTTTATTTAAAATTAAAGAAGAATTTTAGATAAATTATTTTTATACATGAAAAATTTAAATGATGAAAGAGGAATTTCCATCATAATTGGAATTCAATCATTTAAATGTAAAAAGTGGAATTCTTGTCATATTTGGATTAATGGATATTTGCATTTAATTTTAAGAGAAAATTAGTTTTTAAAAAAATTATGCATAGGAAAAATTTTAATGATAAAAGAGGAATTTCCATCATATTTGAAATTCAATCATTTAAATTAAAAAAGTGGAATTCTTGTAATATTAGAATTATGGATATTTTTATGTAATTTTTAAGAGAAATTTAGTTTAAATTATTTTATGCATGAATAGATTTAAATGAAGAAAGAGGAATTTCCATGGAATTCAATCATTTAAATGGAAAAAGAAGAATTCTTGGTATATTTGGAATATTGAATATTTTTAGATAGATTTAAGTTATGATAAAAGAGGAATTCCCATGACATTTGGATTGCACTCATTAAATGAGAAAAAGAGGAATTTCAAGGTTATTCAAAAAAAATAGATATTGGTATTTAGTTAAAAGAAAAATTTTATGATATTTAAGAAAAGAAAGATTTGAATTAATTTTAGGTGTCAAAAGATGAATTTTCACCATAATTCTACCTAGGGAATTAAGGTTGAGAAATTAAGGTAGAAAGAATATCTTTAGATATTTTATGTGGCTAAATCACTAAATTGGTATTTACCCAAAAGTAGATGTTTATCTGAAGAAAATCCTTATTAGAATGAAACCGAATGATTAGACTAGGAGAGGAACGGACAGTAAACCTACTTGTCCATCTCTCGATCTGAATCAAGTTAAAACTTCGTGACCAATTCCAATTCCTAAATACAAAGAATAGACACCGTTGAATTAAACTAGTTTTCCTTTGACTAAAATCACCAAGAATCTAGTTAGACAATCAGTCAAATGATGGGTAGATTACCCTGATGAGAGATTAAGGATTCTCATTTATGAAATTAGGAAATTAAGAAAAAAGGGATTTTTGTGGAACTAATCTCAAACTAGGAATTTTACTTGCATAGAACCTATGTTTTCATTTAAAGGATTGTTTTACGCCAGAATGCTGGAGGAAACATTCGACATGTGTTTTACTAAGAGGAGGCTCGTTTGCAATAGCTGGTGCGGGGAGTCGTCGAGAAATGTCGCTCGCAGAGCAAAGCCTATCGAGGTCTTGACCAACCTCTCGGTATGGTTAAAATGGTGCACTTCCGATACGATGGGCGAGGACCGACAAAGCGGTCCCTGTGTGAAGTGCTAGGACACCTAAGGAGGATCCTAGAGGGTTCCAGGTGATGCAGGGGCTCGTGGTTACTAGGACATCCATGCGTATGTCGAGGAAGATTCGGATGGACTAAAAGAAAAGATTTTTATGAATCAAATTTTGATATTGGATCTCGTTGGTTGGCCAGTTGGTCTCAACGGAGAGTCCAGAGGATACATTTTGCTATACAATGGACTCAAAATTTTGGAGGATGATGATCAGTAATATTATGATTTCTATTGAAGGATTGTTTTAAAGCCAACCAAATCTGTTATAAATGGCAATTTCATATTGGGTGTGTACGTGGTATACCTACCTTAATTTTGCATGAATCGCTAGCTAGGGGGCCTGGGAACTCTTTTCCTCGTCGGTCCCCGGGCAAAACACAACCAAATATTTATAAAGGAATCCCACCAATACAATGGTCGGGTGGTTGGCTGACCCATGGGCCGTTAGACTGGATCAGAAGATTCCTGCGAAACAATTAAGATGCGATTAGTTACGTTAGTTAGATTAAGTCCCGAGAAGACCTTGTTGTGTGGGAGGGGATCAGCGGGCTGTGCCTCGTTAAAGGAGGAAAAAAGCGGTGATTCCATGGACCAAGTGCAAGTCTCTTCTTGATCTGACCATGTGACTTCAGGTTCAGTCAGATCAATTTAACTAGTTAAGACTTTGACTCGTTAGATTAATTCTCCCCTTAGAAGATTTTCCCATGGCAAAATTGCCCGTGCCTTCCGGGCAAGGGAAGTTTTTTCGGGCTCGGTTTCGGAGGAACCGCCAGGCTAGTCCCTTGTCCGGACATCTGCGGGCGAGGCCCCGAGTTTGGATCCCCGCCCTGCGCGAGAGGCTGACGCTGCTTCCACCGCGACGGAGGCACATCCAAAGCATGCACAATGCTTTAAAGAGCACACCTGCTAGACAAGCAAGCCAAGAAGTGCCAAGTACAAAGAAGAGGAGGAAAATAGTGCAAGAAGATGATGATGATTATGCTCCTCCTCAAAGAAATCCACCATGCTCTTCAAAAAAAGGTGCTTCTTCAAAATCCATGAAAGTAATAAAGGAAGTAGGAGAGGTGGAGGAGGGAACTGAAAAAGAAGGCAAGAATGAAGACCACTTCATGTGGTGACACAAGAAATTGGTTCGCAAACTAGAACTCCTATAGGACAGCCTAAATAGAGTAAAGGTAATTGTTATCCACTTTTTACCAAATCTTGAATAAGGTATTTTTATGGCTCTCAACCAAACCTGTGTGTGTGCATTGCAGGTGAAGAAATCCACTCCTTTTCCACCTATTCCCTCGTGAAAACGTGTGCCTAACCCCTCTATATGAAGAGTGTAGTTTAGGTACAAGAAGCTAGCAACGAAATTCTATACAAATGGCTATGTTTCCGATCAATGCAAGTTCATTTGCTCTATCTCATCCCATAATCCTATTAGAGAAGTAATGCAACATGATGTTAGTGTATGGGATGACATATGGCCGAATGAAAAATGAGGAGTTTGAGAATGTGATCAAAGGCACAGAGTGGGCATTTATAAGCAACAAGATGTTTTATGTATGGCATGGATTGAGGAGATTAGTAAATGTGAGTCATCTTAAATGTCTTGCTTTTTCTACATGGTGTTCAATTTTTTAAAATAAATTTGAGACTAATTAGATTCGCAATGACTCTAGCATTTCAAGAATGTTGTATCAAGACATCCATGTGTTGGCGCTATCCTTATTGAATTCAATGAGGATATCAAGGGGGGGGTCCTCATAGTCATAGCTTTCTTAAACAGGTAAGGGAGCATACACATTACGAGAATATGTGTCTTAAGTCTCTTTGACATGGGATGGTCCAAGTGCAGTATGTTTTATCTTTTAGCATAACTCATAATTTATTTTGCCATAGGATGAATAAAGTGGGCTATGTTTCTTTGTCTCTTGTGGACAAAGTGTGCCTCATTAGGGTGTTTGGATTAGAAAATAAAGAAACAATTATGAGTCACACTAGAGCAATGAAAAAGGCATGGATGGAGAAGCATGGATGGAGAAGCATGCCTCGACATAGAAAAAAAGGGTCGCCCGTCCTAGTACAACTACAAGCTTTCAGAACTTTTCCAAATAGTATTCTAGGTAAACCTTCAATCTTCTAACACTTGAAATATATGATTAACATTTACATATTGTCAAACTAATGTTGTAACATGTGAGTAATAGTATGAGTACCTCACAGACCACTCGAGATATTGACCCCCTAGTAGATAGCTTGCCTGCAAATGAGTTCAAAGAGAAATGGAGAACTATATTTTATAAAGATGAAAGAAAGGGGAGGCATGCTACAAGCTGTATGGTGGTGATTGCAAACCCTGCACAAGGAGAAGGTCTCTTTGAGGAAGAAAGCCTACACTCTTCCCTCTTTGTCTATTTGGTAGGCAATGACATTTTATGGTTTTAATGTTGCAGTTTAATTTTGGTGTTGTGTTACCTCGCGGGGTGCAGTACTAGAAAACCCTAGGTATCACAAGCATTCAAGGTATTTAAAAAACCCCTTAACTAAAATTTTTTCTCCCAATAAAACAACCCCTTTTTACTTATGAACTAATGGATTTTTTTCTAAAGTTGAATTAAAAAACCCCTCCTATTAATGTAATCCTTTTAATTTTTCTCTATGTATCTAATTAAAAAACCCATCCTACTGAACTCACATGGTACACTAATATTTTTTGACTTGAACCCCTCGAGTGCGTTGCAGACAACTAGTGCAAGTTAATCAGGATGAGAAACCAGATTGTTTGAGAATAAGCTGTATAGCTTGGCATCTAGCTTATTACCAAATGACCAAAAAGCACAAATTTTAGATATTTTGATTGATCGCAATTCGTAGGCTTCTAAATCCCTAAAAGTAAGTAATATTTACTTAACATTGTGTGGACAAAATAAGTAATATTTCCTAAAAATGAGAAACATTTGGTATCTTTCAAATATTTTATCAAAAAGGTTCACTTTTTGCCTTTTTTAAAAAAGTGGTCTATGCATGAGTACAACACTGCCAAAAAATGATAATATTTTGGACACTTTACATATTTCTTACAAAAATTGACATTTAAAAAAAAGACTTCATTTTGCTTACTTTTTGACATTATAATTGAAAATATAACAATAAGTTTTCAAAAAACATGCCAAAATAGAGATAATGTTTATTATTACCATCTTCAATCCAGAAAAAAAATTGATACAACTATAAAAAGAAGCTATTTTCTAAACATATAGCTTACGACATAGTTATAGTTCCTCATAATCATTGCTATCTATACCAACACCATCACTAGTCTTTCATTTTCTTTCTTGATATATAGAAATATTGTATTTTGTTTGAATAACAATTTCAATGGCAACGTAGTAAATGCAAGTTTATTCAAGAATTGGCTTTGAACACAAGTCGTATTGCATGAGATTGGAGCACAGGGTGTGGCCGTCCTTGTAGAAATGTCAAAAAAGTACATGATAATTTTCACAAATACATTTCAAGAGAACCTCACCAATCTTAAGAGACTGTATTTTGGGAAGCTGATTGAGAAAATGGTGGGATCCCTGAAGAAACAAGGCATGGTAGCTTCAAACCCTGATAACATCAAAGCTACCAAGCATGTTGTGTTTAGGTGCAATTGCTTACGACTTAATTGTGCTCTTATAATCATAAACAGAATGGAAACAATAATGTGTAGATGGATTCGTAAGTGCCATGCGGAGAGATATATTGTAGATGTACCTATAATCTTAAATGATTGGCGTGATCCACAACATGAGAGCACTATGTATACACATCAGCAACTTTGAGACCTTTGGGATGCAGGGATATACAAGAGATTCCCATTGTTCCTTGACTTTCCAAGTGGAAAATTTCCCAAGAGCGAGAAGGAGATGTATACTTGGGCCTATAAATCAAAGCAATCATGTAAGATTCCTCCTCAGCCTAAATAATGAAAAAGCTTTTACCTCAATCCCATGTAATCATTCCCTATTTCAGAATACAAGAAAATATTCTTTTTCCTTATTTTTGCCTAGAGAGAATAAAAATTCTAGAGAGAGGTAATTCAATATTGAGATATTTTTGGATATAAAAATTCTCCTAATATCTAAAATATATTTCCCTGAAACAGAAGTTCAAAATAAATTCTCCAATGTGCATTAGGAATCAATTAAAAATAATATAAGGGACCTTAGCCTAAGGGTCTAGATTTTTAAAAATTTCTAGATCATGGTCCAATTCAGGTTCCCATGGGCCAATAAGATTAATCCAAGTGTTGGGAGGATGAGATAAATCCATAGAATAAAAGAAAATACCCAAAAATGAGTAAACTCTCACATAAGATGAAGAGTTGACTAAGTACAAGGTTTATTAGTTAAAAATTAAGAGATATTACTAAAAGAATGAGATATTTTAGAGAAATGATGAATTTTTGATACCTTGGTAAGGAGGGGGGGACCTTTGAGGTAGGCGCCTCCTTCACATGTGTGGGAGGGTTTTTAATTCAAAAAAATTGTGATATTTTTATCTCTCCTCTCTTCTGGATCAAACTGGATCAAAAGGGGAGCCAAACTGGTCCAAATCTTGTCCAAATTCAGTCAAACTGAAGCTGGAAAATTCTAGAACCCAATTGGACTCAGTTAGTGGCCTTCCTCACCTATAAATAGACCCTCATTCTTTTGTATTCTCATTTGTGAGTTATACCATGCCAGTATTACATTAAAATAATCATATTTTCTATTATCCCTTAAAAATCCTCTACTTTTGGGTTTCTAGAAAAAGAAGCAAGATAATCCTTGAGGTAAGAATGAATTTTATGGTCTTTTGTTAATATTCTCAAATGACTTCTCTTCTCAACCCCTCTCAAGCGCTTGAGAAGTTTTCTAATTGGTTGTTTTAAATTCAAATCAAGCTTTTCCTAAGATTTTTAATGTGTAATCAAGAAAAAGTTAATCTTTATGCTTATTTAGAATGCTTTCTTATGTATATCTCTCTCTCCAAAAAGAATAGTCATTCCTATGGCTAATTCTTTAGCAAAAGAATGCTTCTCATTGATAAATTCTTAATTCAAAATCAAACTTTAAGCTTGTTAAGCTAGAGAATAAGAAAATGGTATTTTTATTCATTGATGTTAACAAAATAATGGTTAATTCTTTTAGATTATTTATAAGTAGTTAAAAACTACTTTAATTGATTCTAAATGGGAAAGAGATAATCCTATCAATTTGGAAAAAGAGGAATAATGGAAACAGCTTAATCTAGTAGAATAATCATAATTAAGTTTATGATTATGGTTAAAAGTAGGATTCAAATTCATAGTTTAGATTTATGTTTAAGAATAGATCTTCTATCATATTTGCATTACAATGTTTTATTCTTTTAAGAAAAATTAAAAATTATTAGTAATAGCGACGAAGCTATGGTAAAATTTTTTTAAAAATAATACATATCTTATTTTATGCATAATGCTAAAAGAGAAATTCCTACCATATTCTAGGATTGGACATCCTATGCAAAAAGAATGATTTTCATCATATTCGTGGGAAATAAATTTTTAGTATTTATGCATAAATATTTAATTAAAAGAAAAGAGAAATTTTTGGTAAATTTATTTTTATGCGAAAAGAGGAATTTCCATGATAATTGAGATCCAAGTAATTAAATAGTAAAAGATGAATTTTTGGCATATTTAAAATAATAGATGTTTTTATTTAATTTAAAAAAGAGAAATTTTAGATAAATTTATTTTGTGCATAAGAAATTTTTAAATAATAAAAGAGGAATTTCCATGACATTTGGAATTCAATCATTTAAATGCAAAAAGAGGAATTTTAAGCATATTCAAAAAATGGATATTTGTATTTAATTTAAAAGAAGACTTTTTATGATATTTTAAATAGAGAAAGGTTTAAATTAAATTTTGGTGACAAAAGAGAAATTTTCAGCATAATTCTACCTACTAGAAACTTAGGGTTGATAATTAAATTGATAGAAAGAATATTCTTAGATATTTTAGGTGGATAAATCACCAAATTGATATTTACTCAAAATTAGATTAATGGAAGAAGAGTATTTTTATAAAAACTCGATATTCTCATATAGAACCAATTCTTAATCTATTATGGAATGAAATTCATAAAGTTGGAATTTTCCTTACGGTTAGAAGTTTAATAGAATTTTATCTGAAAGAAAATCCTTAGGAATCAAAGTTAGAAGTAAACCGAATAATTTTGGTTGGACTACAGCTACGAGAGGGGCAGCTTGTAAACTACTTGCCCATCTCTCGAATCTAAATCAAGAAAAAATCTTCGTGACCAATTCCAATTCTTGACATAAAGAATAGACTACCGTTGAATTAGCAGTTTTCCCTTAACCGAAATCACTAAGAATCTAGTTGGAAATTCAGTTAAGTGATGGGTAGATTACCCTAATGAGAGATCATTAAGAAATTCTAGATTAAGGAAAAAGGGTTTTTTGGAACCAATCTCGAACCGGGAATTCTACTTACATAGAACCTCTGTTTTCTTTTAAAGGATTGTTTTACACCAAAATGCTAGAGGAAGCATTTGGTATGTGTTTAAGTAAGGAGAGACTCATTGCAAAACAACTGGTGGGGAGTCGTCTCGAGGGATGTCGCTCGCGGCAAAACCTGCCGAGGTCTTGACCAGCCTTGGTATGGTTAAAATGGTACGCTTTCGATACGATGGGCAAGGACCGACGAAACGGTCCTTGAGTGAAGTGCTAGGACACCTAAGTAGGATCCTAGAGGGTTTTGACCAGGTGATGCACGGGCTTGGTTGCTAGGACACCCATGCGTACGTCGAGGAAGATACGAATGAACCGAAAGAATGACTTTTATGAGTGGAATTTTGATATTGGATCTCGTTGGTTGACCAGTTGGTCTTCAACGGAGATTCCGGATGATATATTTTGTAAAACAATGGACTCAATATTCTTTATGCATCTATTTATGCATAAAAATCAATTTTTACAAGAATAATGCTTTTATAATAAAATTCCCTTTATGCATCTTTCTATGCATAAAAATTAAATTCAATGAAAATAACACTTTTATAATTCAAAAATTTCCATTATGCATCTTTCTATGCATAGAAATTAAATTCAATGAAAATAACACTTTTATAATAAAAATTTCCATTACGCATCTTTCTATGCATAGAAATTAAATTCAATGAAAATAACACTTTTATAATAATAAAAATTCTATTATGCATCTTTCTATGCATAGAAATTAAATTCAATGAAAATAACACTTTTATAATAAAAAAATTTCCATTATGCATCTTTCTATGCATAGAAATTAAATTCAATGAAAATAACACTTTTATAATTTAAAAAAATTCTATTATGCATCTTTCTATGCATAGAAATTAAATTCAATGAAAACAACACTTTTATAATAAAAATTTTCATTATGCATCTTTCTATGCATAGAAATTAAATTCAATGAAAATAACACTTTTATAATTAAAAAATTCCTATTATGCATCTTTTTATGCATAGAAATTAAATTCAATGAAAATAACACTTTTATAATAAAAAAAATTTCGTTATGCATCTTTCTATGCATAGAAATTAAATTCAATGAAAACAACGCTTTTATAATAAAAATTTCTATTATGCATCTTTCTATGCATAGAAATTAAATTTAATAATTAATATCAGTGATATCCATTTATATTCATAGGTGAATATGTACATGGAGTAAATTAGAAATTTCTTTTAGAATGCACAAACGGTGGGAATTACTCTTTTGGAATAACATAAAAATAAACTTTCTTCTCCACAAAATTCAAGAAAATTTTACCATAACCTTCTTTGTATGGCTGACCATTTCTCATTTTTAACATTCTATTTTCAATTTAAATTAACTCCAATTAGATATAAAGGACTCTAATCTACACAATTTTTAATTTCCAAGAGAGTAAACAATAAGAAAAGTTTAATCAATCTTTTTGTTAATCATTCTAGGATAAAGAAAGGCTAAATTGTAAAGAAGAGAAGGGGGTGGCCTTTTCATCAAGGCATAGCATTAGAAGTTACTTCAATCAACTTTTAAAAAAAATAAGAAAATCAAGAAAACCATAGATTTAAAATTAAAAAGTAAGAAATTTTAGCTTACATGGAGTTGTGAGCTTTCCTTTGGCTTGAGGGATTGAGGGTTCTACTCTTGTTTGAAGCAAGAGTGGCCACCAATTACTTTGGAGAGGATTAAGTCAAAAACAATTGAATTATCAAGAGAATTCAATGTAAATGGCTCTAGGTAGGAGTAGAGTAACATTGCATAAACACTATTAAGCTTTTACAAAGGGAGAGGCTTCTATTTATAGGAAAAAGTGAGCCTCAAACCAAGCAAACTGATTCTAGAATTTTTCAGATCAATTTGGTCAAATTTTGACCATTTTTTGGTCAGTTCAACTTACTTTTTGGAACTAGACTTGAAATAGGAGAGAGGAGAGATGAAATATCTCATTAAATTGATTTAAAATTGGGGAGTAATGATGAGAAAAAAGGCACCTCCTTCATGAGGGGGAATCCCCACTCTAAGGTGTCAAAAATTCAGTTTTTTAATGTTTCCTTTGGTCCTTAGTTGCACTATTCATCTTATGTGAGCATTTACTCATATTTGGGGGGGTTTTCTTTATTTCTTCAGTTTATCTCCTCCCTACATTTGGATTAATCTTATTGGTCCCTCAGAACCTTAATCCAAAATTTTCAAAAAATTTGGACCCTTAGGCTAAGGTCTTTTAAGCAGATTATAATTTATTTCTAATGCACCTTAGGAATTTCTTTTTAGACTTCTGTTTCGGGGGAAATTATTTTAATGAGAAGGGATATTTTTCCATCCAAAGATATCTAAAAACTAAATTACCTCTCTCTAGAATATTTTTCTCTCTCTAGGCCAAAACAGTTAGAAACAAGATCTTTTATTATTCTGAAAAGGGGATTTATTTTACAGGGGAAGAAACTGACATCTTGAGGGGCTGGGGAGGAATCTTACATGGTACAACACACAATCTCACAATCTTTATCATAAAAAGATCAAGACCAACAAGGCAAAGACTTTATCAAATGAATCCCAACAAATTAATTCCAAGTACAAGAAGAGATTAACAAACTTATTAATGCTGTGAGATTCATTTATGAGATCGAGCACACTGATTGGTGGGTGTCACCCACTTTCATTGTGCTAAAGAAAAATGGAAAATGGTAAATGTGTGTGGACTTAAAAAAAGTCAATATGGCCACACATAAAGGTCGTTGCTCATTATCTCATATTGAACAAGTGTCCTGCAAAATCCTACAACTTCTTGGATGGTTTCTCTGGATATAATCAAGTTTCCATCACACTTGAAGATCAGCATAAGACTGTATTCACCACACTATGGGTGGCATATTCTCCTATCAGGTTATGCCTTTTGGACTAAGCAATCCCCCCCACGCAACATTTTAGCGACTTATGTGCCTAGATTTTAAAGACTATCTGTAAAAGTAGTAAAAGTTTTCATTGATGATTTGTGTGCTCATTCCAAGTGGAAAGACCACCTTGTAAAAAAGGAAGGTATTTCTAAGGTGTCAATTGTATCGAATATTCTTAAATCCCAATTTTGGGTGAAGCTTGGGGTTATACTTGGACACATTGTGTCTGAAAATGGTATCTCCATGAATGAGAGAAAAGTCAAATTGACTTTGGAATTACCTCCACCTACTAACTACAAAGGTTCATGGGACATGTTGGGTTCTAGAGAAGGTTCATTGTATTCTATGGGAAGATTACAAGGCCATTGTATATACTACTAGTAGTCTTTGAATGTACATAGAAATGTCCACATGCAAATAATGATGAACTAAAGAGGACCTTGGCAAGTGCACCCATCTTGAGATCCCCAAACTAGGACATAATTTTCCATGATATTGAAGCATCAAATTTTTCCATTAGGTGTGCTGGCACAACCAACAAAACACAAATTAGACTGCCTTTTTTTGTTTTGCTAGTAGGAAACTCAATGAGGTAGAAATGAATACAAAACCATAGGTGAAAAAGTACATACACTATCTCTTAGCCACAAAAATTGTTTTCACTGTGGATCACCAAGCATTGTTATATCTTATCAACAAGCCTTGCACCACGAGGAGATGGATTACACGATGGTTACTTTTACTTTTGGAATTCAAACGAAACATGTTTTAGCTGATCATTATGTCATGAATTCCTAATGGCAAACTTGCATTGGGATAGATGATGATCTCTCGGATGCATGCTTGTTTAAAACTAACATGATGCTTGATTGGAGTGATGAAATATCCCAATACCTTGCTTATAGTTTTCTAGAAGATCAACCCTTGAACAAAGATAATATGTCATGGCCCATAAAGCTAGCATCTCATCAACTGATAGTGGAAAAATTATATAAGCTAGGTAAATATGATGTCATGGCCCATAAAGCTAGCATCTCATCAACTGATAGTGGGAAAATTATATAAGCTAGGTAAATATGATGTCTCCTTATCAATTGTTGATAGTTGTCCCACTATCAACAATTGTTGATAGTGGGACAACTATATAAGATAGGTAAATATGATGTCTTATGGAGGTGTGTCCAAGAAGACAAACACACACTCACAAATTATAGGAGGACATTTTGCTAGGGGGAAGTGACAACATGAAAGGTTCTCCATTTCTAGGTTTGGATGCCCATTGGAGTTGGTGAGGGTCACATTTTGACAATGAGGTGTTGATTGCCTCATGAAGGGCTTCATGATAGTTCATAAAAAGTATTCATCTCGTGATCAAGCAAAGAGTAGAAACAAGATCCTATGTGACATTTTAACAAGGTACGTTCAAGTCAATAGAATGTGCTGGGAGCATAAACTTACAGGTGCACTATGGACATACCTAACATCATACAAAATGGCTTTCGGGTATATCCCATATTGGGACCTATGGGTTGATGGTGTAATGCCCATGGAATATATAGCATGTTCAAGCCAGTAGAATGGGCTAGGAGCATAAGCTTACATACTGAACATCATACAAATGGGTATACCCCGTTTTGGGACCTATGGGGTTGATATTGTAATGCACATGGAGTATATAGTACCCACTTTAAGAATTATTGTCAACGAAAGGTTGACTCAAAATGCTATAGCTAAGCAATTTAATTCCCCCCAAATAAAGTAAAAGAGAGTAGATTTTTATAGCCATTCATGGGTTTAAAAAGCTCTAACAAAGAAATGGTTTGACCAAAATGTTAAAGAGACCAGGAGCTTAAAGAGGGAAACCTTGTGCTTCTATTTGGAATAGGGTGGCAATAAACAAAAAAATCCAAAACTCTGGGGAATGGGACCATTCAAAATCATACAAATTACTCCACAAGGTTCAGTTAAAATTGAGACCCTTAATGGCATAGAGACCAATGGATACGTCAATGGGAGTAAATTGAAAAGCTATTATGGACCCCTAACCCAAGATATGCATGCTCAAATCCATAAAAAGAAAGATGAGAAAAATGATCAAGTCAAAGTGAAAAGACTTTTTGTTAAAACCCTAAGATCTCTCTAGATAACTGTTATGCATAAAACATGCATAAATCAGGCATAAACTCAACCACCCAACCACCCCCGACGAGCCCAAGGGATGCACACATGAATAATAAATGAAATACATCATACCTCTACCTTGATGTCCCATACCATCAAGAGGTATAACACAATCCAATAGCATGTAGCTATAGTGTGAAATGGTAAGTGAGTAGATATGGATCTCTACACAAGAGACCATAGCATAAGCCTCAAGCTTCCTAGCCTCCAAGCCTCCAAGCCCCCCAAGCTCCCTTGAGTGTGCCCCATGCCCCTATTATATAGGAGGGCCCTCAAGTTACTCTTGACTTTCCATTCCTCATGTGTGACCCTTGGATGCCTGACCCTAACCTTAAACCTTAAGGTTAGTCCTAACCCATGCTCACAAGCCTAATGTGGGTTAGCCTCCTAGTATATGCACACATAATGTGTATATAACATAGCACACATAATGTACATATAACATACTTCCCCTCTCTCAAAACATTGCACTCTTGCAATGAAAAGAAGGAGAACTGCGCTGAACAATCTCAACCAACTCCCGAGTCGAATCCTCAATTTCCCTATCTTTCCACCTAATTTTAACCTCAAGGATAAGTCAACTACAATGTTTCCTTTCCCTGAATTCATGTACCATATCAAGTTCATGTGGAATATAGGATAAATCTTTGACTTCAACGAGTTCTTGAGGAGTAACTCTGTTATCCTCACCTCCCAGTTTCCCTTTCAATCTATTGATATGAAAGACTGGATGAACTCTAACAATTGGAGGTAGTTTTAGTTCATACGCAACCGTGCCAATCCGATATATAACTCGAAATGGACCACAATATCTAGGAGATAAATTCGAGCATTTTTCCATTGACAAAGTCTGAGAATCTTTAAGAACATTAAAATAAACCAACGCTCCTGGTTCAAAAGACCGAGATGAGCGTCCCCTATCAGCATAAAACCGTGCCCTATCATGAGCACTCCTGATAGAATCCCGAGCTTCGGTCAGGATTTCCTGCATATCTCGCAAGAAATCCCTCGATGCATCAAGCTCGATGTCCTTAAGACTGACATCAATAGGTGCCCTGGGTTAATACCCATACATAAGTATGCACGGACTAAAAACCAATAGCCGTATATTTAAAACTGTTATAGGCAAATTCCATCATTGAAATATTTCCCAATATGATGATTTTCTAGAGACATGCACGAAGCATATACACTATAATCTGATTCATACACTCTGTTTGCCCATCAGACTGCGGATGATCAGAGTAATTCACATTCAAAGTAACTTTCTCATTGTAAACCATTCGGAATAAAGTAGGAAAACATGGCATTATAACAGCAGAAACCAGGGATTCATCAGCGCCCCGACATACCCACATCTGCATATGGAATAATCGACGTCTCGATTTACCCATATCAACATAGAGAATCATCAACGTCTCAATGAGTCACATATGTCCATCCGTAAGCCTATCAGGTTGATTGTATAAATCACCTAAAGTACGGAACTAGAGAAAGAAATGCCAACAAAGGAAGAATCCAAATTTCCTTATCCGAACACAACAAGATAAACTTGTTTGAACTCTAAAGAAAGAGATTTCAACAAGTGAAAATACCGACGAGATTACCCTCATCAAAACATGTAGGCTATAGATAAAAGAAATTTATCTAGAGAATACCCACACTATAACTTCTAGTGAATTTAGAAAATAAGATTGTCTATGAATGTTGAGGTCAACATGCTAAGTGATGTAAGCAAAGCAACAATCTTGAGCCCAAATTATCCCATAAGATAATATATGTGAGGGATCCCTAGCGTCCCATACCACCATGATACCACCCATACATACCTTAACAATTTGAAACTCCCTAGTATGCCGTCTAGGAAAATATGAATAAAATCCTGTATAAAAGGAATAAGATGGCCTCATCCAAACTTTCACATACTAAACCTGTCTCTATATACTTGAGACTACATCAAGGAATAAATCCTTATGAGTACATCATTAGAAAAGAAATTGAATTATTGGCGCCTTTCTAATGATAACTACCCAAAACACCATAAAGTTAGGGTAGAAAAATAACTCACCTAGATATATAAGCAACTAGGTATCCGAGTTGGAATATGTACAAGAGTACAAAAAATATACTCCAAAATTACGTGCAAAAAACGAAGGCAAATGTTACCTTCAAAGCACATGTAAATATTCAAAAGATCAAAAGATCCTTCTAAAACCATGGATAAAAGCATAGAAGCTCCTCGAATCCATAAAAATCATAGTTGATTATAAAAATCAATGCATACCATCTAATGGACATAAATCATGCCAAAAGAAGCATTAAAATTGGTGGCCAACTCATCAATCCAGAGTATATGAACATTGTGTTGTTCAAATAAAACTCCAAAGTAAGAAAGTGAAACACATGTGTGTAGCACTCAATAAGAAAACCCCTAGACACAAGTGATCTAGGCAGAACCTGATGAGTCCATATAAAACTTGGAAAATATCCAATAGAAATTCACCAAAACAAACCGATCAACTAACCCATGATAGAGGCTTAAGAAATTAAGCACAAACCACACTTTAATAAGTGCAAAATAAATTATCATGGAAAAGTGTCAAAGGTGAAACACACTTTGAACGCAAATTATAGCCATCAAAAGAAATTAACGAACATGTCCAAAAAGAATGGCTAAACAATGGTAAAAAATCATGAATACATCGTTTAGAATTAATCCAAACATAAATATCCATAAATACGAGATATAATCGTATTAATAAAATATGCGAATAACCCGCATCTATCTAATGTCAGCACGAGAAAACGTACTTCAATATTAAATAAACCTCAAAAATATTAAATTCTTGAGAAAAAGAATTTATCATGATTTTTTCTTAAATTTTTCCAAATTTTACAGGGCCTCAAAATATAATAATTTTGAATTCCACCAAACCTATCCTATGGCATTCCAAACCTATATTTTTCCAAAAAAATTTTAGCAATTAAATTTACCAAAATACCATTGATATTTAAAAAATACCAATTTTTAGGATTTCTAAATATAATATCTAGAATATTCCTAATTTTCCTTGAGAATCCCATCGTTCACGAAATTTCCAATTCCGCCCGACAATTCTCAAATCCAATGAAAATTTTTAATTTTAATGGATTTTTCTAATTTTTTGGATCAAAAAATATATTTTTAAAGGAATTTGAATGGTCACGGGCGCCCGAATGGACACACCACATGCCAAACACCAACCCCACATTTTTCCAAAATTTAAAATAACCTTTGTCTAATTTTCCACTAATTTTCAAGAATTTTTTGAAATTTTTAATCAACCCCGAACACATTTAGAATACGAACGGTCAAAAAATTTCAGAATTTCAACGGTTTTCCCGGAATACGGAAAGCCAAAAGTTTTGAGAAAATGAAAAGACAAAAAAAAAATTCGGAATGTGAAAGGTCAAAGGTTTCCGGAATACGGAAGGTCAAAAGTTTTTTCGGAATTCGGAAAGCCAAAAGGTTTCGGGAAAACGGAAAGCCAAAGGTTTTCCGAAAGATGAAAAGCCAAAATTTGTCAATAAGAAAATTTCAAGAATTTTTCAGAGATTTTTTTATCTCAAATTCCAATTTTTCTGAATTTTTCAGGCTTTTTCTAAGCTTTTTTTTCTGAAATATTATCAAAAGCTTTTTTGAAATAAAAAAACTCATTTTTTTTAAAAAATGAAAAAAAAATAAATATAAGCCATTTACCCATTTTGATTTTTTTAAGGGGGGGCGATTTTTTTCGCCCAGTTGCAGCGCAGCCCCCCCTCCCATCGTCGCCTGCGCGTAAGAGAGAGAGAGATGAATTCTCTCTTCTCCCCTCTCTCCTCCCTTTCCTCTCCATTTCCATCTCTCCTCCAATCTCTTCTCTCTCTCTCTGTTAACCAGAGAGAGATTAGCTTAATCTTTGATTAAAGATTAATTAAACTTAATCATAATTATAATTAATTATGATTTATGCTTAAAAATATCATTTTAAAGAGATTTTTCACCCGGAAAAGAGAAAGAAAAAACACATTTGAGAGGCGGAGAGAACCCCACGCACACGGGAGAGCAATTCATGCATCAACACGCTGTCCCCTACTGAATTTCAGTAGAAATTGACAGAAATTTGATCGCATTCCCGCGGAAAAAACCCGCAAAAAAATGTATAAAAATACATTTTTAATCATAAAAATGCTCAAAAAATTCCTAAAAATTTAGGAAAAATTTCTTAAAAATTCTAGAAATTCAAGGAATCCATCCTACAAAAATATCCACCATAAATCATATGGTATTTTTGTAAAAAATTCCATTAATGCTCGATTTTAATCATAAAAAATAGAAAAAAATAGCATTAATTCACGGTATTCCCCCGCAACGTCGATTCGTCCATTGAATTGAAGTACCACACGTTCCAATCACCATAACGATGATCCATGTGCATTTCATCAACACAAATCAACAAAATAACATTTTATTAGTAAATATTAAAATTTACTAAAAAAAATCAACAACAATTAAATAGAGATTGCTCTGATACCACTGTTAAAACCCTAAGATCTCTCTAGATAACTGTTATGCATAAAACATGCATAAATCAGGCATAAACTCAACCACCCAACCACCCCCGAGCCCAAGGGATGCACACATGAATAATAAATGAAATACATCATACCTCTACCTTGATGTCCCATACCATCAAGAGGTATAACACAATCCAATAGCATGTAGCTATAGTGTGAAATGGTAAGTGAGTAGATATGGATCTCTACACAAGAGACCATAGCATAAGCCTCAAGCTTCCTAGCCTCCAAGCCTCCAAGCCCCCCAAGCCCCATGCCCCTATTATATAGGAGGGCCCTCAAGTGACTCTTGACTTTCCATTCCTCATGTGTGACCCTTGGATGCCTGACCCTAACCTTAAACCTTAAGGTTAGTCCTAACCCATGCTCACAAGCCTAATGTGGGTCAGCCTCCTAGTATATGTGTATATAACATAGCACACATAATGTACATATAACACTTTCCCAAGAAGAGGCTTATAGCCACAACGACCAATATGGCTACAATATCATCCATGGAGGATGAAAACTTATGGATACTAAGCCTGCAAGGATAAACATTTAAGTATTTGTGGGTGGAAAAACATATTCATAAGGTCATCTCTCGAGCCTTCCTCAAAGCTACGGTTCTTTCAACCTTCTCTTGTTCCCGAATAAACTCTAGGATATTTAGTTTCTTGTTTTGCATGACCTCCTCTCATGAGGGTACACTATTTTAATGGCCTTACTGCTCCTTAGTTTGTGCTTGAAATTTCTTTGGGCTTCCCTAAGTAAGGTCTCTATAGTTTCTAGTTTTTCAAACTCTTTTTCAGCATTAGGATATTCTCCAATGCCCTTTGGGGTCACTAGTCTTTCCAAGGCCATCTGTTTAAGGGATTTTTGTGTTGGGATGCTGTCCTAGCTAGATTTTCTTGATCCTATCTCTATAGGTTCCTCATTTGAACCATCTTGGATAAGGACCAATGATTCACCTTTACCTACCCTCTTTGCTTGCCTTGTCCTACCTTTTTCAGAGGTAGAGATCGGTTAACTGATGAACATCCAATTTGTCTTTATTCAACTGATTATTTTGAGTTGGGGTTAACACATTAAATGGGGCCACTATATGTCCACGTTGTATACTTATCAAGCACAAGCTTGTTGCAAGATTGGTGGAAGTCGTTGCTTCCCTGCTTGACTTGTATGGACATTTCTTCATGACATGGTCTACTATGTGCACACTTCACATAGATTAATACTAGAGTCGTCATTGCTTATTGATAAGCTTTTCCATCAGAAATTTTCACTTATCCTTCAAGGTAATAACATGGACTAGATTAATACTAGAGTTGTCATTGCTTATTGAGGAGCTTGTTTGATGAGCTTTTCCATCAGAAATTTTCACTTATCCTTCAAGGTAATAACATGGGCTAGCATTGTTTTCACAGTTGGATGAGACTAAGTACCACATCCACAATTGAGCTATTCCAAAAGATAATCACAGCATGAATATCTAGAAGATAGTCATATGTGAATAATAACAATAGACAGTTCCACGATCCTGAAAAACTTATCCTTCAAGGTAATAACATGGACAAGCATTATTTTCACAGTTGGATGAGACTAAGTACCATCCACAATTGAGCTATTCCAAAAGATAATCATAGTGTGAATATCTAGAAGATAGTCACATGTGAATATCTAGAAGATAGTCACATGTGAATAGTATCTAGAAGATAGTCACATGTGAATAATAATAAGAGACAGTTCCATGGTCATGAAAAACTCTGGTTTTTCATGCAAATGGACTTGATCTTAGTCCAATATTTTTAGTAATGGACTTTAACAATAAGTTATGACCTTTAGTTACCTTAGCAACTTAAACAGATGAAATAATTTTAACATGAATTTCTCAAGTAATGCAAGGCCATGAAAAACTATGGTTTTTCATGCCAAAATTTGTTGATCTTTTGATATGAAATTCACTTGCAATGGGGATTAGACAATCAATCTAGATCTTACAATCACCTTAGTAACCTCATTAAATGAAATTATTTTGACGTGATTTTTTCAAGAAACTCCCGACATGAATATCTAGGAGATAGTCACATGTGAATATCTAGGAGATAGTTAGACGTGAAAACTCGAGATAATCACGAGGGTAAAAATTCTAGTTTCTTACGCCAAAAAAAATTAAGATAAAGGATAAGAATTTCTTTTTTTGGTAAGGAATTCCCTCAACTAAAGGCGTGATTTTTGAGACTTTTTTAGTAGCATGAATTTCTCTAGTTTTTCATGACTCCTCCTAGGTGTAAAAAACTAATAATTACCTTTGATTTGATTTTTGGGGGTCCAAATGCCATTTTTACTTCCTCAAAAGGTGCAATTTGTGCTAGTCACCATAGCTACGGTAATGAACTCTTCGGAGAAAGACTCAAACAACAATATTTTTAATGTTTCTTATGATTTTATAAAATAGCCAAAAAACGTAACATCCTAGTTTTTCATATGAAAAAATAAAAAATGTTGCAAACACAAAAATTGATTAGATTGCTTCCCTCTAGGCTTCTCAATTACTCACAACCCAATATTTCAACCAAAAATAACAAAAAAATAAACATCTACCATACCTTTCACCATTCTACATTAACCTTATCCAACTCACATGCACATAAAACCTCAACAAAACTAAAAATATATATTTTTAAGCATGCAAGGAAGGAGATGAACATTATACAAAGAAGGAAAAAAAATGATTAGGTCCCTAGCAATGGTACATAAAATGTTATGGCCTGTTTCTACCCTTCCAAGTACTCTCTCTCATTCATTAAAGTATTGAAAAACAAACAACTACCATTCTTGGATTCTTGCCTTGCTTTTGAGCTAAGGATCTCCATGAGCGCTCCAAACTTCCAAGTCTCCATCTTGTTGTTAACAAGAGGTTTGCTGCACCTCCTTGCAAGGACTTACTTATCTCACTCTCTACACTCTCTTACACTAAGCATACAAAAGGAACATGTGAAAGAAGCAAGCAAGCTTCTTCTTCTTCTTCTTCTCTCTCTCTCTCTCTCTCTCTCTCTCTCTCTCTCTCTCTCTCTCTCTCTCTCTCTCACACACACACACACACACACACACACAAAACAAGAGAAAGAGGAAGGAGAAGACAAGAACTCACTTTGTATAAGAGGGATTGTGTCACTTCATTATGAGAAAGTATCTTATACACAACTGGCCCTTATTCACACTTGGATGCCTAAAACTTAAAACCTAACTAATAAGCTTGTTCATTAGCCAGCTTTCTTATAACCTATAAGATCTCCATGCAAGGCAGGCAAGGTCTTTGTATCTAGCCTCATGCAAAAATGTGAGAGAGAAGAAGAACTCAAGAATAGAAAAAATAAACCTAGCTTGGTATACCATGTTTAACAACCCAACCATTATATATACCAGTGACCACGGGCACCAGTGTGTACCTTATCGGCCACACACCATACTCACGTGCCCCCTGTGTCCTCGCTGGTACCCACATGCTACACATCATTGGGTCTTTGGCCTACAACCGTCGCCCCCATGAACGTTACCCATTCACACTTATTATTATAAGCGATGATGTGCAATAGTATGCCGCCATTGGTTTACCCATGCAACATCCGTGTGTCCTACGCATTACTAGGGTGTAAATCCCACATAACAAAGTACGCGTCCCACATGTTGCCATGTGTAAGGGTCGTAACATAACCTTTACAAATTTTATAGTGCCTTTTCATAACACTTATTGCTACTCTCATGTATAGTAGAGAGTTCTTTTGTGAATCCCAAAATGGGGTTAACATTCCCACTCCTTTCATTGGAGCTTTACCTAAAAATAGGGTGGTTTACGACCCTTTCCCTAAAGCTTATGGTGTTGTTTACAAAGCCAATTTGGTGAATCTAGGGTTCAGAGTACCGTGGGCACATCTTGTTTTCCAAGTATTGTAATGTCCCTCCGCTCATGTTTATGTTTGCATTTAGTTGGCTCATTTCGTCCCAAATCTCCTTGCTTGAGGTTTTCCTTCTTAACATGAGCTCTCAATTGAGTATTGCTCATTTGCTAGGAATCGAAGGCTGGATAGATTTGAGGAAGTGTGGTTTGATACACTTTGGTCTAATGTATTCTTATTTCTAATAATTAGTCCGAATTAGGTTTACATCAAGGGTTTTCATCTGGTGAAACAGGTCTCTAGTGCTTCGTGAAGCAGATCTGAAACTAATTTCATACATGTCAGTTCTAGTCAAGCTACAAAAATAATTTATTTAATAATTATTTTTGTGAGTTTAAAGATCTTTTTACCTTTTTTATTTATTTTTAATTGTTTTTCTAGGTTCACGCATGTGGGATCCCACTGCCCCCCTCTGCACACCAGGATTCCCAGATGGTAGCAGCGGAAGTAGCTTCCTCTTGCACCGGGTTGGGTTTCTCACTTGGGGCCTCGCCCTGCAATGTTGGGCATGAGACTAAGCTGGTGGTCATTTAGAAAACCGAAACCGGGAAAATTTTCCATGCCCGAAAAACGAGGACGATTCCACCATTTTTATTTTCTTAATGAATTTTTCTAACGAGGTCAAATAGAAGGAAAACTAATACAGACTTAACTTGAAGGAATCAACGCTTTTTTCCTAATTAAATCACGCACAGCCATTGATCTATTCATTAGAGAAGTCTTCAGGCTTTTATTTAACTACTCGAGTTCTAAGCGTATTCCTATTAATCAATTTCATTATTAAAACTCTACTGATTCTAGCCTAACCCCATCCGGCCCATGGGTTAGCCACCGCCCACCCAACCACTGGAATTAGTAGAACCAGACAAGTACTCACCCACCCATAATTGAATGCCTTTCTTAACTTTTGCTTTAGAATACAGATATGCACACACTCCTCTTTAAACTTTAACTTTGAGTCTCCATGTAAAATTAATCAATCTTCCTTAAATCCTTTTCAATCATGTAATACTCATGTGTATCCCCCCTAGATTCAATGAGAATGGATCCTTTAGCCTTGTATAAGGACTTAGAGTTGTTCATGTCTATGTCTTAGGCATCATTTTACAATGGAACTACCCAATTTTCATTGGAATAAATCAAAACATTGTGATACAAATCCAAGATGACAACACTTTGATTCCACAATCTCATTAACCAACATGTAGAAACACGTTGTAACATACCCATCTTCACTAATAAAGAAATGTTCATGTAATAGATAAATTTATGTGTTTTTATGGTATAAAAATCAATGATTTCATTAATTGAGTCATTTCTACTTAGAATCTTCAAATTCTGAGCCCAAATTTGGACTCTGTGCGCGATTTTACCTAGCATAGGACTTTATAGCATCCAAAACGGACACCGGATCAAGCTTATACGTGAATTTCAGTCATTTTAGTTAAAAAATGACGACCTTTAAACCTTAATAAATGCACGACCGGGCGTCCAATTGACGAACGGTTTGAACCCCAACGACCAGGAGAACCTCCCGGACAAAAAAAAAAAAAATTTGCCCCCCGGGGCGGTCTGGCACGCAAATCGAGGCAGGTGCCCCAAATTTGGGACCCCACTTATGTAGATAGCTCCTTTCGATCCCATTAGTAGCTAGATTCTCCTAGAGGCATATTCTACAGTCACACCCACACACAACAACATGTACTTTGGGATGCTCGCCTCGATTTACGTGCCAGACCGCCCCGAGGGATGAATTTTTTTTTTGTCCAGGAGGTTCTCCTGGTCATTGGGGTTCAGACCGTTCATCAATCGGACGCCCGGTCGTGCATTTATTAAGGTTTAAAGGTCGTCTTTTTAACTAAAATGACTGAAATTCGCGTATAAGCTTGATTCGGTGTCCGTTTTTGGATGCTGTAAAATCTTATATTAGGGTAAAATCGCACGCAAAATCCAAATTTGAGCTCAGAATTTGAAGATTCTAAGTAGAAATGACTCAATTAATGAAATCATTGATTTTTATACCATAAAAACGCATAAATTTATCTATTACATGAACATTTCTTTATTAGTGAAGATGGGTATGTTACATCCTTCCCCCCTTAAAGAAATCGAGATGTCCTCATCTCATCATGAATTGGGGATAATCCCTTAAGAGTGTAGCTTCATCTTCCCAAGTTGCATCTTCTTCCAGGGTAATCTTTCCACTGTACTAGATGTTCTACAAGAGTTCTATTTCGGAGTTGTCTTTCCCTAGAATCTATGATGCTATTGGGCTGTAATTCAAGGACTCCTTGAGTAGGGATTACAACTTGTTCATCATCAACAATATGATCGAGACTGGGTACATATGGTTTTAATAAACTTACATGAAATACATTGTGGACTTTGATATAGGCTGGGAGTTAGAGTTTATAGGCACTTTTACCTAGACACTTGATAACTGTATAGGGGCCACAATACCTAGGACTGAGTTTCTTATATTTCCCAAGTGATAGAGAACTTCGTTTGGGTCGCACTCGTAGAAGAATTCTATCTCCTTCCTTGAAGATCCTTTCAGACCTCTTGGTGTGTCAGCATAATGCTTTTGGCGATCTTGGGCAGCTTTAATATCCTTTTGGATTGCCTTGGTTTGTTCCTCCATCTCTTCGAGCATTTTCCTGGATGCCTCAACTCTTATGGTCGGATCAGAGAAATTTAGAGGAGACAAGCATTCTTGCCCATAGAGTGCTCTGATACCAATTGTAAGGTTCCCCCTTCTAAAATAGGGGAAACACTTAAGATAGTCCACTAAGACTTAGCTTGGAGAAAATTTCCTATTTATCTATTACATGCCACCCCAAAATTTGGGCTGTACACACTTACTAGGATGCCCGTACGATGACTGCCCAAGGACCAAAGGATGGCCGCCCACTATGTGGTCCACACGTACCCTTACGTGGACACCCATTCTGCCCCAGACCAGATAAGGTACATGCGTACCACTCCTTTCCCAGACAACCGACACCGTACCTTTCCCCTAGACCCATGCAGGCCACTGATCCATAGCCTTTGATGGTACACCGTCCTTTCGACCTTGCTTTGTGCAGTGCCCGTACCCTCACCCCTCAGCTATATAAACCCCCGGGGTGCTGCACAGACGACACACATCTCTATGCTGCGTATGCCCTGTTGTACCGTCGTACCACCGTCCGTCCCTGTGCAGCGTACTTGCTGTAGTATAGCCGCCCCTTGCAGTCACCCCTCTCCCACCCCCTCAATTGCCTCTTTTCAGATAAGCTAATTTTCCTCCATCCCCCTCTTGCTTAGAGGCAGTGTCCTTAACTCTTCCCCCTATTTGCGTAGACTTTAATAAGGGATTTTTGCCTTTAGATAGAGTTCATACGCTACAGTCTTTTGCTCATATGGTGAGCAAACGATCTCAGAATTGAGTCCAACTAAAGCGTTTCGACCGTAGCAGCGAGCTCTACAAGTCGACATCCAAAATGGCCCCATCTCGGAAACATCAGAATATTGCCCCGAGAGGAGCACACAACAACGAAATTAGGGAAGATGCTCCCAATGCGGCTCCAACCCTCCCGCTTCAAGCTCCTCAAGTAAATGGTGGCCAGGTTAGCTTGGTTATATTTTAAAGAAGCATTTTTTTCTTATTAGTGCTAATAAAGTTGTATCTTTTCCTTTTAAAGTAATGACATAAAGTTGTATGAAGTTATGAATTGTGTAATGTTGTATTCAATAAATTGCATTGAAATTGTTATCTTTAAAGAGTGCAGTTTTCCTGGCTTCAACGCTAACTCCGTTCCGTGCTTGTGTAGCTGGGCGGCGTCGTTAGCAAAGCCCAGGATTGGCCCAAGGTATCCCTCATACCATTTGGAGAATAAGATTCGCCGATTGAGGCGAGAGGTTATGATGCTGCCTAGTTCTGAGGGCCTAGGCTAGTGCAGTGAATAAGCCCACCCTAGTGTGCAGACATCCCTCTGAGGGGCGAGAGGATCGAGCGATGGAGCCTAAGAGGGCGACAGGCCAGCTTGAGTCCTCGCCCCAGCGGCCGACGACGATGAGGTGTATGGTCCCGTAGGGTTTTGCCCAGCATGTAGAGGCTGGAAGGCCGACTTCTAGATCATCGGCAGAATAAAGGAAAAGAATAAGAGAGCCAGTTTGGCTTGTACAGAATTGATTCATGTATCAACTTTTATATATATATCTTGTCTTTGGCATGATTGTATTGTGTAAAAAGACTGTTTTAACAAACCTTGTGAAAAGGGCCGTAATTAAGGAACATGTTTATTTATGTCAAACAGTGAGGTAGGATTAATTAGAAAACAAATTGATGCGTGAGTAGGGTGGAAAGTGGGAGGATGGAATGCCCTGATGGCACCATCCTATGGATGGGTAGACCCAATTAGTCGGGTAGCTTTCCAACAGATTAAGTGAAAGCCCTATGTTAGATAATTAGGTTCTTGGGCAACTCTATTCTAGAAGACTAGGTTAGCGGCGGCTGTGCCTTGCATGGATGAGGAAAAAAGCGTTGCCTCTAGAAATCAAGTCTAGTAGTTGCCCAATTTATGATAAATTACCCTATGGGTGATTTGACTTTTAGAAGATCACGCTTCCCCTGTGGGATAGGACTAGGCCTTACCTATGAATCGTATCCTTGAATCTCTACATGATCAAGGTGTCGATAAATAGGAAATTTTCTCCAAGCTAAGACTTAGTGGACTATCTTAAGTGTTTTCCCTATTTTAGAAGGGGGAACCTTACACACGTATTTTAATTTCACCTCCATTTTAACCTACTAATCACATAATATTTTATAGGCTTCTCCTAATTGTAAAAAACAATCTTCTATAACATACTTGTCCAATAATCTCAACAAAAAACATTACTATCTTATATTCCTATAATTTTAATTTTTAAAGCATCATTTCTTTTAGCCTTATAATTCTCATTAATGTAAATGATCTAAGAGAATTTCAAAATTTATCACCAAGCGTAGGTGCATCCTTTCAAGCCAAGTTATCTATCTAGAAGCTATAGAAGACAACTTAGAGAATAGGCATAATTAGCTCTATCTCTTAATCATGATACCATGGTAAGTTTTTATAATGATATATATCTTTAGTGATTTAGATCATGGTACTCACTTTTAGGTCATGCTGTAGAGTTCTCATGCACTCCACCATTTTGGATAAATTGGAGGAGATGCTTGATTTTTTAATGTCCCCTAATCTACCCCTACCAACTTTGAAACCATTACAAAATCTTTTGCATGGTTTCAAACCCAAGGGTGGTTAGAAGCATATAACACACATAAATATTTATGTATATAGGAAAGCACCCTTTATGACCCCTATGAAATACTTAAGCTCTACCACAAAATACATAAACATATAGAGAAAATATTGGTATCTGTGTATATGATTTTGATATTGAACATATTGAGCATCCCATTAATAACCCAACAAGATCAAAATAATCCAGATATTTTCATTAATAGCCCCACCACCCCCAAAATTTGAGGAGGATAAGGAGAGAGAGAATGCATATCATTATACTTATGTGCTTAATAGACCTCTCACTTCTAAAATCCTTCCTTCTTTGACATAACTAACAATGAACCCCCCACTAATATAGCATCTTCTTCTCTATATTTTGATTTCCCTATTGACACTCTCGCCCTCAAGGAATCACTAGCACACCAATGCCTATAGTGAAAATCCTTGGAATCAAAGTTAGAAGTAAATTGAATAATTTGAAGAAAATCCTTAGAATCAAAGTTAGAAGTAAATTGAATAATTTTGGTTAGACCACGACTGTAAGAATGGTGGCCAGTAAACTACTTGCCCATCTATCAAATCTGAATCAAGCAAAAACCTCGTGACCAATTCCAATTCTTGACATAAAGAATAGACTACCGTTGAATTAGCATAGTTTTCGCTTAACCGAAATCACCAATCTAGTTGGAAATTCAGTCAAACGATGGGTAGATTACCCTAATGAGAGATCATTGATTCTCATTAAGAAAATTTGGATTAAGGGAAAAGGGTTTTGTGGAACCAATCTTGAATCAGGAATTCTACTTACATAGAACCTCTGTTTTCTTTTAAAGGACTGTTTTATGCCAGAATGCTAGAGGAAGCATTTGGTATGTGTTTAATTAAGGAGAGACTCGTTGCAACAACAGCTAGTGGGGAGTCGTCGAGGGACGTCGCTTGGCGACAAAACCTCTTGACCAGCCTCCGTATGGTTAAAACGGTGCGCTTTCGATACGATGGGTGAGGACCAATGAAGCGGTCCTTGAGTGAAGTGCTAGAGCACCTAAGTAGGATCCTAGAGGGTTCTTACCAGGTGATGCATGGGATTGCGATTGCTAGGACACCCATGCGTACGTTGAGGAAGATACGGATGAACCGAAAGAATGACTTTTGTGAATGAAATTTTGATATTGGATCTCGTTGGTTGACTAGCTGGTCTTCAAAATGGAGAGTCCGGATGATATATTTTGTAAAACTATGGACTCAATATTTTGGAGGATTATGATCAGTAATACTATGATTTCATTGAAAGATTGCTTTAAAGACAGCCGAATCTGTTGTAATGGTAATTTCATATTGGGTGTGTAAGTGGTATGCCTACCTTAAATTTTGCTTGAAGTGTCAGCTAGGGGACCTAGGAACTCTTTTCCTCGATACTCGGGCAAAACATAACCAAATTTTTATAAAGGAATCCCACCAATATAGTGGTTGGGCGGTTAGCTAACCCATAGGCTAGTTGGGGTAGGCTGGATCGGGGGATTCGTGCAATACAAATAGTTATGATTAAGTTACGTTAGTTAGATTAAGTCCTAGAAGACCTTGTTGTGTGGGAGGGAATCAGCGGGTGGATGTGCCTCGCTAAAGGAGGAAAAAAGCGGTGATTCTATGGACCAAGTGGTGCAAGTCTCTTCTTTGAACTGACCATGTGACTTTCAGGTTCGATCGGATCAGTTTGGTTATAAGACTTTGACTCGTTAGATCAATTCTCCCGTTAGATGATTTTCCTGGTGGAATTGCTCATGCCTTCTGGGCGAGGGAAGTTTTTTCGGGTTCGGAGGAACCGCCAGGCTAGTCTCTTGTCCTCCGGATATTCGTGGGCGAGTTTCCAAGTGTGGATCCCTGCCCCGCGTGAGAGGCTGACGCTACTTCCACCGCCAGGGCCCTCGGAGGGGACATCGCGGAGGGGACAGGGGTCTAGAATAGATGTATCAAGTGCCCTGTTTGTTAGTGTGATGGTAACCCTTTCTAACTTTCTCTCCTTCACAGTTTGACACTCATCAAGCTTTAGCACAAATTTGAGGACACCATCACATTCTTCAGAGTAACTTCAAACAATTGAATAGCATATGATTGTAAGGCCTCCAAGTCGTAGAAAATATTATTGTATCTATTGTAGACCACATCTCCTGTTGGTGCAGCATAGGTGTCTTCAATATGAAATGGGGTTCCTAGTGCTTGCAGTATCTCTTCGTTTACTTGTTTACGCATTTTTTTAAACCAAAGAAGGATTTTTCAATAATGATCCTTTCATACTAGAATCCTTCATCTTTTCTTACAAAGTCTTATAAATAGCTGAGTACCCTCTGTGTGATATACCAGCCTCATCTGCCTGGATGTCTTGTGGATTGAGTTGATTCTCTTTGAAAAAGTCATCTATTTGCTTTTCTGAGACCTTCTTATATTTCTTCTCATTCATGAGAGTGCTTCCGCATACTGGTGATCTAAAAGAAGACTTAAATGTGTGCCAGAAGGTTCTATCATTGATTCTTTATCAAGGTGTAATAATGATCTGATATCATATTGAAATGCAGAAATTGATATACGTGAACATATGCAATAATCATTGATATTCATAAAATATCACAATAGAAACAATAAACCAGTTAATAGAAAGGAGCTTACTTGATTGCATGTATTCTCTTCTTGATGCCACCACCTCCTAGCTTCATTTGCTTAATATCCCTTAGTTTTTTTTATCGTCTATACGGAGACCTAATGAGGTCTACTTATGTCTTAATTCAAACATTTGTTTTTCAAGCCCTGAAATGGTTTCCTTATTGCTTAATAACTTCTGCACACAATGCTCCATGGTTTTCTTCAAATGAATGTTCTCCTTCTCAAACAAATCTCTTTCTAATTTAAGAACATTGCTTGTTGCTTCCAAATTGTAAGGTCCCTCCCAAGCCATGTATGTATGTGTCTCTTTTAATATAGATTTCAATAAGAAAAGAGAGTGTAATTAGAAAGAGTGAGACAATAAGGCTAGAAACATTAGAAAAGTGTTAGAATAAAAATATCAGCTCCAAAAATCCTAAAAGAAATAAGAACATAAGAATAGTTCTATTAAGAGATAAGTATCTCCAAAAATAGAATTTCGAATTTAGGTGATAAGAGGTCATATTTAGAGTACTTTTACACATTTAGAGTCCATGCATACTAAAAATGTGGAAAAACAACGTGTTTCCAAAGATGGCGCATTTGTGGCTATATACACACGTTTTTGCCTATTCTGCTCGCGCTGGCTTGTAGACTAGATGCCTTCCCGTTCTTTTGACTGGCTATATGACTATATTCTGAGTTTTTATCAGAGAGTTATGGACGAAATGATTTGCTGTTTCTGTCAGGGTCTCTACACAGAGAAAATTGTGAGAAGGCAGCAAGTAGCCTCAAGGTAATCCTAGAGTTTGAGATGCATATATCCTTTCATTCTTATCTAATATCTCAGAAAATAAGCTTAGATTGCTATGGTCTTTCGGAGAAACAACCTAAACTCCATAGCTTTTCTTTTAGAGAAGGAATAGTATGCCATAGTCCTGTAAGAAGAGGCTATTTTGCCATAAACCTTAGAAAGAGAGAAGAGTCACACTACGAGTAAGAGGAGATAAAGCTTGGGAATGACTGGATATTTTCAATCATAAGACAAGGTATCTATTCTCATATGTCAAGTTGTTCTAAAGCTCTTGTTAACAAGCAAGGACAACGATAAACGACAAATTTCTATAAGGTATATACATATTTTGTTTTTCAATTATATATCATTCTTAGGGGTTGAGGTATGGCCTCGGCTTCTCTATTAATTGTTAATAGTGATCTATTTGATTGATTTACTATTTAAAGTTTGTATTCTTTTAAGCAATAGCATATGCCTTAATAAAGAATGTCTTATCGCAATCTCAAGTTGAAATGCTAAAATCTTTGTGAAAAAGATTGTTTTCTTAAAGAAGGTGACATGGATCCTAGTCATATGGTTTAGTGAGTAAATGGATTGTTATCTTGGTTAAATTAAGGTACAGGTACAACTTCTCCCTGCCTTGACACTGCCCCGTTCTTGTGCTTGTATAGCCGGACGGTGGAGACATTAGTAAGGCCCGGAGTTGGCCCATGGTATCCCTCATACCATTGGGAGAATGAGGTTTGTCGATTGAGGCGAGTGATTGTGATGCTGCCTAGTTCTGAGGGCCCAGGCTAGTGCGGTAAATTAGCCCACCCTAGTGCGCAGACATCCCTCTGAGGGACGGGAGGATCGAGCGATAGAGCCTGAGAGGGCGACAAGCCGGCTTGAGTCCTCGCCAGCGGCGGCCGACGATGAGGTGTATGGTCTCGTAGGGTTTTGCCCAGCATGTAGAGGCTGAGAGGGCGACAAGCCGGCTTGAGTCCTCGCCAGCGGCGGCCGACGATGAGGTGTATGGTCTCGTAGGGTTTTGCCCAGCATGTAGAGGCTGGAAGGCCGAATTCTAGATCATCGGCGGTATAAAGAAAAAGAATAAGAGAGCCGGTTTGGCTTGTATGACATTGATTCATGTTTAAACTTTGTTTTTATAAATCTTGTCTTTGGTATGATTGTATTGTAGAAAAAGGCTGTTTTAACAAACCTTGTGAAAAGGGCCTTAATTAAGGAACATGTTTATTTATGTCAAACAGTGTGGTAGGATTAATTAGAAAACAAATTGACGCGTGAGTAGGGTGGAAAGTGGGAGGATGGAATGCCCCGACGGCACCATCCTACGGACGGGTGGACCCGATTAGTCGAGTAGCTTTCCAACAGATTAAGTGAAAGCCCTACGCTAGATAAATAGGTTCTTGGGCAACTCTATTCTAGAAGACTAGGCCAGCGGCTGTGCCTTACATAAGATGAGGAAAAAAGCGTTGGCTCTAGAAATCAAGTCTAGTAGTTGCCCAATTTATGATCAATCACCCTATGGGTGATTTCATGTTTAGAAGATCACGCTTCCCCTGTGGGATAGAACTAGGTCTTACCTATGAATCGTATCCTTGAATCTCTGTATGGTCAAGGTGTCGATGAGTAGGAAATTTTCTCTAAGATAAGACTTAGCGGACTATCTTAAGTGTTTCCCCTATTTGTGGAAGGGGGGAACCTTACACAAATGATGTGTATATCCTAGGAGCCCATTATAGCCATCTCCAACAAAGTTAAGCAGAGATGTCGTATTCCTAAATGGGGGTGTGGAGTTTGTAAAATGGTCTTTTGGATATAACCTCCCATCAATCCATAAATCTATGTTTTTCTTCCCTTGCATCCTCAACATTTCTTTAGAAGCAGTACACAAAGTATTAGGTTTATTTCTCTTACTTAGAGGTTCATATTCATGTTCAAGCTCGATGTGCAGGTTGTAAATGTCTCTTTTCTCTGTATTCCTCCTTGCTCTTGATCCCTCTGCCATCCTCTTGATTCTCTATGTGTTCCTCCTTGCTCTTGATTAGTAGAAAAATATGAATGGAAAGAGAAAGGTGCCAAAATAGTACAAAGAAGTAAAGAGTCCAACTAATTTGCAAGAAAAACCTTGATTTTGAAGGTACCAATACCTGAAAACTAATTTGCAAGAAAAACCTTGATTTTGAAGGTACTAATACCTGCAAACTTTGATATGTAAAACCTTCAAAATATGAGGTAAAGTTTCTTGCAGGGAGGGAAGTTGACATGAATAGATTGAAGACTTCAAGAACTGGCAATATTCTATCATTTTTATGTACATTTAAGAATAGAAATATATCTTTTATATCTCAAGAAAATGCCAAGAGAAAATATGCCAAAATCAATTTCACCTTATTTTTTAGGCTTTTTGGATTATCTCTCTCCAAGCTTAGTTGGCACTTCTTAGAGGGCCCAAAGTTGGCTCCAAAATTCCCCTAATGACTATGCATGCCAGGAAAATAAAGGAGTGCCAAGACACTGCAAAGACTAATGAAGATATGCTTCAACAAAATAAATAGAGCTACTAATAGCCCAACTCAGGGCAGAACAAGAAAGAGTGCAAGATATGCAACAAGAAAGAGAACAGACAAACAAAGCACATACAAAAAAGATCAAGACCCTCAACAAAACCATCAGCACCAACCACGTAGAGGTGCAAAGGAATCAAGAGACCATATCACAATAGTACAATTACAAGACACACAAAGATTGGCAGCACAAAGGCTCATTTAGATTACTGAAGCACAACAAAGGGAAGCCATTGCTAGGAGAGCACAAGAAGATGCAACAAGAAGATTTGAGGAGATGGATGCTAAAAAAATGATCCAGGAAACAACCATCTCCAACCAACTCAGCAATGACGATGCTCGCATGCAAGATCTGGCTCACCACCTACTAGCGACACAAGAAAGGAGATATATGAGGAATTGGGTTGAAGTACCTTTGGTGTTGTTGCAAACAAGTGGTGCAAATTATGATACTACAAGAGCTTTAGGATTTGGAAGGCTACTTGAGGGAGTGTGAGTAGATATTAAGCAATTATGGACTTGAGGATGATCATTGGTAGGGATTTTTTTTTTGGCTTGCATGTGTATCAGGACGGTTTGAAGTCATAAGAGCTTTAAGGAGAGTAGCTAAGGAGCATTCAGATAGGGTCTTCAACAATTGGACAAAGACAAAGGATACATTGAGGCACTTCTCAAAGGCATTACAAGAAGGAAGACGAGAGATAGAGGCTACATACTCCTACCTATAGGCTCTAGAAGACACAAACACATATAGCCTTTCTGATTGCAAAAAGAAAGAAGTTTTTGAGATCTTGGCTTTAACAAAGTGATTGGAGCATGACTTATTCAGAAGAATTATGGACCCATATATGGAGCCAGGGGTGGAAAACCTATGCAATGATACTCATATAGGCGTGGAGCTGAATGTTGAGATGCATGGTGAGAGAGCATACACAGATTTGGAGGATGATGATCACATGTATTCAGGAAGGGATTTGAAGCAAGATGGCATTATGGAGTAGACACCTGTATATGAACTAGAGGTTCCACGAAATCTTGTGGACATTGTGGATGATGAGTGTGATTAAGCTGAGCTTAATGATGCTTCTCCATGCCTTGTTGATACCTTTCTTGATGCTATTGATGTTACTTGCTTGGATGTGGATGTGGATGTTGGTGCATATGATGTTGAGACCTTGGATATGGGTTATGTGGATACCCAGCTAGGTGGTTGTGATGTGTTTAGTAAGGGTTGGCCATCACATCATCTTTAACATTGCATCTTTGAGTTCATCATCTATAGCTTCAACAACATCGTTAACATTATCATCGATTTTGGCATTCTTGCCTGTAAGATTCCTCTCCCCCAGCTTTTGAGATGTAGAGGTGTAAGAGCCTTCCCTTCACTCTCTTGTAATTATCCCCCCTCAGAAATGGAAAAAGATCTTGTTTTACCCTGTTTTGGCCTTGAGAGAGAAAATATCTAGAGAGAGGTAATTCAAAATTGAGATATTTTCAGATACAAAAATTCTCCTGATATCTAAAATGAATTCCCCTAAAACAAAAGTTCAAAGTGAACTTTCCAATCTACATTAGGAATTAATTGAATATGTGTATAAGAGACCTTAGCCTAAGGGTCCATATTTTCAAAAAAAAATTGGATTAAGGTCCAAATAAGGTTCCAAAGGGCTAATAGGATTAATCCAAGTGTTGGGATGACAAAAATGCAAAGAATAAAAGAAAATACCATAAAAATGAGTAAATGCTCACATAAGATGAAGAGTTGACTGAGTACAAGGTTTATTAGTTAAAAATTAAGGTATATTAGTAAAAAATTAGGATATTTTGATAAAATGATGCATTTTTGACACCTCAGTAAAGGAGGGAAAGCCACTTGAGGTAGGCACCTTTTTTATCATCATTTCTTGACATTTGTAATTCAAAAAAATAAAGATATTTCATCTCTCCTCTCTCTTGATGCAAACTAGATCAAAAGGGGAGCCAAACTGATCTAAATATTGTCCAAATAATTGGGTCAAACTAAAGCTGGAAACCTCTAGAACCCAGTTGGACTTGGTTAGTGGCCTCTCTCACCTATAAATAGACCCTCATTCCTTTGTATTTTTATTTTTGCCATTATTATCTTCATTTTAGTGTAATTTCTATTATCCCTCTACTTGTCTCTTCTCTTGGGCGCTTTGGGATTCTTTATTCTCCACCCTCTCTTGGATATTACCCTCCCTCTCTTGGTGGCCAAGGGCTTGCTTATGGGCTTCACTTCTAGCCAAATACAAAGATAAACCTAATTTAATGGTTTTTTTTTTCAATTCTCTCAATGATTTTCTTATTCTCAACCCCTCTAAAGCTTGAGAAGCTTTCAATGGAATGGTTTTCTCTTGAAATCAAGCTCTCCAATGATTCATAATGTTTAATTAGATTAATGCTAATTTTTATGCTTAATTATAGTATTTTTGTTAATAAATCTCTCTTTTGAAAAGATTAATCATCTTTATGGTTAGGTCCTTGGTAGAAGGATGATTCTTAATGATAATTTCATTATCTTAATCTAAACTCTAGGCTTGACAAGCTAGAGAAAAAGATTAGATTTTTCATGATTTTTAATCTAGTAAAAATGATGGTTAAATCTTTTTAGCTTGATTATGAGTAAGAAAAATCATGTTAACTCATTCTAAATTGAAACAGGGTTATGCTAACATTTTTAGAAATGAGGAATCGATATTTTAGTTTAATCAAGAGAATTAATCATAATTATGCTTATAATTTTCATTATAATTATGCTATGTATGCATAATTTAATTTTAGTCTAAAAGAAGAGTTCCTATCATATTTTCATTACAAGTATTCATTTTAAAATAGACAATTGAACATTCCCAATAATTGCAGCAGTGAAGCTATGGAAAAATTTTAAAAAAAAAATTTTATGCGTAATTTTAATAAAACAAAAAGAGGAATTCCTATCATATTCTAGACATAGATATTTTTATGCTAAAAGAGGAGTTTTGAGCATTATTCAATAGTCAGAAAAATAAAGAAGGTTATGCACAAATTTTATATAATCAATTAATGGATGTGAATGAATATAGGAATGATGTGAATGAATGTAGGAATGATGAGAATGGATGTGAATGAATATAGGAATGATAAGAATGGATGTGAATGAATGTAGGAATGATGTGAACGGATGTAGGAATAATGTGAATGGATGTGAATGAATGTGAATGGTGGATGTAGGAATGATGTGAATGAATGTGAGTGGATGTAGGAATGATGTGAATGGATGTGAATGGATGTGAAATAATGTGAATGGATGTGAAAAAATATGAATGGATGTGAAATAATGTGAATGGGTGTGAATGGATGTGAAATGATGTGAATGGATGTGAAATGATGTGAATGAATGTGAATGGATGTGAAATGATGTGAATGGATGTGAAATGATGTGAATTGATGCGAAATGATGTGAAATAATGTGAATGGATGTGAAATGATGTGAATGGATATGAAATGATGTGAAATAATGTGAATGGATGTGAAATGATGTGAATGGATGTGAATTGATGTGGGATGATGTGATTGGATGTGTAAATAATGTGATTGGATGTGAGTTGATGTGGGATGATGTGATTGGATGTGAGTTGATGTGGAGATGATGTGATTGGATGTGAGTTGATGTGAAAATAATGTGATTAGATGTGAGTTGATGTGGGAATGATGTGATGTGATATGGATTGATGTAGAAAAATGTGGGAAGAAGAGAAATGATGAGGAACAATGTGAAAGGATGTGGAATGATGAGAAAAGAAAAGGAATAATGTGAAAGGATGTGGAGTGATGAGGAAAGATGGGAATTTTGTTTGGAACTATATTTGTATGTAAAACTTGTTTTTTAAAGATTGTTTTATGTCAAGAATGATGGGGAAGCATTTTGACCATCTTGTGATGAATGAGGTTGTGGTGGGGAGACCTAAGTGAAAAAGTTGCAACAGCTAACGGAGAGTCAATGAAGGACGTCTCGCTTGGCAAGGTCGGCCAAGGTCTTGAGCAGCCTCGGTTTGATTTAAATGGTGAGCTTTCGGTATGGTGGATGAGGGACCAAGGAAGCAGTCTATGAGTGAAGCACTAGGTCGCTTGCGAAAGAACCTAGAGGGTGCTGACCATACGGTGCTTGGGCTCTGGGTCGCCTAGGATACCCATGCGTGCATCGGGGGAGAAAATGAGTTGGAGTTTGTTTTTTGAACACAAGCATGGATCTGGTTGATTGGCCTTGCTGGTCTTCAACGGATGAGTTCATGGCTCTTTTACATAGATATTGTTGTTTAATCTAGCTGATCTTCAACGGTGGAGAGTCCATATGATTTTTATGTGATTATGTTCCTAGGTACTATGGGCTAGGAACTATCAAAAAGGCCCCTGAGTGAGCAGGTGGTGAGCGTTCTGGTTGCCAATGATGCCATAGGTATGCTGAGGAAGGGATGAATGGAATACTTGATTATATTCCTCGGTACTATGGGCTAGGAACTATCAAAAAAGCCCTTGAGTGAGCAGAGGGTGAGCGTTCTGGTTGCCAATGATGCCATAGGTACGTCGAGGAAGAAATGACTAAAATTGGATTTTTTGATTGGAAAGTGAAAAAGTTGGAAATTGGATCTGGATATTTTGGAGGATTATGATCAGTTATACTATGGTTTTATTTCAAGTTTGCTTTAAAGACAGATGAATTTGTAAAAGGCAATTTCATATCGGGTGCGTAAGTGGTGTGTCTAAATTGTATTTTGCATGAGTGCTGGTAGGGGACCTGGGAACTCTTTTCCCTGTTACCTGGGACAAAACATAACCAAATTTCTAAATTGGATCCTATCAATACATTGGTTGGGCGGTTGGCTAACCCATGGGATTGAATGTGGTTAGGTTGGATTGATAGATCCCTATAATTAAAAATTCAATTCTATTAAAATTACGATAGTTGAAGTAAATCACGGATAATCCTTGTTCTATGGAAAAGAATCAACGACTCTGCCTCTTTGACAAGGAAAAAAGCGTTGGTCTCTATGATCCAAGTGCAAGTTCCTCCCTTGATCCGGCCATGTGACTGCGGGTTCGGTCGGAATGAAAAAGGGTAAATTAAGGCTCTTGACCACGTTAGAATGAAATTCTCTTGGAGGAATTGCCTATGCGTTCTGGGCGGGGAAAGTTTTTTTCTGGGTTTGGTTTTGGGAGAACCGAGAGATTAGTCTCTTGTCCGAACATCCATGGGCGAGGCCCCGAGTGGGAAACCCTGCCCCGCATATGAGGTTTCTACTTCCGCTGCTAGCTTCCCGTATTCCGGTGCACGGAAGAGTTCCTATCATATTTTCATTACAAGTATTCATTTTAAAATAGAAAATTGAACATTCCCAGTAACTGCAATGAAGCTATGGCAAAATTTACCTCAAAAAAGATAAATCTTATTTTTATGCATAATTTTAATAATGCAAAAAAAGGATTTTCTATCATATTCTAGGCATAGATATTTTTATGCTAAAAGAGGAGTTTTGAGCATTATTCAATAGTCAGAAAAATAAAGAAGGTTATGCATAAATTTTATAGAATCATTTAATGGACGTGAATGAATATAGGAATGATGAGAATGGATGTGACTGAATGTAGGAATGATGAGAATGGATGTGAATGAATGTAGGAATGATGAGAATGGATATGAATGGATGTAGGAATGATGTGAATGGATGTGAATGAATATGAATGGATGTGAAATGATGTGAAATGATGCGAAATGATGTGAAATGATGTGAAATGATGTGAATGGATGTGAATTGATGTGGGATGATTTGATTGGATGTGAGTTGATGTGGGAATAATGTGATTGGATGTGAGTTGATGTGGGAATAATGTGATTGGATGTGATTGGATGTGAGTTGATGTAGGAATAATGTGATTGGATGTGAGTTGATGTGGGATGATGTGATTGGATGTGAGTTGATGTGATTAGATGTGAGTTGATGTGGAAATAATGTGATTAGATGTGGAAATAATGTGAGTTGATGTGAGTTGATGTGGAAATAATGTGATTAGATGTGGAAATAATGTGATTAGATGTGAGTTGATGTGGGAATGATGTGATGTGATATGGATTGATGTAAAAAAATTTGGGAAGAAGAGAAATGATGAGGAACAATGTGAAAGGATGTGGAATGATGAGAAAAGATGAGGAATAATGTGAAAGGATGTGGAGTGATGAGAGGAAAGATGGGAATTTTGTTTGGAACTGTATTTGTATGTAAAACTTTTTTTTTTAAGATTGTTTTATGCCAAGAATGATGGGGAAGCATTTTGACCATTTTGTGAATAAGGTCGTGGAGACCTAAGTGAAAAAGTTACAACAGCTGATGGAGAGTCAATGAAGGACATCTCGCGTGGCAAGGTCGACCGAGGTCTTGAGTAGCCTCGGTTCGATTTAAATGGTGATCTTCTGATATGGTGGATGAGGGACCAAGAAAGCGGCCTATGAGTGAAGCGCTAGGTCACCTGCGAAGGAACCTAGAGGGTGCTGACCATACGGTGCTCGGGCTCTGGGTTGCCTAGGATACCCACGAGTGCATCGGGGAAGAAAATGAGTTGGAGTTTTTTTTTTGAACACGAGAATGGATCTGGTTGATTGGCCTTACTGGTCTTAAAACGGATGAGTTCATGGCTCTTTTACATGGATCTTGTTGGTTGATCTAGCTGATCTTCAACGAAGAGTCCATATGATTTTTATGTGATTATATTCCTAGGTACTATGGGCTAGGAACTATGGAAAAGGCCCCTGAGTGAGCAGGTGGCGAGTATTCTGGTTGAGGAAGGGATGAATGGAATACTTGATTATATTCCTCGGTACGATGGGCTAGGAACTATCGAAAAGGCCCCTGAGTGAGTAGAGGGTGAGCGTTTTGGTTGCCAATGATGCCATAGGTACGCCAAGGAAGGAATGACTAAAATTGGATTTTTTTGATTGGAAAGTGGAAAAGTTGGAAATCGAATCTAGATATTTTGGAGGATTATGATCAGTAATACTATGGTTTCATTTCAAGTTTGCTTTAAAGCTGAATCTGTAAAAGGCAATTTCATATTGGGTGCGTAAGTGGTGTGTCTAAATTGTATTTTACATAACTGCTGGCTAGGGATCCTGGGAACTCTTTTCCCTGGTACCCGGGAGACAAAACAGAATCAAATTTCTAAATTGGATCCTATCAATACAGTGGTTGGGCGGTTGGCTAACCCATGGGATTGGATGGGGTTAGGCTAGACTGATGGATCCCTATAATTAACAATTCAATTCGGTTCAAGTTATGATAGTTGAAGTAAATCATGGATAATCCTTGTTCTATGGAAAAGAATCAACAGTTGTACCTCTTTGAAGAGGGAAAAAGTGTTGGTCTCTATGATCCAAGTGCAAGTTCCTCCCTTGATTCGGCCATGTGACTGCGGGTTCGGTCGAAATGAAAAAGGGTAAATTAAGGCTCTTGACCACGTTCTCCCAATACTGTGAACTCGAAAAAAAAACTTCCCTTGCCCAGAAAGCATAGGCAATTCCTTCAAGAGAATTTTATTCACCGAGGGATAAGTCTCTTGTCCGGACATTCATGGGTGAGACCCCAAGTGGGAAACCCTGCCCCATGCGTGAGGTTGCTACTTCCGCTACTAACTTCCCAGATTCCGGTGCGTGGAGGGGGCAGGGGTCTCACACCTGCTAAGTAACATTTCCACAGTCTACACTATGTCATTTTTCATACACTTTGCAAGTTTCCTTCGTCATCAATGATCTAATGGTAGAGCCATCTCAGTTGCATTTAGTGGGGCATTAACAATACCTATAGGTAGTTGGGATATTTTTATTTTATATAAGAGATTAGTTATTTTGCATGTTGAAATGGTAGATAGTGATATAGTTGGGATGCTTTCCATCTAAGGATTAGCTTGACGGGACCAACTACCCATTGTGGTCATATATGATGATGTATCATATATTGGTGGTTGCCAAAGGGATTTGGAATGTCATCACATTAGCATTAAGGCACACCCTATCTCACTAGCACATGATAGTGCAAGTACTTTGGATTGTGACATTAGTTCAGATGTAACGGTGGCATCTACCTCCACACCTCTCCCATAGTGGAACAGGCTAGGTTGAATGGCGAGGATGGAACATGGATTGGTGGCACTTTATGTGAAAAGAAGAATTATTCCTCATATTTGATCATGTAAAACTACAAAGCATGCTTGTGCTTGCTATGCTTTATAGGTGGGTAACGAGGCATGACCATACTTACATAAGTTGTTAGAGTCTGGGCATATGAATGAGGAAGATTTAATGGATGATCTATTAGAGTTTGAGAATATGAATGAGGGAGATTTAATGAACGAGTTCCTCTCACAGGGATTAAAATTCTCAAGGAGAAACTTTCATGTATTAGTGAGGCCTATCTGGATGGTTCATTGATGTATAATATTCTCACAACAAAACTTGAATGTATTGAGATGAGGCCTATCCAGACGGTTCTCACATAGCTTTAACAGATTTATCCAAAGGTTTTGCATCCACAATTTGGCTCATGATGAAGGGGATAACCCCAATTCACTTATGTTTGTTGGTTATAGTGTGCTTGAAAGAAGAGTAATCTCGACAAAGCTGAACTAGTATGTGTGTGGGAGATTAGGCATTCGCTACCAGTCAAAAAGATAAAGGCAAAGTCTTTTCTTAGGGTGGCTATAAGCCAAAGGTGGAATGCCTAGTATTCTAGAAAGGATGCGGAGAAGGAGGCTAATAAGAAGAAAGGAAAATGTAACTATTATCGAAAGCTAGGCCATTATAATTAAAAAAAGGCTAGCAAAGGAGAAACAGAAAGAGTCAAGCATGGTTGTGGGCTGACACATTAGCACCAATGTCAGAGACATTATATCAATGTTGGAAGCCACGCCATTATATTAATGACTATAAAAAAAGGTTAGAAGGAGAAGAAGAAAGAGTCAAGCATGGCTATGGGATGATGCATCAGTACCAAGTGCTAAAAAGAAGGAGTTAGTGAACTATGCATACGATAAAATAGAGTGATGCATCAACATCAACAAATGCTAAAAAGGAGTCAGCAAAATATTTTTAGGATGAGTGTGCATTCATTGTGCACTGTTGCTGCTTCTATCCATGATATATGCATGTCATTGATAGATCAACATGTCTGGTATTTTGATAGTGGTGCTAACGCATTATTTCTTTGCGTGATTTGTTTCCTTCCCTTGAGTCTACTTTTCAAGGATTCCATCCTCCCACTTTCCACCCTACTCACGCGTCAATTTGTTTTCTAATTAATCCTACCACACTGTTTGACATAAACAAACATGTTCCTTAATTAAGGCCCTTTCACAAGGTTTATTAAAACAGCCTTTGCCTTTTTCCACAATACAATAATGCCAAAGATAAGATTTATAAAAACAAAGTTTAAACATGAATCAATTTCATACAAGCCAAACTGGCTCTCTTATTCTTTTCCTTTATACCGCCGATGATCTAGAATTCGGCCTTCCAGCCTCCACATGCTGGGCAAAACCCTACGGGACCATACACCTCATCGTCGGCCGCTGGCGAGGACTCAAGCCGGCCTGTCGCCCTCTCAGGCTCCATCGCTCGATCCTCCCGCCCCTCAGAGGGATGTCTGCGCACTAGGGTGGGCTAATTCACCGCACTAGCCTGGGCCCTCAGAACTAGGCAGCATCACAATCACTTGCCTCAACCGGCAAACCTCATTCTCCCAATGGTATGAGGGATACCATGGGCCAACTCCGGGCCTTACTAACGTCTCCGCCGTCCGGCTATACAAGCACAAGAACGGGGCAGCGTCAAGGCAGGGAGAAGTTATACCTGTACCTTAATTTAATCAAGATAGCAATCCATTTATTTAACTAAACCATAGTACTAGAATCCATGTTACCTTCTCAAGAAAACAATCCTTTTCACAAAGATTTTAGCATTTCAACTTGAGATTGCGATAAGACATTCTTTATTCAGGCATATGCTATTGCTTAAAAGAATACAAACTTTAAATGGTAAATCAATCAAATAGATTACTGTAACAATCAATAGAGAAGCCGGAGCCATACCTCAACCCCTAAGAATGATATATAATTGAAAAACAAAATATGTATATACCTCATAGAAATTTGTCGTTTATCGTTGCCTTTGCTCATTATTAACAAGAGCTTTAGAATATAGAGTCTTCTAATACCTTCTCTTATGATTGAAATCATCCAATCATCTCCAAGCTTTATCTCCTCTTACTCATACTGTTACTCTTCTCTCTTTCTAAGATTTATGGCAAAATAACCTTCTCTTACAGGGCTACGGCATACTATTCTTTCTCTAAAAGAAAAGCTATGGAGTTTTGGTCTCTTCCTCCCCGAAAGACTATAGCAATCTAAGCTTCTTTTCTGAGATATTAGATAAGAATGAAGGGATAAATGCATCTCAAACTCTAGGATTACCTTGAGGCTACTTGCTATCTTCTCACAGTTTTCTCTATGTAAAGACCCTGACAGAAACAGCAAATTGTTTCGGCCATAACTCTGTGATAAAAACTCAGAATATGGTCATGTAACCAGTCAAAAGAACGGGAAGGTATCTGGTCTACAAGCCAGCGCGGGCAGAATAGGCAAAAACGTCTGTATATAGCCACAAACGCACTATCTTTGGAAACGCGTTGTTTTTCCACATTTTTAGTATGCATGGACTCTAAATGTGTAAAAGTACTCTAAATATGACCTCTTATCACCTAAACTCGAAATTCTATTTTTGGGGATACTTATCTCTTAATAGAACTATTCTTATGTTCTTATTTCTTTTAGGATTTTTGAAGCTAATATTTTTATTCTAACACTTTTCTAATGTTTCTAGCCTTATTGTCTCACTCTTTCTAATTACACTCTCTTTTCTTATTGAAATCTATATTAAAAGAGACACATACATACATGGCTTGGGAGGGACGTTACAACATGATTTTAGCACAATTCTAAAACTAAAGTTTGTTGAGGCCCAAACTAAAGTTCGTTGAGGCCCAAACTAAAGTTTGAGCCTCTCATTTGTGAAGGCGATGTTCCTTGAGGCCGAAACTTAGACTTGAGCCATTCATAGTCTATGTTATGTGAAGGAAATTCCCTTAGAGGCTCAAAATTGAGTTTGAACCTCTCATATTTTATCATGTGTGAAGCGTATTTCCCATCCTTATGAGAGGCTCAAACTAGAATTTGAGCCTTGTGGGGAATTGCCTTCGAAGAGATATTGTATGAGAGAGTCTCAAGTAATAGTTTTAGCTTCTAAAGACATCATCTTCACACAAAATAGACTACAAGAGGCTCAAATTTGACTTTGAGTCTCAAGGATAGTTTTCCTCAAACATAATAGATTAGGTGAGGGCTAAGAACATCGTACAATTAAAAGTATCATGCAATCATAAATGTACCCACTATATCTCTTTAACAATATCTTTATAATCATGTTCCACCCTCATTCCCCAAAAATAGAGAATTTAATAAGGATTTCAAAAAATGGCACTTGAATAAGTGCCAAAATTCCTAAATTGGTCTTTTATGGAAATTCACACATGTGTTACAAAATCTATGTTGTACATGGTTCAAAGACAAGTTATGGCTCTACTCGTGTCCTTGGCTCAAAGTACACCTACCTTTAAGGCTATTCAAATGCACCCATTGTTGGCTTTGAGAAGGCAATGTAGCTTTTCTTTTACTACAATCCTTACCTCATTTCTTGCTTTTAATGCTCTTGGAAGTTTTTGATGCTATGGTTGTAGATTAAGGGCTATCTTGATCCTACTTTTGTTGGGCATGTTCCCTACTCATAATCCTCGTTGGTACTTCCTGTTCTTCTTGTGAGATGGCTCGCATATGACGTTGACTATCCCAAAACTTACTAAAGGTGGCTATGGTGTGATGGTAGATAGATTTATACGGGCAGGCTTGCGAGCATGATCAAGTGATCTATGTCAAACCTGATGCACCATCTATCCAAAGGTAGCGGATTCTTTGTTATTGCTTATGGATTTTCCTTCCTAGGGAATTCAACCACTCCATGGGGGACTTAAAATCTAAAGTAAGTAAGAGGGTATTTCCTCGAGTTATTAATGTCCCATGTATTTTCATTAAGGTAGTCAATTGTCACATACCCTACATCATTGGGCTTGGTTGTCTCGAATGATATTCACTTCTGGGTGGGCATCCCGAGATCAAGCCTAGATAGTCAATATAAAATTCTAATGTGCTAGAGAGTTCCTTTGGAATGTGTTCTATATTTACTAGCCTTGTCGATGTGGTTCTTGATGATGTTGGTAGTGTTGGCTATGGTGGTAACACCAGAGGTGGAAACCTCTCTATATTCCTTGCCTCCTCAGGAAGTCTTAGGGTATAGGTGTTACCTTCTTCAATATACATTGCTTGATTTGTTCAATGCTTTATTAGGCATCCATTTTCGCTTACACTCTTGAAGAGAATCTTGTGTGGTGAGAAAAAATTTGTATAATTTCTTAAACATCGTTTTTTTGGGATGTGTGAAGTATTCTACCCCAGAGTATATGGAGAGGTGATTTTGCAGAGCACATGGTTGGGGACCCCTTATATAATTGGATCTCTTGTGAGTGTCAAGGTAAACGATGCTTGTTTCTTGACGATGAGTGCAACTCTGTGTAGTCTAGTTGGTGTGGTTGAAAATCCATTGATTTGAAGTAGGCTTTGAGTTTAAGACCACAATTATTTTGGTTGATGGTCACTTTTGGTAATGTTATGAACCTAAAGTATTCTTATTTATGAGAGTCGATTATCATGCTTTGTTTGTATCTTCTTCTTGATGGGGTCACTTTTGGTAATGTTATGAACCTAAAGTATTCTTATTTATGAGAGTCGATTATCATGCTTTGTTTGTATCTTCTTCTTGATGGGGTCTTGCAAATATGAATGGGTCCATAGTTTGTATGTTTGATGACATACTAGGCATATTATGGCATAAAGGAGTAATTAACAAAAATTTTAAAGCGTACTAATATTGGTATAAATAGGTTGGCTAGAAATTAGATTTGAACTTTGTTGGAATATCTTGGAGACGGCTAATAGTGAATGGTGGTCTCAATTACCATCAAATCTATTTTTGTGGCTTGCAAAGTTTGGACATTGAAAATTTCCTTCCTCAAGCATTTTTGGAAAGGTCCTTTCAATGAGGACTTGGAAAATTTAATAGTGGAAAGATTCTAATAAATGGAGGTATCAATTGCCCATCAACTCTATATTTTAAGCTTCCATGGTTGACGAGATTCATCATTCTTGCATCACTCGTTCTCCCACTTGCAGGCCGATCCTGGGCTTTGCTAAACGACACCGCCCGACTACATAAGCACGGAAACAGAGTTAACGTCGAAGCCAGGAGAAAAAATACCTGTACTCTTTCTCTTAAAGATAGCAATTTATATACAAACCATTGATTAAAAAATACAACATCACTTTAAATAGTAGCTTCATAGAATTTCTAACATTTTTCAATGAAAAAATGTACATCTTCTTTCTTGATTTATTGATATTAATATTAAAGAATAATTAAAAACTCTTTTTAAATGATAACCAAACTAACTTGACCACCGTTCCCTTGTGGAGCTTGCAATGGGAGGGTTGGAGCTGCATTAGGAGAATTTTCTCTAATCTCATTGTTGTGTGCTTCTCTCGAGGTGACATTTTGGCATTTTTGGGATGGGGCCATCTTGATCACTACCTCATAGTGCTCAATATTGCAATCGTAGTGCTTCATTTGGATCTTGATTTCGAGATCCGTTTGCTCAATCTATGAGCAAAAACTTGCAGTGTGTGAACCTCCTCTAAGCTCAAAAACCTCTTATTAAAGTCTATGCAAATAGGGGGGGGAGAATTGTGAGATGTCTTAAAGGGAAAAAATGTTTTTCTGCAAAAGGGTAAGGGCTATAAGTCTCTTGACACGCAGGGGGGAGGGGGAGAAGAGTTAAGGACACCCTCTCCTCAAGGGTGGGGTGACTGAAAATGGGCTTATCTGAGAGATGACTGATTAGGGGTGCTAAGAGGAAGGTAATGAGGGATGTGAGGCACGATTGCAAGTACAGTATGAAAACACATAGTGGTGGTACGGGCTGGCGATATGGCCTTGTGTAGCGTGCAGCCTAGGGGTGTGCTCTATGCAGTGAACTGTTGGCCATGGAGCACCCGAGGGTTTATATAGGTGCACGGTACAATTGCGGCACTGAGCAAAGTACAAGTGAAAGGGATGGTGTATAATCAAAGTGTAACGGTCACTAGTTTGCAAGAGCCTGGGGAAAGGTGCAGTGGTGGTGCACAGGCAAAGGTGTGGTATGCATGTACCCTTTTGGTCAGAGGCAGCATGGATGTCTGCATGGCGGTATGTGTGGACCATACAATGGGTGGTCGGCCTTTGGTCCTTATGCAGCCATTTTATGGGTGCCCTGATGAATGTGTACGGTCCTTTTTGGGGTGGGGATCCCAAATTTGGGGCACCGACCTCTTTTTTTAAACTAAAAATAACTAAAATTTGCGTATAAGCTTGATTCAATGTTTGATTTGGATGGTATAAAACCCAGTATTAGGGTAAAATTGTGCGCAAATTCTAAATTTGGACTCAAAATTTGAAGATTCTAAGTGGAAATGGGTTGCTGAATAAAATTACTAATTTTTACACCATAAAAACTCATAAATTCATCTATTATAGGGATATTTTTTTATTAATGAAGATGGGCATGTTACATCCTTCCCCCCTTTAAAAAATCATGAATTGGGGGTAATCCTTTAAGAGTGTAGCTTCATCTTCCCAAGTTGCATCCTCTTTAGGGTAGTCTTTCCATTGTACTAAATGTTCTACAAGAGTTCTATTACGGAGTTGCCTTTCTCTAGAATCTATGATCCTACTAGGTTGTAATTCAAGGACTTCTTGAGTAGGGATTAGAACTTGGTCATCATCAAGAATATGATCGAGACTGGGTACATAAGGCTTCAACAAACTTACATGAAATACATTGTGGATTTTGATATGGGTTGGGAGCTGGAGTTTATAAACACTTTCCCTAGACACTTGATAACTATATAGGGACCACAATACCTAGGGCTGAGCTTCTTATATTTCCCAAGTGACAGAGAACTACGTTTGGGTTGTACTTGTAAAGGAACTTTGTCTCCTTCCTTGAAGATCCTTTCAGACCTCTTGGTGTTAGCATAATGCTTTTGCTGATCTTGAGCAGCTTTAATATCCTTTCGGATTGCCTTGGTCTGTTCCTCCATCTCTTCAAGCATTTTCCTGGATGCCTCAACTCTTATGGTCGGATCAGAGAAATTTAGAGGAGATAAGCATTCTTGCGCATAGAGTGCTTTGAATGGTGACATTCCTATGCTCTCATGATAAGATGTACTGTAGGCAAATTCTACCAGAGAAAGGTATTGAATCCATCTTCTTGGTTCCCGTCCATAATATGCTCTGACAATGTCTTCAATTACTTGATTGACTCTCTTAGTCTGGCCATCGGTCTCTGGATGATAAGCTGTGCTAAAGCAAAGTTGAGTACCCAAGGCTTGAAATAAGGACTGCCAGAACTTTGAAGTGAAGTCAGAATCCCTGTCACTTACTATCCTCTCTGGGAGACCATGAAGTCTGAAGACTTCCTTGATGAATAATCGAGCAACATCAGAAGCTTTGAAGGTCTTCTTTGTTGGTATAAGATGAGCTACTTTGGTAAGCAAGTCTACTACTACCAAGATGGAGTCATATCCTCCTTATATAGTGGGGAGACTTGTGACAAAATCCATACTAATGCACTCCCACTTCATTTGGGGAATATCCAAGGGTTGAAGTTTCCTAGGCATTTTAACCCTTTTAGCTTTGATTCTTTGGCATGAGAGACATTGCTTCAAGTACCGAAGGACATCCATTGGTGTGGTACGCATGTACCCTTTTGGTTAGAGGCAGCATGGATGCCCACATGGCGGTACGTGTGGACCATAAAATGGGTGGTCGGCCTTTGGTCCTTACACGGCCATTGTACGAGCGCCTTGGTGAGTGTGTACGGTCCTTTTCGAGGCGGGGTCCCCAAATTTGGGATGCCAGCCTCGATTTGCATGTCGGAGCGCTCAGGGAAATAAAAAATTCAGTGAAAATGTCCGGGATGTTCCACTGGTCGTTGGGGTGTAGAGCAATCAGACGCCCGGTCGTGCATTTATTAAGGTTTAAAGGTCGTCGCTTTTTAAACTAAGAATAACTAAAATTTATGTATAAGGTTAATCTGGTGTCCGTTTTGGATGCTGTAAAATCCTATATTATGGTAAAATTGTGCGCAAATTCCAAATTTGGACTTGAAATTTGAAGATTCTAAGTGGAAATGGGTTGTTTAATAAAATCATTGATTTTTACACCATAAAAACTCATAAATTCATATATTACAGGGACATTTTTTATTAATGAAGATGGGCATGTTACAGGGGGCTGGGTCAAATACGTACCACTCTTCATCAATTCCCTTATTAGACCACTTACCCCACTCAGTGAAATGTTTCCCAAATCCCAACCCACAAAGTAAGAGGCCAATGGTATTTTTTGTGATCACTACTCCATTGTAGTGTGTGGTCAATATGATGGGAGGCCATCCCCACCATTCGAATGATTTGACGGGAGGCCACCCCACCATTTAAAAAAAAGATTAAAATAACAGATAATAAATTCTTATTGCGAATAACAAAATACATATATCATACCACATTCCAATGTATTGTTAATATCCTATCTTCAATCACAGTGTATGTAAGTGTACCATCCCATGAAACAAATTCTCCATGTATTGTTAATATCTTATCTTCAGTGTATGTATGTATCATCCCCAATGCAACTAAAACAATCCATTAACAAACAATTATTGGTTACAGATGTCATAACTCAAAATTTTCATTCAATCCTTGTTTCTCACAAAACAGTATCACTCTCGACTCTTTGTTGAGACCAGCAGGTCAGTAATAACGAGATCTAGTAACAGATTATAGTAATTTTCTTGTCATCATACATATATATATCTTCCACGACATACGCATGGGTGTCCTAAGCACTGCGAGCCGGTGCATCCCCTGGTCAGAACCCTCCAGGATCCTCCTTAGGTGTCCTAGCACTTCACTCAGGGACCGCTTCGTCGGCCCTCACCCATCGTACCGGAAGCACACCATTTTTCACCATACCCAGGCTGGTCAAGACCTGGGCAGGTTTTTGCCGCGTGAGCCGTCCTTTGAACACTCCCCGCCAGCTGTTGCAACCGAACTTTCCTTAGAAAAACACATATACCAAATGCTCCCTCCCAGCATTCTCGCGTAAGACAGTCCTTTAAGAGAACAGGGTTTCTATGCAAGTTTTCAGTTTTGATTTTCTTTTGGAATACAATGGGTATATCTTAAATCCGTATCCCAATACTTCTAGATCGTAGGTCTAAAATTCCAACAGAATTTCCTGAATTATGTAACCTTGATCCTCAGATCAGAATCAAGGGTCTTAACTTGATTTAAGATTCGGTGGTGGGTGATTTGAGTGAAATTTTCCTGAACTGGTGACATCGTCTTTTCTTGAAACTGACGAAGGAAATTAAGTCTTGCTCATAGTCTGATTCAGGGTTTGAGTCTGGAAAGGTTCTCCCTGAACTAACTTTCTCGAAGAGTAATATTTCAATTACTACTTTCCTGAATTTCATTCATTGAGTATTTTGCTTAACTGAATTTAAAACTAATCATGAATTCCTATGAGGAATAACTTAATCATTTATCTAAAATTTTGACTTCGATAGTTTTTCTGAATTTTCTCATTACCATCCTAGAGAATATGAAACGGTAGAATTTTCTCTCAACAGAGTATTTACTTATTCATTTACCAATATTCATGGGATTTAAACATAGGATTAAAGAGAACTCTTATTTTGATATAAAAATTCTGTATGCATCTATTTATGCATAAATCCAACTTCTATGGAAATAACACTTTTATGTAAAAGAAAATCCTTTTATACATCTATTTATGCATAAAAAATCAATTTTGATGAAAGTAACACTTTTATAATAATAAAAATTCTTTTATGCATCTATTTATGCATAAAAATCAATTTTGATGAAAGTAACACTTTTATAATTAAAAATTTCCTTTTATGCATTGCTTTATGCATAAAAATCAATATTGGTCAAACTAACACTTTTATAATGAAAAAAATTCTTTTATGCATCATTTTATGCATAAAAATCAATATTGATGAAAGTAACACTTGTATAATTAAAAAAATTCTTTTATGCACCATTTTATGCATAAAAATTAATTTTGATGAAAGTAACACTTTTATAATAAAAAATTTTCTTTTATGCATTGTTTTATGTATAAAAATCAATATTGGTGAAAGTAACACTTTTATAATAAAAAATTTTCTTTTATACATCATTTTATGCATAAAAATCAATATTGATGAAGGTAACACTTATATAGATTAAAAAAATCTTTTTTGCATCATTTTATGCATAAAAATCAATATTGGTGAAAGTATCACTTTTATAATAAAAAATATTTTCAATATGCATCTTTCTATGCATAGAATTTAATTCTAATGAAAATCACACTATTATAATAAAAAAATATCCAATATGCATCTTTCCATGCATAGAATTTAAATCTAATGAAAATCACTCTTTTATAATAAAAAAATAACCAATATGCATCTTTCTATGCATAGAATTTAAATCTAATGAAAATCACTCTTTTATAATAAAAAAATAACCATTATGCATCTTTCTATGCATAGAATTTAAATTTTAATGGAAATAACACTTTTATAATAAAAATATTTATACTATGCATTTTTCTATGCCTAGAATGAAAATAACACTTTTAGAATACACAAATGGTAGGGATTATTCTTTTTGAATAATAAAAGCTAAAAATTATTTCACCAAAATTTAAGAAAATTTTGCCATAACCTCCTTTGTATGGCTGACCATTTTTTAATTTTTTCTATCCTCAAGTTTTTTAAAAGATATCCCAAATGGTTTAAAGCATTCCAAACTAATCAAATTCCACTTTTAAAAGAGAAATAATATGAAAAGTTTAATTCTAACAATTTGATTACTTATCTAGGATAAAGAAAGGCTGAATTTAAGAATGAAGAGAGGGAGAAAGCCTTTTCAACAAGGCATAACATCATTTTTTCATTTTAAAGAAAAAAATTTAGAAAACCATTAAAAGGAATAAAGAAAGAGTAGGATTTCTAACTTACATGAGTTTCTGTGAGCTTTCCTTTGGCTTGATGGTTTAAGGGATCTACTCTTGTTTGCAACAAGAGTGGCCACCAATTCTTTTGAAGAGGGAAAGGTCAAAAACTAATGAATTATCAATAAATTCACTGTTTTTGGCTCTGGGGAGGAGTAGAGTAACAGTGCATAAAATACTATTAAGATTCTACAAAGGGGGAGGCTTCTATTTATAGGAAAAAGTGAGCTTCTAACCAAGCAAACTGATTCTAGAAATTAAGATTAGTTTGGTCAATTTTTGACCATTTTTGGGTCAGTTTAGCTTACTTTTTGGAACTAGACTTGAATAAGGAGAGAGGAGAGATGAAATATCTCAATATTTGAGAATTTAAAACTCCACCACACATGTGAAATAGGTGCCTCCTTCATGAGGGGGAATCCCCACTCTGAGGTGTCAAAAATTCATTTTTTAAGTATTTCCTTTGGTCCTTAGTCCACTCTTCATCTTATGTGAGTATTTACTCATTTTTGGGGGGGAATTTTATTTATTTCTTCAATTTATCTCCTCCATATATTTGAACGAATCTGATTGGCCCCTCAGAACCTTAATTTAAAATTTTGAGAAAATCTGGACCCTTACGATAAGGCCTTTTGAACAGATTATAATTTATTTCTAATGCACCTTCTGAAAATATTTTTGAACTTCTGTTTTTGGGAAATTTATTTTAATAAGAAGAGATATTTTTCCATCCAAAAATATCTAAAATATGAATAATCTCTCTCTAGAATATTTTCTCTCTCTAAGCCAAAATAGGTAAAAACAAGATCTTTTATTAATCTGAAGAGGGGATTGATTACAAGGGAAGATACTGGACATCTTGAGGGGCTAGGGAGGAATCTTACATTCTCTCCCACTTGAAAAATGTGAGATGTCCTCATCTCGCAAACTGGGGGTAATCCCGCAACAGATCCGCTTCTTTCACCCAGGTGGCATCTTCAAAAGGATAGAACTTCCATTTAACCAATAATTCTCTCATAATTCTATTCCTGAGAACCTTTTCTCGAACATCAAGGATTTCTTCAGGTTGGAGTTCCATCTGCCCTTGGGTTGAAGAAGTTAAGATTTCATCATCAAGCACATGATTCGAACTTGGTATATACTTTTTAAGAAGGCTGACATGAAATACATTATGTACATTAAGATGAGGAGGCAGAAGAAGTTCGTAGGCTAAGTCACCTACTTTCTTTGTAATTAGATATGGCCCACAATATCTGGGGGATAACTTCTGATACTTCTTCCCAAGAGATAGAGAACTTCTTTTGGGGCGTACTCGAATGAAGACCATATCTGCTTCTTCAAATTTTTTGTCTGTCCTCTTCTTATCTGCATACTGTTTCTATCTATCCTGGGTAGCTTTTATATCTTTACGAATTGACTGCATCTGCTGCTCCATGTCGTCAAGCATCTGTCTGGACATCTCGATCCTAATCAATGGGTCGGACCAAGTTAATGGAGTTAAACAATCTTGTCCATATAGAGCTTTGAAAGGGCTCATCCCAATACTTCGGTGATAAGAAGCATTAGAGGCGAACTCGACTAGGTGCAGATAGCTTAGCCACTTCTTGGGTTCCCTACCACAGCATGACTGAAGTATATCTTCGATTACTTGGTTCACCCTTTCAATTTGACCATCGGTCTCGGGGTGGTAAGCTGTGCTGAGATCCAAAAAATTTCCTACTACTTCGAAAAATGCAGTCCAGAATCTTGACGTGAATTTGGGGTCTCGATCACTTACTATTCTTCTGGGTAGGCCGTGCAATCTAAAGATTTCCTTGAGGAACACTCTAGCCACATCCACTGCAGTGAGTTTCTTTTACTGGAATTAGATGGGCAACTTTGGTTAGTCTATCAACTACCACCAAGATGGAGTTATAACCTGATTGCACTGAAGGTAATCCACTAATAAAATCCATACTGATACATTCCCACTTCATCTGGGGGATGTCTAATGGATGTAACTTCCCAGGCATTTTTACTCTCTCGGCCTTGACTTCTTGACAGGTCAGACATTGACGTACATGATTAAGCACATCCTTTTTTAGACCAGGCCAAAAGAAGCTTTTCTTCACAGACATGTAGGTTTTGATGAAACCTGGATGTCCTACAAATAAGGCTTCATGGGCTTCATTCAGAATTTGACCCTTAGTTCCCTCATCATTTGGAATGCACAGCCTATGATTATAATACATAATTCCATCATCCACGCTGTACCCTTGAACTCGGTTCAACTCCTGTGGAGTTTTTCTTTCCTGCATAAGTAGGGTAGCAATAGGGCCAAAGAATCTATCCTGCATGATCTTCTCACTTGCTTCAATAATCAAAGGATTTGACACTACAGTAATTGTAAGCAAGGAGGCTTTTCTGCTGAGGGCACTGCTACCACATTTTCTTTGCCTGGGCGGTACTTGATTTCAAAATCAAATTCCTACAGGTTCTGCATCCACCTTCTTGGGCGCATGTTGAGATCCAAGTGAAGATCCACTTTAAGCTCTAATGATCTGTCAAAGTGAATCTTTGACCCAGTAGGTAATGTCTCCACATCTTCAGGGCATATACTACTAAAAGTAGTTCCAGGTCGTGGATAGCATAATTTCTCTCATGTGTTCTAAGTTTTTGGGATTCATAGGCCACTGCATGACCTTCCTGCATGAGTGCACCTCCCAGGGCAAAACCACTGGCATCAGTTATTACTACCTCAAAGTGTAGAGAGAAATCTGGCAACTTTAGAATGGGATTGGTTACCAAGGCGGTCTTCAGCTTATCCAAAAGCACTCTGGCACCTGGCAAACCATTGAAACGGGATATTCTTCTTGAGAAGATTAGTCAAGGGGAAAGCTATGAGAGCATACTTTGGTATAAAAATTCTATACCAACTAGTTAATCCCAAGAATCCTTTTTCTTTTACTGTCTTTGGTTCAGGCCAATCTATGACTGCTTGGACTTTTACAGAATCTTGGGAAATTCCATATTTGGATACCAGAAAGCCCAAGTATTCAACATGGTCGGCAGAGAAAGTGCATTTGCTCTTTTTTGCAAAGAGTTGATACTTCCTTAGAATCTCAAGAACTTTTCTGACATGAGCTTCATGGTCAGCTGCATTCTTTGAGTAAATCAGCTGCATTCTTTGAGTAAATCAAAATATCATCAAAGGAAACAAGAACAAAATCATCCAAGTATTCTTTGAGAATGTCCTGCATTAAGCGATTGAATGTAGTTGGGAAATTTGTCAATCCAAACGGCATGACAGTGAATTCATAATGCCCATACCAAGTATTGGTTGTCTTCAGGATATCTTGCTCATTAATCCTAATCTAATAATACCTTGATTTAAGATCTATCTTTGTGAAGATCTGGGCTCCACTTAGCCTGTCCAAAAGCTCATCAATTCTGGGGATAGGATACTTATTCTTAATTGTTAGCTAATTGAGGCCTCTGTAGTCCACACAGAGCCTTAGCGTTCCATCTTTCTTTTTCTGAAAGAGAACTGGCGCACCCCAAGGTGAAACATTGGGTCTTACAAACCCTTGTTCTAACAGTTGTCTAAACTGTTCCTTGAGTTCAATGGCTTCAAGAACTAGCATTTTGCACGTGCGCAGGGCTACTGGCTGAGCTCCAGGGGTCAATTCTATCACATGATCTACTTCCCAAATTGGAGGCATCTCTATTAATTCTGCTGGGAATAAATCATCATAATCACTTAACCATTCAGGTTCTTTAGCTTTTAACTTTGAGTCTACTGGATTCATTTTGACAACATAAATGAGCTGCTTCTTTCTAAGTCCTTTCAGTAACTTAGAAGCCTTTACTAATTGCAGACTTGGGGATCCTAAAATTTCGGTTCCTTGAACTTTATTTCCGTGAAGGTCACGGAAGGAAATGGTTTCATTATGACAGTGAATGTCAGCTTGATTTTTGTGGAGCTAATCCATTCCAAGGATCCCGTCAAAAACTCCCAAAGGTATAACTCTGAACTGACAGTCCGTTAAATTCCCATCTAGATTGAACTGAATACGATCTATCTCAAGGTGAGTGAAAAGAATCTTCCTACTACTGGCCAATTCAACTTGCATAGGTTTCCCTAATTTTTGTTCTAAGACTCGCTTACACGCAAGCATCCTGGGAAAATGAAAGAATGAGTACTGCCTGAATCAATCAAAATCTTAAAAGGCTTACCCTGATACTCAGTTGGAGTATGGATGACTAAGAATTGGCGATTTGGCCCTTGGTTTTCAATTGCTACATAAATCTGTCCTCTTTTCTCTTCCACTACTTCTGCTATTGTGACTGCTCTGGTTGCTACAGTCTGAGGCGGAACTCTTTCTCTTTGGTTGCCCCAGTTCTGGGAAGGAGTTCTGAGGCTACTCTCTGGACAGAGGCAGATGGCTGAGCTGGAGTTCTTCTAGGATTGCCCTGATTTTGACGAGATGGGGGCTGGTCTCTGCACTCTCGGTACTTGACTTCCCTGTCTCCTTGACATGGCAGGAGTCGGGCAGTCTTTCAGCTAGTGGCCAAAACCCTGACATCCAAAACACCGGTTCTCACTTCTGAGCTCATCCCTCTGAATCCTTGAAAGAGGATCCGATTGCCTTGCACAGCCTTGCACAGGCCGCGCGCCTCATGATTCTGACAAAACGAGATTTTCATCGACTTAACTTTGACAACAAGTTTATGATTATTTAATTTTTATGATTTCTTCTTTAAACAGATAATTATTTCATCATACTTCATGAAACAAGATTTACTCTGATAATTTTACTACCATATTCACAATCATGAAAACAATTTAGAATTTTTTTGCAAAACATCGTTTATTATCAAAAGTTTTCGATATATACATAGAGCATCACGGCTCCCAAAATCACTGCCTCAATCGCATACGCATAAAGAAGCAAAACTGTGAAGGAGACATACCATGGTACACACGATTCATTACAGAAAGAGGTGCTGTAATTCTACTTCTAGGGATAAAGCGGCTAAGAAGCCTAAAAACTTGGCATGAAATTCGAAAGTTCCTGGGTGAATGATCAAAGAGTTGTACATGCTGAACAAGCCCTAGCCTTATCAGAATCAAGGCTAAGGAAATATTTTGCCTGAGCCTCTGACGCTGACTGGTACTGACATTAATACATCGTCCTCCAAAGAACCACATATACCGATGTCACTCAATAGGATCAAGAAAGTAAAGACTCTCAAAATGACGTGTGAGTCTCACTCTGCTTACTCGGGTCGTAGCAGAGTTGATGAGGTGCTTGAATGCAAAGGCTATCATATCCTAACTCTGGGAGAGTTCAGGAATGCCAGATAGATTCGGGGTATCCATCTATAAATTTCCAATTCAATTTATGAGTTTTCAATTTTTGAAGTTCATTCAACATAATATTAACAAGTGAAAACATTATTTCCCATATTTACTTTAAAATTTTAAGCAATTTCTGTTGCTGTTACGTAAATTTACAACAGCGCTCTGATACCAACTGTGGGATCCCACTGCCCCCCTCTGCGCGGATTCTCACATGGTAGTAGCGGAAGTAGCTTCCTCTTGTGCGGGGCAGGGTTTCTCACTCGGGGCCTTGCCCTGGAATGTCCGGGCACGAGACTAAGCTGGTGGTCATTCAGAAAACCGAAACCAGAAAAATTTCCAATGCTACCCGAAAAACGGGGACGATTCCACCATTTTTATTTTCTTAACAAATTTTTCTAACGAGGTCAAGATACTGAACTAACCTTCATCTGATTAAACCAGATAGAAGGAAAATTAATACAGACTTAACTTGAAGGAATCAACGCTTTTTTCCTAATTGAATCAGGCACAATCGTTGATCTATTCATTAGAGAAGTCTTCAGGCTTTTATTTAACTACTTGAGTTCTAAGCGTATTCCTATTAATCAATTTTATTATTAAAACTCTACTGATTCCAGCCTAACCCCATCCGGCCCATGGGTTTAGCCACCGCCCAACCATTGGAATTAGTAGAACTAGACAAGTACTCACCCACCCATAATTGAATGCATTTCTTAACTTTTGCTTTAGAATACAGATACGCACACACTCCTCTTTAAACTTTAACTTTTAAAACGATCCATTCACAAACAATTATTGGTTACAGATGTCATAACTCAAAATTTCCATTCAATCCTTGTTTCTCACAAAACAGTATCACTCTGGACTCTCTGTTGAGACCAGCAGGTTAGCAACAAGATCCAGTAACAGATTATAATAATTTTCTCGTCATCATATATATATATATATATCTTCCACGACATATACATGGGTGTCCTAAGCACCGCGAGCCCGTGTATCGCCTGGTCAGAACCATTTAGGATCCTCTTTAGGTGTCCTGGCACTTCACTCAGGGACCGCTTCGTCGGCCCTCGCCCATCGTACCGGAAGAACACCATTTTTCACCATACCTAGGCTGGTCAAGACCTAGGCAAGTTTTTTCCACGTGAGCCATCCTTTGAACACTCCCCCCCAGCTGTTGCAACCGAACCTCCCTTAGAAAAACACATATACCAAATGCTCCCTCCAGCATTTCGATGGCGTAAGACAGTCCTTTAAGAGAATAGGGTTTCTATGCAAGTTTTCAGTTTTGATTTTCTTTTGAATACAATGGGTATATCTTAAATTCGTATCCCAATACTTCTAGATCACAGGTCTAAAATTCCAACAGAATTTCTTGAATTCTGTAACCTTGATCTTCAGATCAGAATCAAGGGTCTTAACTTGATTTCAGATTCGGTGGGTGATTTGAGTGAAATTTTCTTGAACTGGTCACATCGTCTTTTCTTAAAAAACTGACGAAGGAGATTAAGTCTTGGTCATAGTCTGATTCAGGGTTTGAGTCTGGAAAGGTTCTCCCTTAACTAACTTTCTTGAAGGGTAGTATTTCAATTACTACTTTACTGAATTTCATTCATTGAGTATTTTGGTTAACTGAATGTAAAACTAATCATGAATTTCTATGAGGAATAAATTAATCATTTATCTAAAATTCCGACTTCGATAGTTTTTCTGAATTTTCTCATTACCATCCTAGAGAATATGAAACGGTAGAATTTTCTCTCAACAGAGTATTTACTTATTCATTTATCAATATTCATGGGATTTAAACATAAGATTAAAGAGAACTCTTATTTTGATATAAAAATTTTGTATGCATCTATTTATGCATAAAATCCAACTTTTATGGAAATAACACTTTTATGTAAAAGAAAATCCTTTTATGCATCTATTTATGCATAAAAAATCAAGTTTGATGAAAGTAACACTTTTATAATAATAAAAATTCTTTTATGCATCTATTTATGCATAAAAATCAATTTTGATGAAAGTAACACTTTTATAATTAAAAAAATTCTTTTATACATCATTTTATGCATAAAAATCAATATTGGTGAAAGTAACACTTTTATAATAATAAAAAAATCTTTTATGCATCATTTTATGCATAAAAAATAATATTGATGAAAGTAACACTTTTATAATAAAAGAAAATTCTTTTATGCATCATTTTATTCATAAAAATTAATTTTGATGAAAGTAACACTTTTATAATAAAAAAAATTCTTTTATGCAGGTTTTATGCATAAAAATCAATATTGGTGAAAGTAACACTTTTATAATAAAAAAATTCTTTTATGCATCATTTTATGCATAAAAATTAATATTGATGAAAGTAACACTTTTATAATAAAAAAATTTCTTTTATGCATCATTTTATACATAAAAATCAATATTGGTAAAAGTATCACTTTTATAATTAAAACAAATATTTCCAATATGCATCTTTCTATGCATAGAAATTAATTCTAATGAAAATCACACTTTTATGATAAAAAAATATCCAATATGCATCTTTCTATGCATAGAATTTAAATTTTAATGGAAATAACACTTTTATAATAAAAATATTTCTACTATGCATTTTTCTATGCCTAGAATGAAAATAACACTTTTAGAATACACAAATGGTGGGGATTACTCTTTTTGAATAATAAAAGATAAAACTTATTTCACAACGTTTAAGAAAATTTTGCCATAACCTCCTTTGTATGGCTGACCATTTTTTAATTTTTTCTATCCTCAAGTTACTTAAAAATTATCCCAAATGGTTTAAAGCATTCCAAACTAATCAAATTTCACTTTTAAAAGAGAAACAATATGAAAAGTTTAATTCTAACAATTTGATTACTTATCTAGGATAAAGAAAGGTTGAATTTAAGAATGAAGAGAGGGGGAAAGCCTTTCCAACAAGGCATAACATCATTTTTTCATTTTAAAGAAAACATAATTAAAAAACCATTAAAAGGAATAAAGAAAAAGTAGGATTTCTAACTTACATGAATTTCTGTGAGCTTTCCTTTGGCTTGATGGTTTGAGGGATCTAATCTTGTTTGCAACACGAGTGGCCACCAATTCTTTTGAAGAGGGAAAGGTCAAAAACTAATGAATTATCAATAAATTCACTGTTTTTGGCTCCAGGGAGGAGTAGAGTAACAATGCATAAAACACTATTAAGCTTCTACAAAGAGGGAGGCTTCTATTTATAGGAAAAAGTGAGCTTCGAACCAAGCAAACTGATTCTAGAATTTTCAAGATCAGTTTGGTCAATTTTTGACCATTTTTTGGTCAATTTAGCTTACTTTTTGGAACTAGACTTGAATTAGGAGAGAGGAGAGATGAAACATCTTAATATTTGAGAATTTAAAACTCCACCACACATGTGCAATAGGCGTCTCCTTCATGAGGGGGAATCCCCACTCTGAGGTGTCAAAATTTCATTTTTTTAGTATTTCCTTTGATCCTTAGTCCACTCTTCATCTTATGTGAGTATTTACTCATTTTTGGAAGGGAATTTTCTTTATTTCTTCAATATATCTCCTCCATACATTTGGATGAATCTGATTGGCCCCTCAAAACCTTAATTTAAAATTTTTAAAAAATCTGGACCCTTAGGATAAGGCCTTTTGAACATATTATAATTTATTTCTAATGCACCTTCTGAAAATCTTTTTGAGCTTCTGTTTCGGGAAATTTTATTTTAATAAGAAGAGATATTTTTCCATCCAAAAATATCTAAAATCTGAATAATCTCTCTCTAGAATATTTTCTCTCTCTAAGCCAAAATAGGTAGAAACAAGATCTTTTATTAATCTAAAGAGGGGATTGATTACAAGGGAAGATACTGGACATCTTGAGGGGCTGGGGAGGAATCTTACAACGCGTGTTGACTCATGTCTCTAGACTCACATCTCTAGGCTCATGTGTCCAAGTTTGCATCTCCAAGCTATGTACTGGAATATATAAAGCAGCCTTACCATGCACTTAATGTCAAATAGGAAAAGTCTACAAACTTTGTATACATAGTTGCTTAAGACTAGTAATAAAGATCGAACTATTTTTAAGTTTAGTCAGCCTAGTAGTGTTGCGTAAAGACAAGGACTGAGTGTGGTCTAGAGCTTGATCTTGGTTATAGCTCAATGGCTAGTCAAGATAGTGCATACTTCATTCCTACAATTGAGAAGAGGTGCAAGCACTCATGAAACTAGAATGTTTCTAAGATTTGTAAGGATATGTGTGTTTAGAGAGATTTATCACGGTGGTGTAAGCGCATTCGTGAAACTAGAATGTTTATAAGATTTGTAAGGAGATGTATGTTTAGAGGGATTTATCATGGTATCAAGAACTACAAGAAGCAATGACATAGACATGGAAAAGTTTATTAAATACTTCCATAAATTTTAATTGACTTGTAGTTTAGAGCAAAATCACTAGGAAAGGTGTAGACATGTGTAGTATGGGATGCACATGTCGCTCGCTTGAGTTGAAAGGAAATAAGGGACTTGAAGCCTAAAAGTAAACCTTGGAGACATGGAAGGGATTGCAAATGAGTCGATTAAATTTGTAGGAAATCAAGCTAATATGTTTGGTTTTTAAGTGAAGAGCATGCCATACTCTTCGGGATTTCTTGTTGTTCTTGTGACATTGGTCCTGCAAAGTTTGTTACCGAGGACGATGATTCCTAAAGCGAGGAGAGAATATTACAACCCTAACAACAAGTACACACTTACAAAGTGTGGGACACAATGGAAGGGTGTAGGACATGCAAGTAAGGCCTGGGTCATGCAAGTAAGGCCTGGGTCATGTTGTGGGAATCAATAGCGACATCATACGATTGCACATCTTCTTATGAGATTAAGTGTGAAAGAGTAACATGCGTGGGTGATGATTGTAGGCTCAATGGTGTGGATTGCACACCCTCTTATGAGATTAAGTGTGAACGAGTAACATGCGTGGGTAATGGTTGTAGGCTCAATGGTGTGGATTGCACACCCTCTTATGAGATTAAGTGTGAACGAGTAACATTCGCGGGTGATGGTTGTAGGCTCAATGGTGTGTAGCACTGATATACTAGCAGAACATAGACACATGAGTATGGTGTGTGATCGATAAGGTACATCTATTATTGATAATGCTCCACATTGGAAAGCATAACTATATGGTGCCTCATACATATCATTCCCAAGACTAGGAAATGGGATGGAGTCTGCATGGGCAAGAGCAATTTCGAAAGTGATGAAGATGCTAAGGTTTATAGAAATTGTAAAGTCATAATCAACCTGGCCTTAAGGAGAAACCGATTGTCATTTTGCATGATGACATTAATGTCAATACTGATGATGGACTGGTATACAGAGAAAGCCCAAGAATTCAAGTGCTCCGTAATTAGTCATTTTTCGGCCATCTGAAGGTAATTATTTCATAAGGTCACCAAAGGTTCGAATAAACAACTAATGGATATTCTAAGGTTTGACCTTAGTGCATCAGCTGATTATTGGGCATTAATGAATTACTGGCTTCACTATCACAATTGAGAAACCTCATTTCAGGAGCTTCTACCCACCACATTACAAGAGGTGATATATGTACAACACCCCAATGCCATTTCACTATAATGAACATGGCCACTACCTGCAATATGCCTTTGTCTTTGACACTCCTTGCTGCCTATCTGCATCTAAAGCAAAAATTACAAGAGTTCATGTATGGCCACACGTTTGCACATGTGACCCATGTCCTCCCATGGCAACCCGTGCCTTCATGAGTTCATGTACGGCCAGTTTGCAGTACATGTGACCCATGTCCTCCCATGCACACAAGCATGTTTCTACCCGCGCCTTCATGAGTTCATGTATGGCCACCGGTTTGCCGTACATGTGACCCATGTCCTCCCATGCACACAAGCATGTTACTACCCACGCCTTCATGAGTTCATGTATGGCCATCGGTTTGCCGTACATGTGACCCATGTCCTCCCATGCACACAAGCATTTTTCTACCATGGCATCCCGCGCCTTCATGCATGCCTGCCTGCATGTTCCTGCCCATGTCTTCCCATAACAGTTCACATCTTCCCATCCTGTTTTGTACGAAAACCCACCCGCTGAGCTGTCCGAAACACATTTGCATCCATGGCAACCCATGTCTTTGCCATGCTGTAATGTAAAGCAAACCACCTCTGGTAGAGCCCAATTTGAGAAATCATGCTGTTTTGCCATGGTAACTCATGTTGTGTGTGTGAGGTCCAGTACTCACAGTACCCAATATGGAAAACATGTCACTTGCAGGTGGCAATTCATCTCCCCATCATTGTGAAAGGCAACCCATGTTGTCATTTTGAATCTCTTCAAGATAATTAGCATATCCAATGCTATGCAAGGCAGCCCATGGATGTATACCCTTGTTTACAAATCCACACAACTGTGCATCATGCAAATGAGCCCATCGTTGTATACCCATCTACCCAAACCTGTTTTCTAACATCATAAAGAAACCAATCTGGCGATCATACAGCAAAGACACCTATAAGAACCCATATTGTTCATACCACCATCCATGAGCTTCTCTTCCAAACAGAAACCCATCTGGAGATCATACAGCAAACACACCTACAAGAACCCATATTGTTCATACACATCATCCATGAGCTTCTCTTCCAAAAAGCCCTTATTAAAAATGGCTGACAATTCAGGAAGCTCCCCAAGATCATCAAAAACATCATCCTCGTCTGTAGTTGTCCTTGAGAGAAAACAGAGGTTCACATCCCTCAGCAAGCTGTTGCTTTCTTCATCTTGTAGAGATTCTAATGAAGAAACCACCTGGTCATTCACTGCATTTCGTGAATTGATGATGGAAGAAAACAGGTTTTCACTACCAACCTCACAGCTGCTTGCAGCCTCCTCAGCTTGACCTTGGCACTTGTCTTTTGAACATGAAGGCTTCGACGCAATAGCCAAATTCGAAGACCTATTGCCAGGCCAAGGGTGGTTATGGTCTGATGTATAGGTGACTACAAGCATGGTCGGGTTGGTGCAGCTGCGTTCCACCTGCTTCCTTGCAGAGCAGCCTTTGGAGCTACTACATCTGTAATAACCCCTGCAATCATATTAAGAATCAGCATTAAAAATATTAGCACACATGCATTCCAATGGTGGTTTCCCTTGATAATTATATATCAACATACATGATTCATCAATGTCTTAGCACATGCTTAAATGCAGGCAATCTTTGCTAATTGAACCTAGCTTCACACATACATGATTTATCAATGTCTTAGCACATGCTTAAATGCAGGCAATCTGTGCTAATTGAACCTAACCTACTAGTAATTTAAGGCTACCACTGTAAAACCAATAGTAATGCCTTGCCTTGGATAGGGTGACCCTTTGATTGGCTTTTGCCCATATTTTCTCCATGCCCATTGATCTGATGGGGGTGCTTCACCCTTCTGCTTGCCATCTCCAATTGGTACACAAACAACTTTCTTTTGCTGTGTCTTTCTGAAACCAAAATCCATACAACAAAACTTTTGTACTACAACATAATAAACCTCTCTCTCTCTCTCTCTCTCTCTCTCTCTCTCTCTCTCTCTCTCTCTCTCTCTCTCTCTCTCTCTCTCTCTCTCTCTCTCTCTCTCGCTCGCGCGCGCGCGCGCGCGCGCGCGCACACACACACACATGGGGCATCATACGATATGCTTCACTAGCAAAATGAATAGCATACCTTCTTTTACTACTCTGACTCTTATTCTTCAACCGATCCATGTCCAAGTCTTCTGCAGTTAGCACTGAGGAATCTTGCTTGCTTAGAGAATTTGCGGAATCTGACAAGCTGGCTATCATGTCAGGAGAGATGTCAGATGGGACACTTGGGTGAGCATGCAAGGAGGCTGATATGCATTCTGCTGAAGATTCAAGCAATGTTGTGGCTGCAGAAGGCAAGCCCGATCCTAGGGATTTGCCTGGCTGAGCATTGTGTACTTGCAATGCTTGCACCGTGCTCTTTGAAAACCTTGATGAAGAGCCTGTATTTTTTGCAGGCTTAAAATCAGCCTCTGGATCATACAGTTGAATGTCCTTCTCACTCTTGGTGGAGGATATTGATGAGGCCTCCATAAATGGAGCCATGTGCTCTGAAGATCTCAGAAAATTAAATGAATTGGAAGAGGCTATGAAGTCCATGGTGTCAAACACAGGCACAGATGATGGCAGGGGTGCTGATCGGATGGTTCTCAAATCACAAAGTGTCGAATGGCTCTTCATCCGCAAAGTGTCAGTGAATTGAGTTTTCTCATAGAGCTGCGCTGCCGCTGCCCTAGAAAACATGCCTGCAAGGCCTGATGTCATGTCCTCGTACTTGACACTAGAAGCTGCTTCACAGAAGCCATGAGGAAGCTGCATGTTTGCACCAAATGATGGCCTGATCAGAAGGGTGTCAATGTAAGCAGTTTGATGTTGGGAGGGTGCTGCTTTCAACACGGTCTGATCAAATTCACCATAGCTGTTATCCATGCAAGTGATTGAGTTTTCTTGTGAAAGATCTGAAATGGATTGTGAGAGGTTGAGGAGAGTTCAAGGCAATCAAGGAATGAGGTTAAAATAATTAGGATTGTTATCAGCACTAATCAAGAGCTATATGCACAACAATTGAGAGTGCATAAACGTCAAAGTGTTTCTTTGATCCCTTCAATAAGCAAGCTTACACGAAGCCAGACTAATCCTTGTGTTTAAAACTAAATAATCTGGCTTCTAAGAAAGATAATCCGTACATGGTCATATCCATTCGGTACAGCATGATCGAGGAACACGTGAATAAACAGAGGGGCAACTGATGTACAACAAGCAAGAGATGGGGTGAGAAACTTGATTAGAAGGTGCTTAGGGAGTATCTGAGATAAGATTAGAGGGCGCTAAGGGAGTATTCAAGATAAGGTTCAACAAGAGGGTGATGAGGATAATTAATGCGGACTTGATTAGTGATCCGAATGATCAAATTGGCAAAGCAAAGAGGGCAAACATTACATACACAGTACATTAGAGAGTAATGAAGTATGAGAGTGGCTACAATTGTGAAAATGGCCTGACGGGAAGGGATTGTAAATGCAGCATGGGCCGGCTAGAGGGATAGAGACAGAGAATCAAGAGAGACAATAAAACAAGGGTGTATTATGTGGGTATACTAGATCAGGATTCAGAAGGCAGAAGAGAGAATAGTAAGAACAAAGGAGGTGCAGTAGTGAGGGACTGGTCACTGTGTCACAACCGGCCAAGGAAAGGCATATTATACACGAATCTGAGTGTGTGCGTGTGTGTGACACTCTGTGTGTGTGTGAGAGAGAGAGAGAGAACAAAGTGGCCCAAATGCGCACGCAAATTGGTAGATTTCTAAACGTTAATTGTCACGATTCTTAGACGACACGTATTTGATGGGCTCCCCGGTGACAGTTTTGATGGCGGACGGTTTTGATGGGCGCCGGCAGCTCGGACGGCAACAGCTCCGGCAGCTGGGACGGTGGCGTCACGGCAATTCGTGCAATATCCGCGCACTTGATTGAGCGCGATTCGCTGGGATGATAGTGACGACGTTACCGAATTTGATGTGCGACGGAGATTGTCGTGACTCGTGACGACGCCGCGCGGTGCCGGCAGGCTGCAGCGGCAGGGTCGGGTCTGTCGGACGATTTGGATTTTTTTTTCTTTTTAAAAAAATAAAGCCGGGCAAAAAAAAACGTTTATTGTGGGCGTGAGTAAACGTGGGCAACAAGCGCGTTGGGAGCCACATTTTTTAAAAACAATTTTATAAAAAAAAATATGGCCTATTTTTATTATCCAGCCCATATTGGACGGTCGTGGATGAATCTAAGGATGCGAAAAGTCAATCAGGCATCTGATTATTTGACTGACAATAATATTTATTGTAGTTTTCTGAATTTTGAGAAGGATAATATTGATAATTGCGAGTTTTTAACTAATAGATAGCTAGCAAAAGAAGAATAATATTGATAATTGCGAGTTTTTAACTAATAGATAATATTTTCGTGTAACTAAAAAAGAATTTCCAGCGTTTGCCGACTTGGTCAGCCAGAAGCCCACCTGTCACCTGCACGTACGCAACACGTGGCAAGTGATTCGTCACTCGTGTGGTTTTTTTAATAAAAAATGCCACGTTTTTTTTATTTAATTGGTGCGAACCGAATATCTAATTCGTACCACCCTTGATAGTTATCAACATGAACAGCCCGCCATTTTTGGCACCGCTCTCCAAATGGGCTGCCAACTAAATTTAGCTGAGGCAACATAGTAGTCACTAAGTTGTCCCCATTTCAACACTCTCGTCACAAATGAGCTCACTACTCTTTTATTCCATACACACATTAAGTAATAAGGCCACACAAAACCAAGCACAATCTAATACTTGCCATTTTTAGGTGCACGGATCCACACTTGGGGCTTACATCCTTGTAAGTTGGAGTCCTCCACTTTGGATTCTCCATGTAAGGGCATGACCTTGGAGTGGGAAAAAAAAAACCCGGTTTCTTGTAAATGCCTTTGAATTTTGATAGTGACAATTCTAAACTTGCTTGATTTGTGAGAATTTCGACACCAATCCTTCAACCTTCCTCAAATTCGTGTAAATACCTTTGAATTTTGATAGTGTAAGTTCTAAACTTGCTACATTGTGAGAATTTCGACACCAATCCTTCAACCTTCCTTAAATTTTCAATTTCTATGTTGTAGGAGGTGCGTGCTTGCCACATGACGTAACAAAAACCTGGATGATTAAGAGATGGAAAGATTCATTATCTCACTTCAATAAATAATTGTATACCAAAGGTATATATGAACATGATGATGATTTTCATGAATGGTGAGGCTTTCTAACCATTCACTATTTTCCTAAGGGAAATGGTCACTGTTGTTTCTTGAAGTAAGCATTACTTTTTTGCCCCTTGCCTCCTAATGGCCAAGTCTTTGTTGTATCTCCTATGAAAAAAGATACTCTAATGCCAAGTCTTTGTTATATCCTCTATCAAGAGTCACAAAAAAGATACTATAATGCAACATTTTAAAAAAACAATCAATAGATTAAGAGCAATGCCACAATTATTGAACTTTCAATATCTACTTTTTGTAACATCTTGTTGAATACTCAACCACTTGACTTTAAGGATGTCTCTATTATTGTGATGCGGTGGTTTCTTTTCTTTTAGTGTCATCAAGGTTCTTATAAATGATTGACATGCACTTATGAAAAAGAGAAGCTGCCCTCCAATGAATTGGTTCTTATCACTAGCAAGTCTACACCACATTTGGTATCGTCACTCTAAGCTATCCCATGTACTCAATTTGGATGCAATTCTTTTCACACCTTTCTAGGCAAAATGACTTCAAGCTTTTTTTAAGGAAAAATCCATATAAAATGAGGAACCTTTTTTAAAAAAACTTTTCATGCTAAGATAGACACTTCTATTATGTACTAAGATAGACACTTCTATTATGTACTACGATAGACACTTCTATTATGTACTATGTACATCACATTATTGACGTGGAGTGTTTCTTTTTGTAAAGCTATTACATGTAAAATATCATACTTAAGGCAATATGAAATATGTGTATAGTTTCATTTTTAGCATGCCTTTCACTCTAGTCATGTTACATATCCATCTTGTTCAAGCTAAAACCACATTGTGCATAATGTGTTATACATATATTATATGAGTAAATCCCCCTAGCATTGTAGAATGTTAGATATATATTTTATAGGAAAAATTACCAATTTAACCCTAAATTATGCCAAAATTCCCAATTTGACCTTATTAGTATTTTCAAAAAAACCCAATTTGGCCTTAGTATTTTCAAAATTCCCATTTTGACCCTACCAAATTACCAAATTGGCCTTAAATTTGACTGAAATTCTTATATAGCCCCTCGTATTTCTACCATTTCTAATTTGGTCGTATTGCTCTTCAAAATTACCATTTTGACCCTAAAATTTGCTATAATTCCCACATTGGCCCCCAAAAGCTAATGGTAGCCTAAATTGTAGTAGAAGTTTACAAGAAAGCAGAAGAAATGGACAATAAAAGACACATAATAAAGCATCTTAAATAGTCATTACAATACTCTCAATTTGTCATCTTAGTTGTTTGAGTCTTGACAATACAAATGCCATGCACACCAAATTGACAATTTGTTAAAAACAAAAACATGATAATCACTCCTCTAAACACAATACTCTAAATCGTTTTAGGAGTCTGCTAATGGGTGCTTTGTAAGTGCGAGAATTATGACCCGTTTTGGACTTGCACCTTGAGCATATGAAGACACGTTTTGGACTTGCACCTTGAGCATATGAAGACACGTTTTGGACTTGCACCTTGAGCATATGAAGACACGTTCCTGTCTAAAGCAGTCTTCATTTTGCAGATATGGATAGCGTCAAGGGTTTGGCATTTAAGGCGTAACATTAGTCAAGCAGAACCAAAAAAAAAAATCCTCTATTCACCTTAAATGTGTAGCATGGTAAAGCTGGGAGCCATCCAATTACGATTTGAATATTTGAAACCATAACAATGACGTACACATTGAAGACTGCTTTAGAGAGAAATGTGTTTCCACATTCTCAAGGTGTGAGTCAAAACATGCCACAATTCTCGCACTTGCAAAGCACCCATAATAGTAGACTCCTGAAATGATTTAGAGGATTGTGTTTAGAGGAGTGATTGTCATGTTTTTGTTTCAAGAAGATTGTCAATTTTGTGTGCATGGCCTTTGCATTGTCCAGACTCAAACTAAGATGACAAATTGAAAGTATTGTAATGCCAATTTAAGGTGATTTATAATGTGTCTTTTATTTTCCATTTCTTCTGTTTTCTTGCAAAGTTCTACTATAATTTAGGGAGCCATTAGTTTTTGGGAGCCAATGTGGTAATTATAACAAAAGGTCGTATCAAAATGGTAATTTTGATACGACCAAATTAAAAATGGTAGAAATACAAGGGTCAATATGAGAATTTTAGTCAAATTTAAGGCCAATTCGGTATTTTGGTATGGTCGAAATGAGAATTTTGGAAATACTAGGGTTAAATTGTAAATTTTGGAAATGCTAGGATTAAATTGGGAGTTTTGAAAATACAAGGATCAAATTGGAAATTTTTGAAAATACAAGAGTCAAATTGGAAATTTCGCCATTATTTAGGGTCAAATTGGTAATTTTTTACACATATATTGGATGAGTAAATTTCCCATGCATTATTTAGGCAAAGCCTTCTATTCATACATAATTAATAATCTTGATGATACTTGTTTTCTAATGAGACCTATTATAGCTTAAGGCAATGAGTAAATCCCCCTAGCATTGTAAATTATTAGATATATATTTTATACATATATTTGATGAGTAAATTCCCCTTGTATTATTGAGGCAAAGCCTTCTATTCATACATGATTACCAATCTTGATGATAAGCTATGGTTAAGATAGGCCAATGAGTACTTATTTTTGGAAAGATGCATTCTAGTTTAGATAGACATTGGATTATGTCCATGGGTGTAAGCATGTTAACGTGCTATGCTTTTTATGGTTGTTAGCATGTACCAAATAGAATATCTTGCTAGCATATGAAAAAGAATAATTGTTATATGTAAAATATGCAAATTTATTTTATTTGTTTTGATATAACTTGTGGTAATCATATTTGGTACTCGTGGTAAATTATAAGCAATGACTCGTGCTAAATATATATGTACTCATGCAAAATTATGGTGAATTTTTAGATTTCACTACTCGTATGCAATTTTGTAAGGTAGAAAGAAGATTTGACTACTCACATCGCAAATTCCTAAGGTAGAAAGGAAGTTTTTCCTGGGTGTTGCAGAGAGTTCTGGAGTGATGAAGAAGGTGGGGGGCCGCAAACAAGCAAGGGAGAGTGGGGAAGACGGCCAAGCGCGGATTCTGTTAGGGGAAGGAGGCAAGAAGATATTGGCTCAGAGTATTCGCCAAAAGAATATACAAGTTCAAAGTCAGGTTCTCCATTGCTACAAAGAGCGAAACAAGTGTAGGGAATTAGGCAAAGAAGCTCTAAAACACGTCCTCAAAGAGCTAAGTCTAGCTCTCCACCACGCCGAAAAAGGGTGAAATTACTTGATAGAAGCAAGACCTCTCCATTGCAATCTGGCCGTCAGTCCAGTATGAAGTCGCCTCTACAGGGAAGGGAAGGAGCACTTTGACAGGTTCTAGTATCCTCTCTCTCTCTCTCTCTCTCTCTCTCTCTCTCTCTCTCTCTCTCTCTCTCTCTCTCTCTCTCTCTCTCTCTCTGCATATATGTAGGCCAGTGGAAAGCTCCTAAGGTAGTCAATCCAAGACAAATAAAGTTCTGTCAAACCATGGTAGAGTTCAATACAGATTATGGCCTCTCCATGGAAGGTGTTGATACAAAACTGTTGAGGTGGGATCAATTGATTGATGACGCGGAGTGGTTCAGTATTTTCAAACATGCCAAGGATCCCAATCAGCATCGCATCAAATGTAGCCATATCCGTAGGTGATGTCTACGAGCATCTGATATTGTTTCATCACAAAGTGTGCCAAAAGTGTCCTCCCACAAACATGGAGATCACTCCAGCATTTGCCAAGGGGTATGTGAAAGAGTTTAGCCTTTTGGTTATTGAGAGTGGTTCGGCCATCCACTTCAAATGGGCAGAGTTAGCTGTCCAATATTTGCAAGATTTGCAAGACAAAGGCTATTATGAGAGCCATTTCAAGACATGGAGGATGAGTAATAAGGACTTGCAAGCACCAAAAGAGCTTGAGTAATAAGGACTTGCAAGCACCAAAAGAGCTTGAGTTTTTTGGGGATTTATGTGATGAGGAGTTTATCACATCTAATCGTACACCTACCATGATGGAAGTGGCTGCCAAAGCCACACCCCTCTATCATCAAACAACTCATCACTTATTTAAGAAGAAGGGAGTACGCCTTGGTCACTCCACAATGATAGAGGGGTGTGGCTGCCAAAGCCACACCCCTCATCAAACAACTCATCACTTATTTAAGAAGAAGGGAGTACGCCTTGGTCACTCCACAATGTCGTGTACAAACCCAAATGACTTGGAGAGAATGAAGGAAATTGTTCTTCATTTGAGGAGGCTCTTAAGCAAGGCCTAAGAAGATCTACGAAGTGCACAACATGAGTTAGAGCCTGCAAAGGTAGTAAAGGCTAGCAATGACTTGGGGCTCTAAGAAAGAGCCTAAAAGATGCACAAGAAGAATTATTATCCTTACCAAAGAGCAGTATTGTCTATTCAAAGCAGTAAATGGAGCTTGAGGTTGTCATTGACACCATGAAAGACACTCTTCAAACACTTAGGGTTTCTAAGATAGAAGACATGCACCTCGAGAAGGATCTCAACGTAACCATGCTTCAAGTAACTACTAGTTTGCATGATAACAACACTCTAAGATTCCTCCCTCCAGCTTTTGAGGTGTAAAGTTGTAAGAACCTCCCCTTCTATTCTTGAAATTATTCCCCTCTCTGAAATAGAAGAAAGATCTTGTTTTACCTTGTTTTGGCCTATAGAGAGAAAATGTCTAGAGAGAGATAATCCAAAATTAAGATATCTTTGGATATAAAAATTCTCCTAGTGTCTAAAATGGATTCCCCTGAAACATAAGTTCAAAATGAACTTTCCAAGGTGCATTAGGAATTAATTGAAAATGTGTATAAGGGACCTTAGCCAAAGGGTCTACATTTTCAGAAATTTTTGGATTATGGTCCAATTTCAATGGGCCAATTGGATTAATCCAAATATTGGGATGAGATAAATCTAAAATAATAAAAGAAAATACCCAAAAATGAGTAAATGCTCACATAAGATGAAGAGTTGACTGAGTACAAGGTTTATTAGTTAAAAATTATGAGATATTACTAAAAAAATGAGATATTTTGGAATAATAATGAATTTTTGACACCTTGGTAAGGAGAGGGGGACTCTTGAGGTAGGTGCCTTTTTCACATGTGTGGAAGGGTTTTTAATTCAAAAAAATTGTGATATTTTTATCTCTCCTCTCTCCTGGATCAAACCAAATCAAAAAGGGAGCCAAACTGATCCAAATCTTGTCCAAATTGAGTCAAACTGAAAAATTCTAGAACCCAATTGGACTTGGTTAGTGGCCTCCCTCACATAAATAGACCCTCAGCCTTTGGTAAAAAGAATATTGGAGCTATACTATGCCAGTATTATATTAAAATAATCATATTTTTTATTATCCCTTAAATTTTTCTCTCTCTTGGGAGCTTGGAGCTCTCTCTCTCTACAACAACTCTTGGAGTTGCTCTTCTCCTCTTGGTGGACCAATTGATTGGTTGGGGGCTTCACTGCTAATAGAGAATCAAGCCAAACTTGGAGGTAAAATCAAATTTTATGGTTTTTTCCAATTTATCTCAATGACTTTCTTCTTCTCAAACCCTCTCAAGCTTGAGAAGCTTTCTAAATAGTTGTTTTGTAAGGTTCCCCCTTCTAAAATAGGGAAAACACTTAAGATAGTCCACTAAGTCTTAGCTTGGAGAAAATTTCCTATTTATTGACACCTTGACCATTTAGAGATTCAAGGATACGATTCATAGGTAAGACCTAGTCCTATCCCACAGGGGAAGCGTGATCTTCATGTAGAGATTCAAGGATACGATTCATAGGTAAGACCTAGTCCTATCCCACAGGGGAAGCGTGATCTTCATGTAGAGATTCAAGGATACGATTCATAGGTAAGACCTAGTCCTATCCCACAGGGGAAGCGTGATCTTCTAAAAGTCAAATCACCCATAGGGTAATTTATCATAAATTGGGCAACTACTAGACTTGATTTCTAGAGGCAACGCTTTTTTCCTCATCCATGCAAGGCACAGCCGCTGACCTAGTCTTCTAGAATAGAGTTGCCCAAGAACCTAATTATCTAACGTAGGGCTTTCACTTAATCTGTTGGAAAGCTACCCGACTAATCGGGTCCACCCATCCATAGGATGGTGCCATCGGGGCATTCCATCCTCCCACTTTCCACCCTACCCACGCGTCAATTTGTTTTCTAATTAATCCTACCACACTGTTTGACATAAATAAACATGTTCCTTAATTACGGCCGTTTTCACAAGGTTTGTTAAAACAGCCTTTTTACACAATACAATCATACCAAAGATAAGATATATATATAAAAGTTGATACATGAATCAATTCTGTACAAGCCAAACTGGCTCTCTTATTCTTTTCCTTTATTGTGCCGATGATCTAGAATTTGGCCTTCCAGCCTCTACATGCTGGGCAAAACCCTACGGGACCATGCACCTCATCGTCGGCCGGTTGGCGAGAACTCAAGCCGGCCTATCGCCCTCTCAAGCTCCATCATCGCTCGATCCTCCCGCCCCTCAGAGGGATGTTTACACACTAGGGTGGGCTTATTCACCGCACTAGCCTGGGCCCTCAGAACTAGACAGCATCATAACCTCTCGCCTCAATCGGTGAACCTTATTCTCCCAATGGTATGAGGGATACCTTGGGCCAATCCCGGGCTTTGCTAATGACGCCGCCCAGCTACACAAGCACGGAACGGAGTTAGCATTGAAGCCAGGAAAACTGCACTCTTTAAAGATAACAATTTCAATGCAATTTATTGAATACAATATTACACAATTCATAACTTCATACAACTTTATGTCATTACTTTAAAAGGAAAAGATAGACATTTATTAGCACTAATAAGAAAAAAATGCTTCTTTAAAACATAACCAATCTAACCTGGCCACCATTTACTTGAGGAGCTTGAAGCGAGAGGGTTGGAGCCGCATCGGGAGCATCTTCCCTAATTTCGTTGTTGCGTGCTCCTCTCGGGGCAATATTTTGGCGTTTCCAGGATGGGGCCATTTTGGATATCACCTTATAGAGCTCGCTCTGCTGCGGTCGAAACACTTCAGTCGGATCTCAATTCTAAGATCGTTTGCTCACCGTATGAGCAAAAGATTATAGCGTATGAACTCTATCTAAAGGCAAAAATCCCTTATTAAAGTCTACGCAAATGGGGGGGGATTGTGAGATGTCCTTAAGACCAAAAACGTGGAGGAGGGCTGGGAGGGCTGATGTAAGTCTATTCACACGGGGGGGAGAAGAGTTAAGGACACTGCCTCTAAGCAAGAGGGCTGGGAGGGCTGATGTAAGTCTATTCACACGGGGGGAAGAAGAGTTAAGGACACTGCCTCTAAGCAAGAGGGGGATGGAGGAAAATTAGCTTATCTGAAAAGAGGCAAATGAGGGGGTGGGAGAGGGGTGGCTGCAAGGGGCGGCTGTACTACAACAAGTATGCTACACATGAATGGACGGTGGTACGACAGTACAACAGGGCATACGCAGCATAGAGATGCGTGTCATCTGCGAGGGTTTATATAGCTGAGGGGTGAGGATACGGGCGCTGCGCAAAGCAAGGATGAAAGGACGATGTACCGTCAAAGGCTATGGATCAGTGGCCTGCATGGGTCTAGGGGAAAGGTACGGTGCCGGTTGTCCGGGAAAGGAGTGGTACGCATGTACCTTATCTGGTCTGGGGCAGCATGGGTGTCCACGTAAGGGTACGTGTGGACCACATAGTGGGCGGCCATCCTTTGATCCTTGGGCGGTCATCGTACGGGCACCCTAGTAAGTGTGTACGGTCCAAATTTTGGGACAGGGTACCCAAATTTGGGACGCCCGCTCCGATTTGCATGCTAGACCGCCTCGGGGGACAAATTTTCTTTTTTTGTCCGGGAGGTTCTCCTGGTCGTTGGGGTTCAGACCCTTTGTCAATCGGACGCCCGGTCGTGCATTTATTAAGGTTTAAAGGTCGTCGCTTTTTAACTAAAATGACTGAAATTCGCGTATAAGCTTGATCCGGTGTCGTCGCTTTTTAACTAAAATGACTGAAATTCGCGTATAAGCTTGATCCGGTGTCCGTTTTGGATGCTGTAAAATCCTATATTAGGGTAAAATCACACGCAGAATCCAAATTTGGGCTTGAAATTTAAAGATTCTAAGTAGAAATGACTCAATTAATGAAATCATTGATTTTTATACCATAAAAACGCATAAATTTATCTATTACATGAACATTTCTTTATTAGTGAAGATGGGTATGTTACATCCTTCCCCCCTTAAAGAAATCGAGATGTCCTCATCTCGTCATGAATTGGGGATAATCCCTTAAGAGTGTAGCTTCATTCCTAAGTTGCATCTTCTTCAGGGTAATCTTTCCACTGTATTAGATGTTCTACAAGAGTTCTATTTCGAAGTTGCATTTCCCTAGAATCTATAATGCTATTGGGCTGTAATTCAAGGACTCCTTGAGTAGGGATTACAACTTGTTCATCATCAACAATAGACTGGGTACATATGGTTTTAATAAACTTACATGAAATACATTGTGGACTTTGATATGGGCTGGGAGTTGGAGTTTATAGGCACTTTTACCTAGACACTTGATAACTGTATAGGGACCACAATACCTAGGACTGAGTTTCTTATATTTCCCAAGTGATGGAGAACTTCGTTTGGATCCCACTCATAGAAGAACTCTATCTCCTTCCTTGAAGATCCTTTCAGACCTCTTGGTGTCAGCATAATGCTTTTGGCGATCTTGGGCAGCTTTAATATCCTTTTGGATTGCCTTGGTTTGTTCCTCCATCTCTTCGAGCATTTTTTTGGATGCCTCAACTCTTATGGTCGGATCATAGAAATTTAGAGGAGACAAGCATTCTGGCCCATAGAGTGCTTTGAACGGTGACATTCCTATGTTTTGATGATAAGATGTATTGTATGCAAATTCTACCAGAGGAAGGTATTGAATCCACCTTCTTGGTTCCCATCCACAGTATGCTCTGAGAATGTCTTCAATTACTTGGTTGACTCTCTCAGTTTGGCCATCAGTCTCTGGATGATAAGCTGTGCTAAAGCAAAGTTGAGTTCCCAGGGCTTGAAATAAGGACTGCCAGAACTTTGAAGTGAAGTCCGAATCCCGATCACTTACTATCCTTTTTGGGAGACCATGAAGTTTGAGGACTTCCTTGATGAATATTCGAGCAACATCAGAAGCTTTGAAGGTCTTCTTTGCTGGTATAAGGTGAGCTACTTTGGTAAGTAAGTCCACTACTACTTCTTTGCTGGTATAAGGTGAGCTACTTTGGTAAGTAAGTCCACTACTACTAGAATGGAGTCATATCCTCCTTGAACAGTGGGGAGACTTGTGAAAAAATCCATACTAATGCACTCCCACTTCATTTGGGGAATATCTAAGGGTTGAAGTTTTCCAGGCATCTTGACCCTTTCAGCTTTGATCCTTTGGCATGAGAGACATTGCTTCAAGTACCGAAGCACATCATTTTTCAAGCCTGCCCAATGAAAGCTCCTTCTTACGGCATTTAATGTTTTTGCATAGCCTGGGTATCCTGCAGCAGTAGGGCTATCATGAGCTTCATGGAGGATTAGTTTCTTTAAAGCAGGATCCTTAGGGATACATAGCGTGTGATTGAAGATTCTTCTCTTTCTCTGAATGTCCCCCTTCTTCTACTAACTTCATCATTCTCTGATAATCTGGATCATGAGATGAGACTTCTTCCACCTTGACCAGTATGGGATTATTTGGCATTGAAATTGCACTCAAGAAAGATTTGCGGCTAAGTGCATCTGCTACCACATTATCTTTCCCAGGGCGAAATTTGATGTCGAAGTCATATTCTTGTAAAATTTCAATCCATCTCCTTTGCCGCATGTTGAGGTTAGGCTGGGTGAAGATCCACTTTAGACTTTTGTGGTCAGTTACAAGCTGGAATTTGCCCCCCAAGAGATAATGTCTCCATAATTTGAGGCAATGAACAACTGCTAAAAGCTCCAAATCATGGGTGGCATAATTGGCTTCATATTGCTTCAGCTTGCGGGAAGTATAAGCGACTGGTCTTCCTTCTTGGCCTAAGACACCACCAAGTGCTAGACTACTAGCATCGGTAACCACTTCAAATTCCTTGGAGAAGTCAGGAAGCTTTAAGACTGGGGCAGAAGTAATAATGACCTTCAGCTAATCAAAACTGTTTTGATGGATTGGCAGCCACACTATTTTGCAATCCTTCTTAAGAAGATCTGTCAAAGGTGCAGCTACCAAGGCATAATCTTTGATAAAAATCCTATACCATCCTGTGATTCCCAAAAACCCACGAACTTCACGAACTGATTTAGGGGGTGGCCACTCCAGAATATCCTTGACCTTGGCGGGGTCTACTAAAATGCCATCTTTGGAGACGATGAATCCAAGATATTCAATTTGATGAGTAAAGAAGGTACATTTGCTCTTCTTGGCATAGAGTTTGTGTCTGCACAGCAATTGCAGAACTCTACGCACATGCTCCTCATGCTCTTCCATTGATTTGGAGTAGATTAAGATGTCATCAAAGAAAACAAGCACAAATCCATCCAAGTAAGGACGGAATATATCTTGCATTAGGCGGTTGAAGGTTGCAAGAGCATTGGTTAACCCGAATGACATTACAGTAAACTCATATTGGCCATAACGGGTATTGAAGGCTTGTTTATTTATGTCAAACAGTGTGGTAGGATTAATTAGAAAACAAATTGACGCGTGAGTAGGGTGGAAAGTGGGAGGATGGAATGTCCCGATGGCACCATCCTATGGATGGGTGGACCCGCCGATTAGTCGGGTAGCTTTCCAATAGATTAAGTGAAAGCCCTACGTTAGATAATTAGGTTCTTGGGCAACTCTATTCTAGAAGACTAGGTCAGCGGCTGTGCCTTGCATGGATGAGGAAAAAAGCGTTGCCTCTAGAAATCAAGTCTAGTAGTCGCCCAATTTATGATAAATTACCCTATGGGTGATTTGACTTTTAGAAGATCACACTTCCCCTGGGATAGGACTAAGTCTTACCTATGAATCGTATCCTTGAATCTCTACATGGTCAAGGTGTCGATAAATAGGAAATTTTCTCCAAGCTAAGACTTAGTGGACTATCTTAAGTGTTTTCTCTATTTTAGAAGGGGGAACCTTACAATTGGTATCAGAGCCGAGTTTAGCTCCTAGGAATTGCCATTTAAGGACTGTTTTGTAATGAATGTTTTACTTAACATAATGCTAATTAATAAAAACATCTTACTAAAACAAATAAGTTGAATTGATTTTTGAATGATTGTAGGAAGAGGAAGATGCCTACTCCAAGTTTCTAGTTTTCCAATGCATCTTCGAGACTGCTAGTCACTCCTCGAATTTTGAGTTCCGCAACACCATGGTGCAGATACTAGAGAAGATGTCCCTCCCTCATTTCTCTCGTATTCAAAGAGGATAGGGTAGAGATTTTTGGAGTCCTGGGCCGAGATATTTCTTCATCCGAGCAGATCAAATTGGGAACCTCGCCACCGACCTTAAGCGGATTCGTTGGATTGAAAAGTTAAAGATGATCCATTTATTTTGGTTCATCGGTACCCCCAGGGCCGACACCTCCGTGACTATAGATGGGATTCGCATACCTCAAGATCGCTGGGTGTATGACAAAGTGATGCAGGTCTTACCTGCTCTGATAGAGTAGCTGTGTTGGGATCTACCCCAATCCAGAGTCTACCACCCCTACCATCAGTTTTTAGAGTCTTAGAAACTACAGCGGAACCCCCATATTTCACCTATGTGGACCGCTCTACCCTTATGTCATAGTCAAGCCTAGGAATTTCCCTTGATAGCAAATAAGACTAATTATATTAGTCTCAGATCTTTGTAATAAAACTCGTCCTTGTAAATATTTGGAAATAAAGTAATTTCAATGTTTTACTCTCCAAAAATAAGCGTTGTGCAAACATGAATCTTGTAATCTTAAAATTGTTTTACAATGATGGCTAGGACGATCACCCTCCACTTCCCAATGTGCTTTACACTGATACCCAGGAGAAGAAGCTCCTACTCAAGCAAATGAAACCTCCCTCCTTTAAAGGAGAAGGTTCAAAGGTTGAGAAGGATGCTGAAGTCTGGATTGAGGCGATGGACGATTATTTCTCTGCCGTCGGTACTGGAGTAGCAAATCAGTCTATGCTTGCATGGTTTCGCCTCATCGGAGATGCTAAACTCTGGTGGAAACAGTGACGCCGTTGACAAGGAGGTCACTGAGCATTCTCAAACGTGGGAAGACATCAAGGAAAGATATCTTCCCCCATCCCATGAATCCATAAAGATGAATGAGTATTTTAGTCTTAGGCAGTGCAACTTAACTCTTGAGGACTACTATTCCAAATTTATCACTCTTCGGAAGTACGCCCCAGCTATGACTACTTCCCAGCAAGTGGCTTGTTTCTGCCAAGGGCTAAATGAACCCTTAGATTCCCGCCTTGAAGTAATGAGGCCAAGCACATTACAGGATGCTCTCATACGAGCAAAGCCCCTTGTGAAAGAAATGAAGACTGACAAACCTAAGCATCAAAAGAGATCTTACCCTGAGGCAAATCCTAAAGATCAATCCTACAAGAAACCCCAATAGAATTTCCCCTACTACAACAGAGGGCGACAAGGCAATTCTTTTGTCCCCCGCTATGAGCCAGGACACTTTAGAGCCAACTGTCCCAAAATGGCAACATCATTTTCCCAAGGTAGCAGAGGAAATCAAGGCCGTGGAACCCCTATCAACCAAGGTGCAAGAGGCGGTGGGTGTGGCAGAGGCCGCAGAGGAGCAGTTGCTAGAACTGCCTGTGTTATAAGTGAAGAACCAACCTTGGAAATGGCTGAAGAAGAGCGTGCCACTGTCCATGCGGCAGTAGAACACCAAGGTCCGAATAAACAATTTGGTGTAATCCAAACCCCAGCCACTCATCACGGTAAGCCATTTCAGCTTTTGATTGATTGTGGCAATACCCATTCATTTCTTTCTCCTAGGTGCTTGCAAAAATTAAACTTGAGTCAAAAAACAGTTAGAAGGATGACTGTAGAATTAGCCAATGGGAAAGAAGTAGTATCTCACCACTCTATAGGGAAGCTTGATTTTGAGTTGGGTAATGAGCAAACTCATGGCCACTTTAGAGCCTTGCCATTAGGAATTCATGATGGAATCCTTGGGATGGATTGGTTAATTGTTGCAAACAAAGCTAGCATTCATTGTAACCAAGGGAGTATCACTTTTGAAAATGAGCATGGCCAAGTAACATCTGTTGGGGGGATAACAGGAAAACCTAAACCGAGGGTAGTCAAGGCAAAACATCTTCTCAAGGGAACACGTAAGGGTCAGCAAGTTTTTTTAGGCAAGCTTAACAAAGCCATTGAACCTAGTATGGAGACAGAACCTTCTTGGCTCCAAGAATTCTTTGACATCTTCCCTGACGAGCTTACAGGGCTACCGCCTCCTCGAGAAGTCGATCATGAAATCGAGGTGATCCCTGGAGCTCAGCCCGCCGTCTCAAAAACGCCCTATAAAATGTCCCTTCCTGAAGCCATCGAACTTAAAGAGCAACTTTCCCAACTCATTGAGCAAGGATTCGTACGCCCCAGTAGCTCTCCTTGGGGGGCACCTGTCCTTTTCCAAAAAAAGGACGGAACTCTCCGCCTCTGCATAGATTATCGAGGACTAAATCAAGTCACTGTCAAGAATAAGTACCCTATCCCTCGCATCGACGAACTTCTTGACAGGCTTCATGGGGCCAAAGTCTTCTCAAAAATAGACTTGAGGTCTGGTTACTATCAGATCAAAGTCAAGGAAGCAGATAGACCCAAGACAGCCTTACGGCCCTTTTCACAAGGTTTGTTAAAATAGCCTTTTTACACAATACAATCATGCCAAAGACAAGATATATATATAAAAGTTGATACATGAATCAATTTTGTACAAGCCAAACTGGCTCTCTTATTCTTTTCCTTTATTCTGCCGATGATCTAGAATTCGACCTTCCAGCCTCTACATGCTGGGCAAAACCCTACGGGACCATACACCTCATCATCGGCCCCGCTGGCGAGGACTCAAGCCGCGGCCTGTCGCCCTCTCAGGCTCCATCATCGCTCGATCCTCCCACCCCTCAGAGGGATGTCTGCACACTAGGGTGGGCTTATTCACCGCACTAGCCTGGGCCCTCAGAACTAGGCAGCATCATAACCTCTCGCCTCAATCGGTGAACCTTATTCTCCCAATGGTATGAGGGATACCTTGGGCCAATCCCGGGCTTTGCTAACGATGCCGCCCAGCTACACAAGCACGGAACGGAGTTAGCGTTGAAGCCAGGAAAACTGCACTCTTTAAAGATAACAATTCAATGCAATTTATTGAATACAACATTACATAATTCATAACTTCATACAACTTTATGTCATTACTTTAAAAGGAAAAGATACACATTTATTAGCACTAATAAGAAAAAAGTGCTTCTTTAAAACATAACCAAGCTAACCTGGCCACCATTTACTTGAGGAGCTTGAAGCGGGAGGGTTGGAGCCGCATCGGCGGGAGCATCTTCCCTAATTTCGTTGTTGCGTGCTCCTCTCGGGGCAATATTTTGACGTTTCCAGGATGGGGCCATTTTGGATATCACCTTATAGAGCTCGCTCTGCTGCGGTCGAAACACTTCAGTCGGATCTCAATTCTAAGATCGTTTGCTCACCGTATGAGCAAAAGATTATAGCGTATGAACTCTATCTAAAGGCAAAAATCCCTTATTAAAGTCTACGCAAATGGGGGGGGATTGTGAGATGTCCTTAAGACCAAAAACGTGGAGGAGGGCTGGGAGGGCTGATCTAAGTCTATTCACGCGGGGGGAGAAGAGTTAAGGACACTGCCTCTAAGTAAGAGGGGGATGGAGGAAAATTAGCTTATCTGAAAAGAGGCAAATGAGGGGGTGGGAGAGGAGTGGCTGCAAGGGGCGGCTGTACTACAACAAGTATGCTACACAGGGACGGACGGTGGTACGACGGTACAACAAGGCATACACAGCATAGAGATGCTGTGTCATCTGTGGAGCACCCCGGGGGTTTATATAGCTGAGGGGTGAGGGTACGGACACTGCGCAAAGCTAGGACGAAAGGACGGTGTACCGTCAAAGACTATGGATCAGTGGCCTGAATGGGTCTAGGGAAAAGGTACGGTGTCGGTTGTCCGGGAAAGGAGTGGTACGCATGTACCTTATCTGGTCTGGGGCAGCATGGGTGTCCACGTAAGGGTACGTGTGGACCACATAGTGGGCGGCCATCCCTTGGTCCTTGGGCGGTCATCGTACGGGCACCCTAGTAAGTGTGTATGGCCCAAATTTTGGGGTGAGGTACCTGAATTTGGGACGTCCGTCTCGATTTGCGTGCTGGACCGCCCCAGGGGGCAAAATTTTGTTTTTGTCTGTGGGAGATTCTCTTGGTCGTTGGGGTTCAGACCGTTCGTCAATCGGACGCCCGGTCGTGCATTTATTAAGGTTTAAAAGTCGTCGCTTTTTAACTAAAATGACTGAAATTCGCGTATAAGCTTGATCCGGTGTCCGTTTTGGATGTTGTAAAATCTTATATTAGGGTAAAATCGTACGCAGAATCCAAATTTGGGCTCAAAATTTGAAGATTCTAGGTAAAAATGACTCAATTAATGAAATCATTAATTTTTATATCATAGAAACGCATAAATTTATCTATTACATGAACATTTCTTTATTAGTGAAGATGGGTATGTTACATGTTTTAATTCAAATCAAGCTTTCCCTTAAAGTCTTAATGTTTAATTAAGAGAAAGTTAATCTTTATACTTATTTGTAATGCTTTCTTTAAGTAAATCTCTCTCTCTAAAAGAATAGCCATGTTTATGGCTAAATCCCTTGAAAAAGGATGCTTCTCAATGATAGTCTCTTAATTCAAAACTAAACTCTAGGCTTGATAAGCTAGAGATTAAGAAAATGATATTTTTATGATTTTATGTTAACAAAATAATGGTTATTTCTTTTAGATTATTTATAAGTAGTTAAAAACTACTTTGATTGATTCTAAATGAGAAATAGATTATCCTATCAATTTGGGAAAAGAGAAATAATGGAATTAGCTTAATCTAGTGAGATAATCATAATTAAGTTTATGATTATGGTTAAAATTATGATTTAAATTCATAATTTGATTTTAAGCATAAAAGAGGAACTACTATCATATTTTCATTACAAGCTTTCATTCTTTAGAAAAAAAATAAGAATTATCAGTAATAGCAGCGAAGGTATGGTAAAATTTTTAGAAAATAATACATATCTTATTTTTTTGCATAAAGCTAAAAGAGGACTTCCTACCATATTCTAGGATTGGATGTCCTATGCAAAAAGAATGATTTTCATCACATTCATGAGAAATAATTTATTTGTTATTATACGATGTGATAAGATGTGATTGGATGTGAATACAATGTGATAAGATGTGAGTGGATGTGAATACAATGTGATAAGATGTGAGTGGATGTGATGAGATGTGGATGAGATGTGATGTGATGTAAATAGATGTGGATGTGAATAAGATGTGAGTGAATGTGATGAATGTGGATGAGATGTGATGTGATGTAAATAGATGTGGATATGAATGTGATGAGATGTGAATAAGATGTGATTATATGTGAAAGGATGTGATGTGATATAAATGGATGAGAATGAGATGTGATGTGATAGATGTGCATGTGAATGAATGGATGGATGTGGATAGATGTGATAAGATGTGATATGTGAAAGGATGTGATGTGATGTAAATGGATGAGAATGAGATGTGATGTGATAGATGTGCATGTGAATGAATGGATGGATGTGGATAGATGTGCATGTGAATGAATGGATGGATGTGGATAGATGTGCATGTGAATGAGTGGATGGATGTGAATGTGAATGAATGGATGGATGTGCATGTGAATGGATGGATGGATGTGGATAGATGTGAATGTGAATGAATGGATGGATGTGGATGGATGTGAATGTGAATGAATGGATGGATGTGGATAGATGTGCATGTGAATGAATGGATGGATGTGGATGGATGTGAATGTGAATGAATGGATAGATGTGGATAGATGTGAATGTGAATGAATGGATAGATGTGGATAGATGTGAATGTGAATGAATGGATGGATGTGGATGAATGAGATGAGATGTGAATGGATGTAATGAGATATGGATAGATGTGGATGTGATGTAATGTGGATGGAATGAATGAGATGTGATGTGAATAGATGTGGATGTGATGTAATGTGGATGGAATGAATGAGATGTGATGTGGATAGATATGGATGTGATGTAATGTGGATGGAATGAATGTGTGAATAGATGTGGACGTGATGTAATGTGGATGGAGTGAATGAGATGTGATGTGGATAGATGTGGAGGTGATGTGATGTGGATGCAATGAATGTGATGGATGTGAATGGATACGATGAGATGTGAATGGATGTAAATGTGATGTGATGATATCTAAATGGATGCGATGAGATGTGAATGGATGTAAATGTGATGTGATGATATCTAAATGGATGCGATGAGATGTGAATGGATGTGAATGTGATGTGATGATATCCGAATGGATGCGATGAGATGTGAATGGATGCGATGAGATTTGAATGGATGTGAATGTGATATGATGATATCTGAATGGATGTGATGTAATGTGAATGGATGGATGAGATGTAAGGTGGATAAATATGGATCTAGGTAGATGTGGTGTGGAGGATAGATGTGATGTGATGTGATGTGGATCTAGGTAGATGTGAATGGATGAGATATGATGTGAATGGATGTGATGTGATATGATGTGATGTGGATCGGGGTAGATGTGAATGGATGAGATGTGATGTGAATGGATGTGATGTGATGTGATGTGATGTGGATACGGGTAGATGTGAATGGACGAGATGTGATGAGGATGGATGTGACGTGATGTGATGAGGATCTGAATAGATGTAATTGGATGTGATGAGATGTGATGTGAATGAATGTGATGTGATGTGGATAGATGTGATAAGATGTAATATGATATGATTGGATGAGAATGGATGAAGGATGATGGGAATAGATATGACTGGATGTGGAATAAGCAAAGTGAATTGATTTAGAAGAATGTGGAATAACGAGAAATGATGTGGAACAATGTGGAAAGATGAGAGTTCATTATTAGAAACTATATTTATGACATGTTTTTCAATGACTGTTTTATGTCAAGAATGCTAGGGAAGCATTTTGACCATCTTGTGAATGAGGTCGTGGAGACCTAAGTCATAAAGTTGCAACAAGCTGACGGAGAGTCAACGGAGAACATCTCACGTAGCAAGGTCGGCCGAGGTCTTGACCAACCTCGATTCGATTTAAATGGTGAGCTTCCGGTACGGTGGATGAGAGACCAAGGAAGCGGCCTATGAGTGAAGCGCTAGGTGACTTGCGAAGGAGCCTAGAGGGTGCTGACTATACGACAATGCTCTCGGGCTCTGGGTCTCGCCCGAAGATACCCACGCGTGTGTCGAGGAAGAAAAATGGAACAAGGTGTTAGAGTTGTTTTTTGAATACGGGCATGGATCTGGTTGATTGGCCTTGTTGGTGCTCAACGGATGAGTCCATGGCTATTTTATACGGATCTGTTGGTTGATCTTGCTGATCTTCAATGGAGAGACCATCTGGATTTTCTTATGTGATTATATTTTCGAGTGCTATGAGCTAGGAACTATTGAAAAGGCCCCTGAGTGAATAGGTGGTGAGCGTTTTGGTTTTGCCAATGATGCCATAGGTACACCGATGAAGGAATGATTGGAAATTAGAATTCAAGTTGGATATTTTAGAGGATTATGATCAGTGATACTATGGTTTCATTAAAAGATTGTTTTAAAGACAGCTCAATCTGTGAAACAAGCAATTTCATATTGGGTGTGTAAGTGGTGTGACTATCTTGAAGTTTGCTTGAAGCACCGGCTAGGGGACCTAGGAACTCTTTTCCCTAGTACCCGGGGCAAAACATAACCAAATTTCTAAATGGATCCTATCACTACAGTTGTTGGGTGGTTGGCTAACCCATGGGATTATGGGGTTAGGCTAGACTAATGGATCCCTGAGACTCAATTTTGTTATGTTACGATAGATGAAGTAAATCCCGGATAACCTTTGTTCTATGGAAAAGAATCAACGGTTGTGCCTCTTGATAAGGAAAAAGCGTTGGACTCTATGATCCAAGTGCAAGTCTCTTCCTTGATCTGACCATGAGACTTACGGGTTCGGTCAGATCAGTTTGGTTAGTGATGATCTTGACTACGTTAGTATAGATTTTCCTGGAGGAATCGCCCGTGCTTTCTAGGGGACGAGGGAAGTTTTTCCAGGTTTGGTTTTGGAAGAACCGAGGGATTAGTCTCTTGTCCGGATATCCGTGGGCTAGGCCTCGAGTGAGAGGCTTTGCCCTGCCCAAGAAGTGCTACTTCCGCTGCCTGCACCCCCGAATTCGTTGCACGGAGGGGGCAGGGATCTTTCAAACACCTTACTTTTAAACTATGTGTAGCTAATGTATTTATCTAATTTGATGTTCTCTTCTTCTATACTGTAGATTGAAGTGGAGGTGAACCAATTGTTAATCCCATTTTAGATTAACAAAGATGCTCCTCCAATTGAGGACATTAATAAGTGTTATGTAAAGGCACTATAAAAGTTATAAATTTTGAGATACTGGACACCCAAGGCCTTAGTTAGTAAGCTTTGGGCACCCAAGTGTGAATGAGGACCAGATGTATAAAAGGAAATTTCTCATAAATAAAAGAACACAATCCCCCTTTGTGCTATGAGAGCTATTGCTTTGTCTTATGAGAGAGAGAGAGAGAGAGAGAGAGAGAGAGAGAGAGAGTGTGTGTGTGTGTGTGTGTGTGTGTGTGTGTGTGTGTGTACTCTAGTGCCTGTTCCTCTTCTATGCATGTGCATTGGAGAGAGAGGAATATTGCCTTCCATTGTGGTGTGAGCGACTCCGTGGGGTGACAGTGTGGAGGTGGAGATAGGAGGAGTGGAGCTTCCCAAAGCGAGCTTGGAGAGCCTCAAGGGGCACGTGAGCTCGAAGCATTGGTAAGTACCCAATGATGGTTGTAGTCTATTGCTCTCTTGGGACGTGCAGCAGTAGCCCCCCCATAACATTTTTGGTGCCACTACCAAGGAAACACCATTGTTTCTTCCATCCTCTTAGAGCTCCCATTACCAAGGAAACACCATTGTTTCTTCCATCCTCTTCCATCCTCTTAGAGCTCCAGCTCCCATTATGCAAGATTCACTATTGCCTTCGCATTTTGAAGGTGAATTATGAAAAAACTTTGCATTTTGAAGATGCATTATGAAAAAACTTTGCATTTTGAAGATGCATTATGAAAAAACTTTGTAGATAAGGTTTGTAGAGAAGAGATTAGAGTAGTTGTAGAAAATTCATGTGTTTGGAAGTGTGGGTGAGTACTTGGTATTGCCTAGAGGAAAGCTACACTTGGTTTCACTTTCAATTTTTCTATTTTCGTCACTAATTTCTAAAGCGTGAGCTAGTAGTTGGTAACACCCCTTGTTCTGTTTTTTCTAAAAATCATGAAAATTACAAAAACAGAGAGCCATTGGTTGTGTTGGTGACTTGTATTGCATTCCAATTACTTGGCACAACCTCTCTAGATCTTTTGGATAGGGAAATTACACTAAAACCATCATTCTGTTGACATGGATGTTAACACATGAACGAGCAGGAAACAGTTCACGATGTGAACCATAGTCTACTACTTCACGACGTGAAACACTCTCTACATGCAATCAACGCTGTAAATTTTGGGATTGCACTACTAAAGTTAGGGCACCTTATCCTAACACAAAGAAACGCCAAAAACCTTATCACATGAAAGTGCAGTGAACCAGTTCATGACGTGAAATATATTCTAGTTCACGACGTGAAACACAAACTAGTTCACGACGTGAAACACCATCTGGTTCACGACGTGAACTACACTCTGCTAGTTCACGGAGACCTGCTACTTCACGGCGAGGAAAGTCTGTTTCACATAGTAAGGGTTGTAAGACCAACGATAAGATAAGTTCACAAGTACACCATAGGAGTCGCCCCGACTCAAATTACTGCAATTCTAAGCTAAAATTTCAAAGCGTGAAACACAAGTGGTCCACTACATGAAACACATTTCATGATGTGAGACAGTCTGCTACTTCACAACGTGAACTGTAGTGTGCTATTTCATGGAGATCTACTTTTTCAACAAAGAAGAGTCAACTCAACAAAAAACCAATCATAGTGGTTAGAGTAGTGATTTAGCCTATTGAAACACATTCTCATGCACTTGAGGTTAGGGAAACTCATTGGAGACGACCTTACCCCCACCGACAATATATCGAATCACCTAGGTTCTTCCTACTAAAGAAGTGTTGGTTCAAGTCGCTCAGCAAGCACTCAATTGAGTGTTGCAGGTTGGAGAAATATAACCACCATAGAAACAAATAGTGAGGAATCCATGGAAGAAGGGCTAAGATGCTTTGGCTTTGGAGAGAAAGAAAAACTAGATTCTCCTGTGGAATCTTTGATATGGTCAACGGATTTTTTTGGTCTCCAGCCACCAGCACGGCACGGGAGATGAAGCACAATCTACGAACACAGGCCCATCATTAAGAAAACTGTTGCCAAAACAGGTCAAATCTTCTTCCCCACATCTGAGGAAGTGGAAGTGGACTCAAAGGTGGCTGAAGCAGAGCGACAATTGCAGCTACTAAGTTTAAAAAGGCAAGAGCTTGACACACAAAGAACGAGCGGAACAGAGGAAAATGGATAATTTGAATCTATTTCAAGCACGTGAAAAGGATATAGAAACATCCAGAAATGTCACTGATAACATGTGGATCATTTATTTATTTTTGCTTCAACACTCTACTATCCTTTACTTTTTTGCAAGTACAATACTAAAAACCTCTCTCTCTCTCTCGACCATCATACTTTCGCAGTAATCTGTGTTATTTTTCATACACTTTACAAGTGATTCAGTCTCAGTTGGCAACCATTCGGGGTTGCATTCAGTGTGAATACTGAGTACTTGTAGTGTGTTGAAAGATTTTGCATTTGGTAGATAGTCATGGTTGGCAGCAGTGATGTATTCAACATGTTGTCTGCTAAGGAAAAACTTGATGGGACTAACTACCCATTGTGGTCCCATATGATGAGGCATGTAAGTACTGGTTGCTAAAGGCCTTTGGAATGTGGTCAGTGGTAGTGAAACTCATCCTGTGTCATAATTACCAGTGTAACCAGGTGCTGCAGGTACATTTGAAGTAGAATCTGATACAGATGTGGCTCCTCCACATACACCAGCAGTACCTCCCACTGCTGCTCAAACAAGGAGATGGGATGGAAGAGATGCACAAGCACATGCATTGCTTGTACTTTCTATGAAGCAAAGCATTATTCCTCATATTCGGTCATGTAAGGCTTCAAAACAGGCATGGGATGCACTTGCTGCATTATACCAGGTGCGTAATGAAGCACGTGTTGCATATCTGCACAAACAGTTGGAGTCTGAGCACATGAATGAGGGAGACTCAATGGACAGCTTCTTGACCAAGATCAAAGATTTTAAGGAGCAGCTCGCTAGTGTAGATGAAATATATCCTGATAATACATTGGTGCCCACAATTCTCAATGCATTATCGGATTCTTATCAGAGTTTTGCCTCTACCCTTAGACTCATGATGAAGGAAAATCTAAATGCCCTTACATTTAATGAGCTAGTTTTAGTACTCTTGCAAAATAGATCTATTATGTGAGTTGGGACCAAGCTTTTGTTGCTAGTCAGAAAGGCAAAGGTAAAGCTTCTTCGGATGGTGGCTTAAGCCAAAATCAAAATCCTCAAGTAAGGATGCAGAGAAAGAAGGTGATAAGCCTAAAAAGAAGGGCAAGTGTCACTATTGCAGAAAACCAGGACACTACATAAATGAGTGCAAGAAAAGGCTAGAAAAGGAGAAAAAGAAATAATCGGGCATAGTTGTGTGGCTGATGCATCTACACCCAGTGCAAAGAAGAAGGAATCTACAAGTTTTGCTCAAGATGATTGGGCATGGACTATACATTGCAGTTATGACCCTTCTGTATGATGTATGCAGGTCAGTGTGGTAGAATCGGATGCTTGGTACTTTGACAGTGATGCTAGTAAGCACATTACTTCACTAAAAAATTTGTTCTCATATCTGGAATCTGGTCCCAAGTGCAAGAATCATCTCATGTGCAAATGGTTCCTCATATCCTACAAAGGAGTTGGTAGAATTGTGCTCACTGTTATAAATGGGGGTGCATTTACTCTTTCTAAAGTTTTATATGTGCCAGGCATTAAGAAGAACTTGATGTCAGTTTTAGCCTTAGCCTTGTCAAGCTTGATGGTGAAACTTGTGGATGACAACTGTACAGTTCAGGATAGAAATTATGGTTATTCTATCATTGCCTCAGGTACCTTGTTTCATGGGCTATACAAGATGGATGTATTTGAGAAGTTGCAGCATGATGCTTGCTCAGTCTCTATGACTCGTGCTATGAGTGATGCAGAATTATGGCATGCACAAACTGGCCATTTGAATTATGGCAGTTTGTTACACCTTCAAAGGCATGATATGGTCTATGAGTTGCCAACTCTTGAGACCTGTATTAGAGACATGTATGTGAGGGGTGTATTCTTGGTAAAATGCATCGGGCATCATTTTCAAAGGATGGATTTGTGAGAGCTGTTAAGAAATTACAACTTATACATAATGATGTATGTGACTGACACCATCTATTGGGGATTATCTCTACTTCGTCACTTTTATTGATGGATTACTCCAGATATAGCTAGGTGTATCAATTAAAGCAGAAGTCAGAGGTTTTTATGTGCTTTAGGCACTTTGTATCCATGGCTGAAAATGCATGTGAATGTAATGTTGGCACCCTTCGTTTAGATCGAGGGGGGGAGTATATGTCCAAGGAATTTCATGCATATATGGCTAAAAAAAGGCATATGGCATCAATGTACAGTGCCATACACACCTCAGCAAAATGGTGTGGTTGAGAGGAAGAACAAGTCTCTCATGGAGATAGCACAATGTATGGTGAAAGCCCAAGATTTACCTCATGGTTTTTGGTTAGAAGCAACGATATGCGCAAAATATGTGTTGAACAAATGCCCTACGAAGGCCTTGCAGTTTAAAACTCCTTATGAAGCTTGGCATGGTAGCAAGCCTTCTGTGGCTCATTTGCGTGTTTTTTGTTATCTTGCTTATGCTCTTGTGCCTGAGCAACAACGCAGTAAGCTTGATGATAAGGTAGTTAAATGTATATTTGTGGGATACAATTCAGAAAGCAAGGGATATAAACTCTACCATCTAGCCTCAAAGTGGATTTTGGTAAGTAGATATGTTGTTTTTGTTGAAAACTCAATTCAACCCATGCTTTCATGCAAAAAATCGCAAAATGTATGCTCACAGGACATGTTTGATTCTCTCCTACCTTTGTTTAATGGAGGGCAACCATATGTAGAGCAATTGAATGCTCAACCAAGTGCTAAAGTTTAGCCTTGCAGCAAGTGCAAAATCAGCCTACAAATCAGCCTTTTGATGAGGCAATTATTGAGGATGTAGTGGATGAGGAGAGAGCAGCCATATAGAAGAATCTAGGCGTATGCCAAAATGGCTTGTGTGCAGACATTGAGGAATAGCAAGTTGGCAGCTCCTTTACCTAGCAAAACTCTTGCAGGTTCTCATCATGCAGATTATTCTCATGTGGATCATATTCTCATTTCTACTTTATGTAATGAGGAGGAACATGTTTCCTTTGAGGAAGCACAGGATGATGATCATTGGATGCATGCTATGTAGGATGAGTATAACTCTATACTCAAGAATGACACCTGGTATTGACAGATCTACCTCATGGCAAGAAGGCCATCGGTACTAAGTGGGTTTACAAGTTAAAACACAAAGTAGATTGTAGCATTGATCGCTACAAGAAAGGTCAGACTTTTTGCAAACAGGTATGCCTAGTTTTTGCAAACAGGTATGCCTAGCAAAAGGGCATTTGATTATGATGAAACCTTTGCACCCATATCTCGTATGACTACCATTAGGTGCCTCATTGCTTTGGCATTACATCATGGGTGGAATGTACATCAGTTGGACAGAAAGGAAGTTTGCCTACTCCAATTCCAGAAGAGTCTGAAGAAGGGACTCATAGTGACCTCATGGCAAGAATGTTTGAGGAGACAGATCAAGATTTATCGATCCATTCATTCCCTAGGGTTGAATATACGACAAACACGTGAAAGGATCCCTCACTTGCAGAGAACCTAGAGGCATAGACAGTCTCATAGCCATACTATCCACAACTGTCAAAATGTCCCTGGGACCATTGCTACACAACACGTCAGCATTGTGGACAGATGTCAAGGATAGAAAGAAGGATGAACCCAATGTCCAATGTAAAAGAAAACCAGTCACCTCTAGTAGAAAAGAACCTAATGCTTGAGGAAGGGGGAGCAACCAGATTCATCAAAATACCTGTCAACCAATTAGGCTGGTATTATGAGAGTGATGACACAAATGCCACAATCCCAATCCACCATAACGGGTACCAATCACTTGCTATCCTGGATGGAGGTGCGAGTGTGAGCATCATCACCAAGAGATGTTGAGAAAACCGAGGAAAACTGGATTTAGAAAGGGCGGATCTAATCGTCAAGATGGCGGATGGAACATCTTCAAGACATATGGGGCTATTGAAAAACGTTCGACTTAAGGACTTTTCATTCCATTACCATCATACATTTGTTGTAATGGACTTTCTGCACCAACCAGATTCATACAATATTATCTTAGGTAGACCCTTCATAAGGGAAGCCAAGGTGGTGTACAATTGGGCATTAGACCAAGTGTATATTATTCAAAGGAATTCGTAAATTCTAAAAATTGATCTCTATATGTGGAAGGCACACCCCATGGAAGGGAAATTGTTTGGAGATGATTCGGTCACCACAAAATGAACTACATCCTTTTTACAAGTCTGCCAACCAGTTAGGGAGAATTCACGGGAAGAGGAAGAGGCAAAAAAGGACACGTCGTTTCCACCTCCGAACCTTAGTTGGATGCCACCATGCCCCCCAAAGGAAATAAATACATTGAATCGGGAACCATTCCCACCACCTCAGTGTGCATGCTGCATGTGCAATCAAGAGAAGAGAAAATAGAGGATGAAGCCTCTAGCACGGAAGGGTCTAGACCGCAAGATCGCAATAGCACCCAATGCCTCAGGAAGTGGCAAAAACAAAATAAGTATATTACTCAACAAAATGCCCTATTACGCAGTAAACCCACGGACACCCAATGGCTAAGATATCTTGAAGTCACCGAGGTGCATGAGCAGTTTTCTAAGAACTAGGGTGAGGAATTGAGAAAGATAACCTTGGCAGGAAAACAAGAGGAGAAAGCTATGCCTTAAGAGCAGGATATGTCAAAACTCTCTAAGGCGGGACAAAGAAAATGAAATAAGTGTTAAAATTACAGCAATGTGATGAGCTATGGTGGATCAAATGCTAGAATCAACATCATTAACAAAGAGATTAGATGATAATTAAGATGTAATTAGTGAGCAATTAACAAAGAGATTAGATGATAATTAAGACGTAATTAGTGAGTAATTAACAAAGAGATTAGATAATAATTAAGACGTAATTAGTGAGCAATTAACTAATAGCTTAATGTAGGCATGGATAATCAAAAACCAGCAAATTCTCATTAGACCAATGCCTCAATTTATAGAGTTTACATCCAAGCATCTAATCCCACTGATTTCTCCTTGATTCACTCCACCTCTTTTGCTTGATTCTCTCCACCTCTCCCAGAATATCTCCACACTTCCTAAATCTTCTCATGCTACCCTTTATAGAGTTTACATCCAATCATCTAATTTCACTGATTTCTCCTTGATTCACTCCACCTCTTTTGCTTGATTCTCTCCACCTCTCCGAGAATATCTCCACACTTCCTAAATCTTATCATGCTACTCTTTATTCTCTCCCAGTAGATTCTTCTCACCTTTCTCACAGGTTCTCTCACATTTACAGATTCTCTTTTGCAGTCTCTAGCCAAGGGCTTGTTCTCGCACACACACTATTCACTTGTATATTTCAACACCTCCCCTCAAGTGAATACTCCTAGCACACCTGGACCCTATACCATTACTTGATAGTCTGCGACTAGTGCCTAGCACACCTCCCCTCAAGTGAACAATCTTAGCACACCTGGACCCTATACCAAGTTTCTCTCTTACTTGATAGCTGCGACTAGTGCCTCAAGTCCCTAAACTCATAGTCCTTGACACTCTCTCTCTATGTGTCCAAGGCTACTACAAGTGCCCGCGACCTTGACTAAAGTGCTCACACATACATCTACCACATGGCCTACATCATCGGTGGCTCAGAGGTGGTTTTACTCAGTTGGGGCAGGCTACATTGGGTTGTGGGGTCTCTCTCTCTCTCTCTCTCTCTCTCTCTCTCTCTCTCTCTGAGATTTTCACATGGCTCCTCACTCTTTGGAGCCTCACATCTGCTCTTGTCTTTAGTCTTCTTGTCGTGGGGCAGCTGCTCTTCAAGCATCCATGTCTTCCTCTTCTTTCAGTCTTCTTGTTGTGGCAGCTTCTCTTCACGCGTCCATGTCTTCCTTCAATGCTTCCTTTAGCTCTTCTTCTTGGTGTGGATCTTTCTCTTGGAAAGAGATGTTCTTCTGCTTGTCCGTCAGTTCTTCTTACTCCATGTGAGCAACATGTTTAAATGTTTTGTTGACAATTCTTTTGGGCTTTTGATGTTTATCTTGTATCATTATGCAATACAAACCCAAATCTATACAGGAGGTCTTACCTCGCCTTATTCTGGACAAGGGTAGTGTCTGATCCCATTTTTACACTGATATAATGTGCCCAATACATAATGCATATAGCATTCATTCTTATGCACATTCCCAAATGCAACTCTGGCTGTGAATAATCTTGAATTTGAGTGTGATTTGCAGGCATTAACCAAGGGTTAAATGCAAAATGATGATTACCACAAATTTATCAGCATAATTTTACCAGAAATTACATTAAATCAAGGGTAACCAATTTGTACGGAATGGTTGGAGTATCAAACCATCTCCGAATTACAATCTGAAGTTATAGGGATCTGTATGAGATACCTAATGGTTAATTTGAACCCTCAATTACACCAAAATATAGTGATTAACATTGATTAATCACACTGATTAGCAAATTAATCCTCTGTTTTGTATGCAAAAAACAGAGTATGCAGGGAGCCCAGATCTGAGGCCTTAGAGTTCAAATGAGCTCAAATCCTTTCAAGGCCATCAAAAGCAATTAGTCTAGTAGAGGATTAAGCCAAGAAACACAAGATTTGACCAAACATTGAATGCTTAATCTCTGTTTTACCAAAGTCACCTGCAGATTTGATGAAGAGCTTGGATCTCACTATAGACTTGATCAAATCAAATTCTGACTTCACCAACTTGTAGAGCATGTGAAAATCCCCAGGGCGAAGGGAATTAGACCTATTGTATTTGATGAAGTAGAAAACTCAAATTTTCTCCAAAAAAAACGATGCCTGCAAAAATGCGTAGAACTCCAGCAGCGCGTGGCGGTTTGTAGATCTATCTTGATGGGCTGAAGCACAAGAGTGTTAGCTATGTGTGGCTAAAGAGGTTTGGGCTAATTTGATGTGTGTAAGGAGATAGAGCTCCTCCACCAGCTGGGGGTACAGAGGGTTAGTTGAAAAAGAGGGAAAATATTAATTTTCTACCAATCCTAATTAGCCAAGTGATTAGCAAGATAATGGACTCACAAATTGATGGATTCTAGGCTTGGCTCTGATACCATGTTAAAATTACAGCAATGTGATGAGCTATGGTGGATCAAATGCTAGAATCAACATCATTAACAAAGAGATTAGATGATAATTAAGACGTGATTAGTGAGCAATTAACTAATAGCTTAATGTAGGCATGGATAATCAAAAACCAGCAAATTCTCATTAGGCCAATGCCTCAATTTATAGAGTTTACATCCAAGCATCTAATCCCACTGATTTCTCCTTGATTCACTCCACCTCTTTTGCTTGATTCTCTCCACCTCTTTTACTTGATTCTCTCTACCTCTTTTGCTTGATTCTCTCCACCTCTCCCAGAATATCTCCACCAGCAAATTCTCATTAGGCCAATGCCTCAATTTATAGAGTTTACATCCAAGCATCTAATCCCATTGATTTCTCCTTGATTCACTCCACCTCTTTTGCTTGATTCTCTCCACCTCTTTTACTTGATTCTCTCTACCTCTTTTGCTTGATTCTCTCCACATCTCCCAGAATATCTCCACACTTCCTAAATCTTCTCATGCTACCCTTTATTCTCTCCCAGTAGATTCTTCTCACCTTTTCACAGGTTCTCTCACATTTCATCCTGCATAGACAATGGCACATCTCCAACATGGGCAATTGGATGAGCAGTGATCCCCTGTTTCCACAAAACGTGGTCTTTCAAGGTTTTTCATCTCCTTGAACCACTCCCCATGACTTGTCATGTAGTTCGAAGCACCTGAATCAACATATCATACATCATGTTTATGTGCTGCTTCAACATTTTCAGACATGGCATAACGATATGCTGCATAACAAACAACCTTTTATTATTCTCATTGTTTCTACTCGAGGATGCATAGTTGTTTTGCTGTAATTTTCCATTTTGCATGTTAGCCTGCTTCTTATAACAATCTGCCTACACATGTCCAGGCTTACCACAATAAAAGCATCCACATGTATCATTATACTGCCTTTGCCAATTTCCATGACCTCTTTGACTCCCCCTGTCTCTGAATTGGCCTCTTCCACCTGCGTGTTGTTGTTATTGTGAATTCTGGGACTGTTGTTGTTGTTGTTGTGAATTCTGGGACTGTTGTTGTTACTGCTGCTGGCCATAATTCTGATGACCTATTCAGCCACCTCCTTGGCCGCGTCCACGGCCTCCTCTACCTCATCCTCTTCTTGAACTTGTGTAGAAGGCCTGTTGCTCTGATCTGTTTTTGTTTTGTGAAGACTAAACGTCTTGAACGCCTTGTATTATGGCCCAAGACCACGTAGACAGACTTCCACCTTATCATCATCGTCTACTGAAACACCAATAGATGCAAGGGATTCCACAATACCCTTGATCTTCAATACATAGTCATTCACAGACATACTCTTTTTCTCCACAGTATGAAGGTCATTCTTCAACTGTATCTTTTGTGCCTTGGTATTCGTTTCATAGAGTTTTACCAAGGTGTCCCATGCCTCCTTGGGGGACTTGGCATCCTGTATGTGCCCAATCATGGTGTCTTGTATACTGATAGAGAGCCAATACATAACGTTTATGGCTCCTTGGTTCCAATCCTTGAACTCTTTCACATCTGTATAGCAGTCGGATTGATCTCCGATATCTCCGGTGCCTCTTCATGCTCACCTTCTATGTAGTCCCAGTAACCCTTTCCCATTAGGAAATTTGTCAACCTGAACCTCCAAGCATGGAAGTTGTTCTTCTCAAGCTTCTCAGCAACAATTTGGTTTATGCCATCATTTGACATCTTGCCAGACACACAAATTTACTAGAAACAGCACTCTGGTTTGTCCTGCACAAACTGCTGTATTTTCTGCAAAGCGATACTATACTACACTCAAATGTCACAACTAGTGACCTCAATGTGCATACATACACCCAATGGCAACTGTTTGACCTCCTTGCAGCACACACAATGTCTGCACACAATGTCTGCACACAATGTCTGCACAACCAATCTGTCTTCCTGCAGTTCTTAAAACAGAGTTCTGCATAGAATCGATGACTTACCTGTAGTGCTCGAAATCGCCTGCTTTCCGAAAAACGAAGGTCCTAACGCGCCCAAAACGCTTATCTATTTATGCATAAAAATCAATATTGATGAAAGTAACACTTTTATAATAAAAAAAATTCTTTTATGCATCTATTTATGCATAAAAATCAATATTGATGAAAGTAATACTTTTATAATAAAAAAATTCTTTTATGCATAAAAATCAATAATGATGAAAGTAACACTTTTATAATAATAAAAAATTATCCAATGTGCATCTTTCTATGCATAGAATTTAAATCTAATGAAAATCACTCTTTTATAATAATAAAAAATAATCAATATGCATCTTTCTATGCATAGAATTTAAATCTAATGAAAATAACACTTTTAGAATAAATATATTTCTACTATGCATTTTTCTATGCAGAGAATGAAAATGACACTTTTAGAATACACAAACGATAGAGATTATTCTTTTAGAATAATAAAAGATGAAACTTATTTCATAAAATTTTAGAAAATTTTACCATAACCTCCTTTGTATGGCTGACCATTTTTTAATTTTTTCTACTAATTTACTTAAAAATTAACCCCAATTGGTTTTAAGCACTCTAAACTAATCAATTTTCACTTTTAAAAGAGAAACAATATGAAAAGTTTAATTCCAACTATTAGATCACTTAAGTAGGATAAAGAAGGACTGATTTTAAGAATGAGAGAGGGGGAAAGCCTTTCCAGCAAGGCATAGCATCAGATTATCATTTCAAACAAAACAAAAATTAGAAAACCATTAAAAGAGCAAAGAAAAATATAAGATTTCTAACTTACATGAATTCTGGGAGCTTTCCTTTGGCTTGATGGTTTGAGGGATCCACTCTTGTTTGCAACAAGAGTGGCCACCAAATCTTTAGAAGAGGGAATGGTCAAAAACTAGTGAATTATTAAGAAATTCACAGTTCTTGGCTCTTGGGAGGAGTAGAGTAACAGTGCATAAAACACTATTAAGCTTCAACAAAGAAGGAGGCTTCTATTTATAGGAAAAAGTGAGCTCCTAACCAAGCAAACTGATTCTAGAATTTTCCAGATCAGTTTGGTCAATTTTTGACCATTTTTAGGCCAGTTTAGCTTACTTTTTGAAACTAGACTTGAATTAGGAGAGAGGAGAGATGAAATATCTCAATTTTTGATAATTTAAAACTCCACCACACATGTGAAATAGGCGCCTCCTTCATAAGGGAGAAATTCCCATTGTGAGGTGTCAAAAATTTTATTTTTTTAGTATTTCCTTTAGTCCTTAGTCCACTCTTCATCTTATGTGAGTATTTACTCATTTTTTAGAGGATTTTCTTTATTTCTTCTATTTAACTCCTCCACACATTTGGATGAATCTGATTGACCCCTCAAAACCTTAATTTAAAATTTTCAAAAAATCTAGACCCCTAGGATAAGGCCTTTTGAACAGATTATAATTGATTTCTAATGCACCTTCTGAAAATCTTTTTGAGCTTCTATTTCGGGGGAACTTATTTTAATAAGAAGAGATATTTTTCCATCCAAAAATATTCAAAATTTGAATAATCTCTCTCTAAAATATTTTCTCTCTCTAGACCAAAACACGTAGAAACAAGATCTTTTATATTTCTGAAGAGGGATTTGATTACACGGGAAGATGCTCGACATCTTGAGAGGCTGGGGAGGAATCTTACATTCTCTCCCACTTGAAAAATGCGAGATGTCCTCATCTCACAAACTAATCCCACAACAGTTCGGCTTCTTTCTCCCAGGTGGCATCTTCAAAAGGATAGAACTTCCATTTGACCAATAATTATGGCCCACAATATCTGGGGAGTAACTTCTTGTACTACCCAAGAGATAGAGAGTACTCGAATGAAGACCATATCTGCTTCTTCGAGTTCTCTGTCTGTCCGCTTCTTATCTGCATACTGCTTCTGTCTATCCTGGGCAGCTTTTATATCTTTACGAATTGACTGCATCTGTCTACTGCTCCAAGCATCTGTCTGAACATCTCCACCCTAATCAATGGGTCAGACCAAGTTAATGGAGTTAAGCAATCTTGTTCATACAGAGCTTTGAAAGGTCTCATCCCAATACTTCGGTGATAAGAAGCATTGTAGGCAAACTCGACTAGGTGCAGATAGCTTAGCCACTTCTTCGGTTTTCTACCACAGCATGACCGAAGTATATCTTCGATTACGTGGTTTACCCTTTCTGTTTGACCATCGGTCTCAGGGTGGTAAGCTGTGCTGAGATCCAAGAAAGTTCCTACTGCTTCAAAAAATGCAGTCCAGAATCTTGACATGAATTTGGGATCTCGATCACTTACTATTCTTCTGGGTAGGCCGTGCAATCTGAAGATTTCCTTGAGGAACACTCTGGCCACATCTACTGCAGTGTAGGTGGTAAGCTGTGCTGAGATCCAAGAAAGTTCCTACTACTTCAAAAAATGCAGTCCAAAATCTTAACGTGAATTTGGGATCTCGATCACTTACTATTCTTCTGGGTAGGCCGTGCAATCTGAAGATTTCCTTGAGGAACACTCTGGCCACATCTACTGCAGTGTAGGTTTCTTTTACTGGAATCAGATGGGCAACTTTGGTTTTTCTATCAACTACCACGAAGATGGAGTTGTAACCTGATTGCACTGAAGGTAATCCAATAATAAAATCCATACTGATACACTCCCACTTCATCCGGGGGATTCTAATGGATGTAACTTCCCAGGCATTTTTACTCTCTCGGTCTTGACTTTCTGACAGGTCGGACATTGATGTACATGATTAAGTACATCCTTTTTTAGACCCGACCAAAAGAAGCTTTTCTTCACAGACATGTAGGTTTTGATAAAACCTGGATGTCTTGCAATACGATTGTCATGGGCTTCATTCAGAATTTGACCCTTAGTTCCCTCATCATTGGGAATGGATAGCCTGTGATTATAATACATAATTCCATCATCCAGGCTGTACCCTTGAATAATTGCAAGCAAGGAGACTTTTCTGCTGAGGGCATCTGCTACCACATTTTCTTTGCCAAGGCGGTATTTGATTTCAAAATCAAATTCTTGCAGGGTCTGCATCCATGTGTCTTTGGCACATGTTGAGATCCTTCTGAGTGAAGATCCACTTTAAGCTCTGATGATCTGTCATCAAAGTGAATCTTTGACCCAGTAGGTAATGTCTCCACAACTTCAGGGCATATACTACTGAAAGTAGTTCCAGGTCGTGGTTGGTGGACAGCATAATTCCTCTCATACGTTCTGAGTTTTTGGGATTCATAGGCCACTGCATGACCTTCCTGCATGAGTGCACCTCCCAGGGCAAAACCACTGGCATCAGTTACTACCTCAAAGGGTAGAGAGAAATCTGGCAGCTTTAGAATGGGATTGGTTACCAAGGCGACGGTCTTTAGCTTATCAAAAGTACTCTGACACTTGGCAAACCATTGAAACGAAATATTCTTCTTGAGAAGATTAGTCAGGGGGGAAGCTATGAGAGCATACTTTGGTATAAAAATTCTATACCAACCAATCAATCCCAAGAATCCTCTGACTTCTTTCACTGTCTTTGGTTCAGGCCAATCTATGACTTCTTGGACTAGCGAAATCTGGAGAAATTCCATCTTTGGATACCAAAAAGCCCAAGTATTCAACATGGTCGGCAGAGAAAGTGCATTTGCTCTTTTTTGCAAAGAGTTGGTGCTTCCTTAGAATCTCAAAAACTTTTCTGACATGAGCTTCATGGTCAGCTGCATTCTTTGAGTAAATCAGAATATCATCAAAGAAAACAAGAACAAAATCATCCAAGTATTCTCTGAGAATGTCCTGCATTAATCGATTGAATGTAGCTGGGGCATTTGTCAATCCAAACGACATGACAGTGAATTCATAATGCCCATACCGAGTATTAATGGCTGTCTTCGGGATATACAAGCTCCCTCTTTGGATAAAGATGGGGTTGGCCGACCCGACCTTGGCCGATTCTCTAATGTTGGGTCATCTGCCACATTAATGCAGCCAACTGCTCGATTTGCTATCCAGACATGGACTCTTTGCTCTTTCCATCAGACTTCATGTTGGTGGTCTTGAAAGAGGCTTCTGAGGTGCCCTCATGAAGTTATTTGGAACGTGTTCCCTTGAAATTGTCCTCAAATTCCATAGCACCACTACTGTAGCATTACTCGAAGGAGGTATGTAAGGGCACACATCATCAAGACCTTCTAGGAATCTCCCTATTAATCTTTCATCAGAGAACTTGTCTTTGGCACTACAGCGTGTGGAGATATCTAACTCTATTGATGTAGTCTCGGATGGTTTCACCCTCCTTCTATCTGACGTTGTGCAACTACTCCACCGGACTCCATCTGGTACCTTGGCGAGAAGATCCTACCTTGAAGGCCTCTTTCAAGGCTTCAAAGGTGGCCTTGTCCTCAACTTTCAAGGACCTAAACCATTGGTCTGCTTTACCATCTAGGGTGAGGCCAAAGGCATTCACCTTAACACCTGACCTTTTACATGGCCAAAGGCTTCACAAATTTGGTTGAACATCTCTAAATGTGGGATGGGGTCTCCAATCCCATCAAATTTTGTGATCAGCTTTGAGATATTTGCGGGTTTGTTTCTCTCTAATCTGGGTGTAGGTGTTGGTTATACTAGTGTTGTGGGCGTGATGCTTGCAGCCACCCCTTCCCTATTTCCATGGCTAATCTCAACATTTCTGGTGTCAACCCTACCATGGCTGGAGCGGGTGTAGGTTGCAAAAAGTTTGGTGGAGAAGTAAGGCAAGGAGGATAATATACCATTGGAGGCCCTCGTCTCATAGGTGGGTGTTAGATTGTACCCCTTGTGGTCCCATGTGTGGTACCCAGGGTATGCTCCCTATGGTAGGTCTTCTTCGTGACCTCGGGGCTCTTGTTCTGGCAACGCTTTCAATTTATACTCTTTCTGCAGCCCCAACAGAAGCAAGTGCATCTGACATTGTTGAATTCTTAAGGGGAGAAAGATTCTTGAATATTAGTTGTGTCAAACTTTGAGGGGGAGTTAGATGATGTACTTCCGTCCTCTCTTGAGGTGCTATCAAGCTGAGACGACACCTCTTCTAGCCCAAGTTTCTATTTTAAATATATACGTCAAGGATATCATCTATTTTGATGTGGAATACAAAGGACATGCATACTTCCAATTTAAACTAAGGCTGATATAGTCAATTTAAGACCTTAACATACTCTAAACTAAAACAAAGGACATGCATACTTCTAATTCAAACTAACGCTATATGGTCATTTCAAATCTATACATCAAAGATATTATCTATTTAATTGTGCTATACAAAGAATATGCATACTTACAAAATTGCATAAATTGAATTAAAAGGGTTATTGTACCTTGTTGAGTTAAATAGGTGGTGCAAAGCTCGATAGAGATGAGATAAAGATCTCCTCCCTTTAAAGAGCCAAAGAGTTGTTTTGAAGATCCCTAAAAGTAGCGCAAGTCCCAATCGCATCTTTTTTTATGCCAAATGAGTACTCCATGCCTAGGTTATGTACTTGTGTATCCCAAAAGCTAGTATTGCAGTGAATTCTATGTAGAGAAGAACTTTTCCATTCTTGAGAAAAACTTATATAGTTCAAATGAGCTAGCTTCCTTTTTAAACTTGAAAATGATGATTGGAGACCACTTATTATCCATGTAGCCAATCATTTTCCTTTGCAATTAACCACTTCTACATGCATCTAGAGATTACACCAAGTTAACTCTCTCTCTCATCTATAGCTTCCACCAAGTTAGCTCCCTCTCATATACAGTTTGAGTTTTTTATTAGTTTCAAACCTTATCTTATTCTTTCGCATTTATTTCACACTAAAAAAATTCATCTTAGGCTTTACACCTTACTATGAACTCTCCTATTTACAATTGCCAAGGCTAATGCTTTCACGCCTAAACAAATGCTTAGTTTTATTTACATGAAAATTTTTATTATTATTAGTTTTATTGGATTTGCCCATTTATTTTTTTGGCAACATTTTCTGGTAACACTTGTTCTCTTTCTAATCCTCATGTGTACTGGGGGAGGGTGCTGCACATGTGCACCCAATAAACTTGTGCTTGGCCAAATAACTTAAATTATTTATCTAGTTTTATTTTTTTTGGCTCTTAAGTTTTGCACACCTTCTCCCTTTAAATCTATATTCTATCACTAGAATTGCAAAGTTCTAAAAGACTAAAATTTATATTGCAAAGGACGAGACCAACCCAAAATGCAAGCCGACCGCAACCAACAACTCTTATACTATTTTTCTTACTAACCACTCTTTAATCCTTCCTATTTGTGTTTTCTTAATTGATGCAATCTAAAGTCCTTGTCTCTATTGATCTACGCAACGCATCTAACAAGAAGACGAGAGATGCTCGCCCCAATGGAACAATCTAGTGCCTTACATAATGGGAGTAGGAGCAAACAAACGGATCAACACAGGAACTTGCCTCTACTCATCAAGACTAGTAACTCTCTCTTGTAGGGAATCTAGATCTCCTCACTTGCATCACCAATGATGCCACTATGCAAGAGTAGTTAGGAAGCAATAAGAGATCTCTACCTCTACTCCAAGATGGAGAGATGGAGAAGACGCTAACTACAAAAGGGAGATGAAGAGAGCAAACAACAAGCAACACATCAATCAAGAGACATAGTCACAGTCCACTTGCATGCATGAGAGAGAAAGAGAGAGAGGTATTAACGTCGGTAGAATGCAACACGAGGGTACATACGACCAACGAGAGAGAGAGAGAGAGAGAGAGAGAGGGAGGGAGAAGAGAAACACACAACCTATCCTCCCAAGAGCTCAAGACACAACCCAATTGTGTAACTAGCATTGCTCTCTTTCTTATTAGGAAAAAGAACACAGTCTCATATTTGGAATGTCAAACCTCCCATAAAATTTTCAAGTGGCCCAAACAACTAGTAGTGAAGCTATTTCTAGGCTTGTGTATATACAATCATTGCCTTAGCCGGCATTAGACATTGTAAGCTTGACTAGCTCCAAAAAATGTGTCATAGAAGCAAGTATCGACACTGAAATTTAACATTTAAGAAAGATAAACATCTTACTGCATTTGTTAAGGCATAGGCATGGGGTCATGTATGAGAAATTTATAAAAGTGCAAGGCGGATCATTTGCAAAACAGCAGCACATGAGTTTCAAATTGAACAAATACTTATGGATTTGTAAGCACCATTACCAAAAAATAAAAGACAAGCATGCCCATGCCCATGGGTTTTTTTTTGTCATTTTTTTTCCCCGCATGCACGTGCATGCATGCGCATGTGCATGAGTGTGCTTATGTGCATGCGCATGTGCGTGGGTGCACCTGCTACCCCCACTCCTTGAGAGAGGAGCCGAGATCGCCACTCAACTGCAGACTGGAGATAGCTTTACAAACTACTACTTTGTTGCCAAAGCCAACCTCCACATTGTGTACGTTTTCAGAGTATCTGCCCAACAGTTCTACTTAATCTACAGATTATTGCTCACGTCTGTCTGATTTGGGTGAGCAACTTAATCCTTCAATGGCCGCCACTTCACTTGGCATTCAGCTTTTCTACAAGGATTTTGTTCATCAAAGTAGGATTAATTTTGCCACCAGAAGCCTTCATAAGCTGCAAAAGGAACACACTTGGCCCCTTTAAGATACAGAATATAATGCAACATTCAGTTCCCACCTGTCTCATGGTGGGCAGGCAAGGCAGACTTGTGTAACCAGCCTAAGTTCCCAACAAAAAGTTTGAAGAAATTAACAAAAAAGACTATGTATCCCATACCTGCCCACCAAAAAATCCTTGCAGCTTTGTTTTTCCGCCTCTATACTGCTCTACCTGCTTCGGATTCTCTGCCAGGACTTTGTCCACCATGGCCTCTATAGCTGCAGGGTCTGATATCTGAAAAGTAAAAGCATGTATTGTTGCTTGGACGTAACAGTTATTACTAAAAGGTCAAGAAGCCCCTCCTCTAGTCCCCTTTGTGTCTCTCTCCTCTTACATTAAGAAGCATGTCCATGGAAACCTTCTCTCGCTTTCTCTCTCTCCCAGGTCCACCCAAAAGGGAGTGGATAGAAAGGAATATAATATTAGGAAGGGCATACCCAAAATCACATCACAATGTCCAATTTTACCAACCACAAAGTTCTCATGATCCACATAGTCTCCAATCTGTAAGCGAAGCTTTCCCAAAATAGGAGTCACCTTGGCTGACATTCCTACAAAAGCGGCACCTGCTGTAATGGGAGTTCCGAACCTATCCGGAGAGAGGTTCTAATAGAACGTGCAGCGGAAGAAGGGAAAGTGGAAACACAGGACAGAAAGTGAGAGAGAAAGATGGAGAGGAAACACAGGTGAGAACCTGCTCTCAATATCATCATCCGAAGGAATACATATCCCAAGCAAGAGGGGAGAAAACCTATGTGAGGGACTGCAGCAAACAATGCTAAGCAAGCAGTGAAGAATGAGGGAGACAAACCAGCTATATATATGCCCAAAAGTAGACAGCCGACTAGCATCCACACGACTGGGTAAATGTCCACGACTAGGATAAATATCCAAGACACCATAAAAATGGGGATAAAATAGGGGAAAAATATGTGAAGGGTGACCAGCCCCTATAGCTAACATGTGCCCCAGGCACGGTTAGCAACCACAGATCCAAAGCATCCCGCTGGGTCCAAAAAACCATCCTCCAAAACAACAAACCTACAAAACTGGCAGGGGGAGGGGCATCCTCATAAGCATCACAAAGAGAGGCAAAGGAAGCATCACTGAGAGCAAAAGACTGTTCCATAAGTAGAATTAGATCCCAAGAATCAGCAACAAACAAGTGATCCATGTGAAAGGATCACACCTCACAGACAAAACACCCTCATTTCTCTGCAAACACTGCAAAGAACACACGCTCGGACAAAATAAACTCTGCTCAAGATCTCTGAAAAGATCACTGCTCTCCTCCAAAATCCGTAAACTCCTGTCACAAAGAAAGTCTCCATAGAAACAAAACAGCTCCTGAAACAGATCCTCAAGTGAAGTAGTTGGAGATAGGCCCCCTCTGAGTGTAGAATACTCCTTTGGGAAGCAAAACGTAGACAAAACACTGCTGCCCAGCAAAAACAGCACTCCATCGCCAACAGAAGGCAAGGAACATGAAGAAACCGAGAAACTGTATAGGCCAGGAACAAAATGCAAGTATAGATGCTCCAAAATCAGAAAAATGCTGATTGAAATCAGAAATTCAGTATCCTCCTCAAGTACCAAACTGCCTCCAAAGCCACAATCCAAACAAAAAACCCCCTCTGCAAGTGATATGTGTCTACTAGTGAAGAAAACGCAGCCAAACAAGGGCTACAAACCTGAAAATTCAAGCCAACCAGTGTCCACACCTCCCATGAGGAAAAACGCTGAAGAGAAGGTACCTTCGGGTCCAATTGATAAAGCGCAAGTGAAGGTAGAGCTACCAGCAAGATCAGGACAAAAAACGCAACAACCAAGGCTGGAATTCTGAAAACGCAGAGGTTAAGAAAAGGCTGTAGAACGGGGCTGAATCTAGAAAAGCAGAAGATATATGGTACCACCAAGCCTCAGATCAGCAAACAGCATTAGAAAACCTGTAGGAGAAAAAACGCAGCATGTAGGCTGCTGCTGTCCTGTACAGAATAGGCAGCCAGCACTACAAGGGGGGAAGGGGGGGGGGGTGTAGATGCTGCTGAATACTGAAAGACTTGCTGCAAAACTGCTATAGACAACACCTGTAGAAAAATGCAGCACTCCAATGTGCTGCTGCCCTGAAAAGAAAGCAGCCGACAGGTGAAGAAGGGATCTCAGGGGTCAAACCTGTAGAGGATGGCCTCGGGCTGCAATGGAGAAGTGCCTCAAAGAGGCAGGTGACCAGCAGCAAACCTAAGAAGAAAAAACGCAAATCTATCCATCTGTAGAAAAACGCAGAAACACGAGGTAGAGGAGGGAGCATCCAATACTGAAGATCACCGGCGCTCTGGTACCATGATAGAATGTGCAGCAGAAGAAGGGAAAGTGGAAACACAGGAGAGAGAGTGAGAGAGAAAGATGGAGAGGAAACACAGGTGAGAACCTGCTCTCAATATCATCATCCGAAGGAATACATGTCCCAAGCAAGAGGGGAGAAAACCTCATATGTGAGGGACTGCAGCAAACAATGCTAAGCAAGCAGTGAAGAATGAGGGAGACAAGCCAGCTATATATATGCCCAAAAGTAGGCAGCCGACTAGCATCCACACGACTGGGTAAATGTCCACGACTAGGATAAATATCCAAGACACCATAAAAATGGGGATAAAATAGGGGAAAAATATGTGAGGGGTGACCAGCCCCATAGCTAACATGGTCAGCCCTAGAGGCAAAAATAGGACACCAAACAGGAAGCCACCAACAAGGGGATGATGTCTAATAGGTTCATGGCTTCAACCACTCGTGGATGGATGTAGTGGTGGGTAGCACCACTATCGAAGTGGATAAGTATTGGTTGGTTTGCTACTTTGCCCCAAGCTTTGAAGAGTTGCCTCTTCTCTGGTCATAAACGTAAGGCTACAGAGGTCTAGATTCAGTCCCAAGGTAGCGTTGAAGTGAAACGCAAGCATACTTAGCCTGTATCGAGCAAAAATGCGAGTACATCTCTGTCCAGCAGATGCTACAACAGGCGGCCAGCAATCAGCCCCCATATCTCAGCATCTGCACATCAGCAAACACGGAATTACAGCCCTACAGGTCAGTCCATTACTTATGAGATTTTTTTTTTTTTTTTTTTTTGGGGGGGGGGGGGGGGGGGGGGGGGGCTGCTTCTAAATGTTATTCATACAGAAATACAAGCAAATACAGGGCCCTCTGAGGGTTATTGGGACCCAATCTTGTGTATTATCTCTCTCGCAAATTTTCACTTTGTGAATGATATCTGATATCAAGTAAAAGGTTCCATTAAGCTCCCACATGTAACACAAAGTTCTCAAGGGTAGAAAATAACTTGAGAAAGTCTTTTAAAATTTATACAAAAATACCACATACCTTAAGGGGGAAAAAAAACTTGAAAAAAAAGTCTTTTTATGTAACTACCTGAAGAAGCCCTTTTGCCTCAATTATGGCCTTGGCATATTCTCCTTTCTGTAGCAAATCGATCAGCACCTAATGATCAAGTGAGTGAGAACCATTTGTGATCTCCACTTCCATAAGGTGATAAATCCATTTGCCTAAAAAGTGAATCTTCAAGGATGCCGCTTACACAGAAAACAAATCATTTGATTCCAGATGATTGAATTTTACCTCCTTGCCAATCTTCCCACTGATGGTTCCATCTTTGATCAGAGAGATCAATTCAGCTAAGGCTTCTGGTTTCAGCTTCACATCATTTATTGACAATTTTTCATTCTTTAGGTAGGCGGCAATGTCACCCATGATCCAATTTGCTGCCAACTTCACATCAGCTCCAGCCTTCAACACCTCATCAAAAAACTTGGACACCTGACAAGAGGTGGACAAGAGAAATGCTTGATTCCTATTGTGAGCAAGCGAGTCTATAGCTGAGCATAGAGCAACACATAAGAGAAACTTGCACTTAATTGCCAAAAGTTGGGGAAGTTACATCATAATCATTGGCCAAAACCAGCACATCTTGCATGCTCAGGCCCATGCCCTCATACCGCCGCCGCTTTCTATCAGGAAGCTCTGGCAAGTCTCCACGAATTCTGTCTATAAACTCCTGTTCAAGAACTACCTCAGGGAGGTCTGGCTCAGGAAAGTAGCGGTAATCAGCCAGTCCTTCCTTAAGCCGCATGGTGATGGTGCGCTGGGCACCACCCAAAAGGGGAAACAGTCATTTTAAGAGAAGTTGAATGATTTAATTGAAGAAATCTTAAATAATGAAGTTTTCATGACTGCCTACTTGAGATCCTTCTTCCCAAAGGCGTGTCTCCTGAACGATCTTTGCAGCTTGCCCTTCTTGATGTAATGAGACCTGCCTTAGAATCTCAAACTCTATTGCACGTTGCATTGCCGAAAAAGAGTTCATGTTTTTTATCTCTACCTGCAAGAAATCCATCACTAGTCTCAAGAGAACCTTAACTATAGTAAGCAAAAGAATTAGCACAACCAAAGAAAGAGTAATTAGAAAACATTAGAGAGCAGGAAGAACAAGTTGATTGATCATCTGTGGGCAACATTGTTTCCAAAATAAGAAGCAGCTAAAGATATCAGACTATATGTTTGAGTATCTAGAACCATGCATAATATTCAAGTGCAACAAACCTTTGTGCCAAACTTTTCTTCACCCCTCTTCCTGACAGAAATGTTGACATCACATCGCATGGAGCCCTCCTGCATATTGCCATTGCTAATACCAAGATAGCGGACAAGTCTTTGTAGCTCTGCAGCATATTCAGCTGCTTCCAAACCACTGCGCATATCTGGTTCTGAGACCACTTCAAGCAGAGGAACTCCTGCCCTGTTCAAATCTACCTAGGCAATTTCATTGAGCAGTCAAGCTCTCTCTCTCTCTCTCTCTCTCTCTCTCTCTCTCTCTCTCTCTATCTATCTATCTATCTTTATTTATTTATATATATTTTAATTTCTTTATTCACATATTGCAGTTGAAAGCAGCCACCTGGACTGTAATGGGACTCTACGGTCCAACTTAGACAGGTCTATGGAGACCTTGCCAAGGAGAGAGATTATTTTTTACACACATGAGAGAGTTGATATATAGGAGAGGTGTATGTGTGTGTGTGTGTGTGTGTGTGTGTGTGCGCGCGCGCGCGCGCGTTGTTGTTTTGTAGCTGGTGTGCATAAAGCTGACCATTGCTTTTTTGAATTGATATTCACAAATCCGCAATACAAACAAACACTGCTGGAAAAATTTCCTTTGTTTTATGGTTGGCAACTAGTACATGTTTACCCTTGACTGCCAACTAAGGACTATCAGAGTCTCATAAGGCACAAGTGCCTTGGAGTAAGGGTGGAGGTACTGACCTCCCGCTTTAATGCCGGGCTACACTACCATTTTTGGCAAAAGCATTGGGCAAAGTTGTATGCCCTCGTGGGAGTGCATTGATGCCTTCGATCCTTTGAAAAGCCTTCCTTTTTTCAATTTCACCATCCGGAATGCCAGGCTTCTCCTCACTCGAAAGATGCATAGGATCCCTACTCTCATGCCTCATTGGGAGAGCTATGATATTTCTCCAGTGATACAACGCAGATATTGGCATAGACTTTGGCACTCATACAGAAGGAGCCAAATCGCTCATTTCTTTTGGTTATTCTTACATGGTGGTCTCCCCACCAATCAGTGGAGATTGGTTTTCGATGTAGCACCTTCCTGCCCTAGGCGTGTGGCAGATTCTAAGATTGTACAACATTGTTTATGGGGATGCAGCACTGCACAGCAGATTTGGGTTCTGTAGCCCAACTTATGGGCAAATTGAGTGGCCAAGTGAAACCGGCCTCTGGTAGAAACCAAAGTGCCGTAGACTAGCAGTCACCCAAACACAGTTGTAAGCTAGCAAATAAGACAAATAAAAGGGAGCTAGAGTGCTCCTACACAAAAAGAACAGCGACACCTGTTGGCCCCAAAGCTTGGCGCCCCTTTCGGTATTTCTTTATTCAAATTCAATGGAAGAGTTTAACTGAATACATCATGGCCATTCATGGCTTATACATATGCATGTCCAAGCTGCCAATCCTCTGGACCTCTTAGCATAGAGGTTTTACACAGCCTTGTGCCCCAAAACACCACACTGTTATTCACCTCTAATCAGCCAAGGAAATGCATCCACGAGGCCTTGATTATGCATCCAATTGGCCCATGCACATAGCCAAAATCACAGCCATACCTCAGCCCGTAGACTCTTCCAAATCAGTCCAAAAACTTGCCCTTTTTCCACCCTCCGAACTGCCAAACCCTTCCTCTCACAAAGGGCTAGAGGAGCACCTTCGAAACAGTCTCGAATTAGTGGAAAGAGGGACTCGGTTGTGCACCTTCTGCATCCCCACCTACTCGCAAAGAGAGAGAGAGAGAAACCTGCAGACCTTGTGTCACTTTCACCCAAAGAGAGAGAGGAGAGAAAAACAGACTGGTCGTTCCCACGTGTGCACCTCTACTTCTCCTACTGTCTGCCTCCTTCAAAGAGAAAGAGAGGGCGAGAGAAAACTCTGTTAAGTCCTGCGTCTTCTGCCCTGCAGTCGCCTTCCATGAGAGAGAGAGAGAGAGAGAGAGAGAGAGAGAGAAAGAAAGAAAGAAAGAAAGATTTTATTAACGTCTTCCAAAAGACCGAACTCGGCCTATGAGACAAATCAGTGTACCTGTGTGGGGTATCCCCTGTCATCCCAACAAAATGAAAAAGAGAGAGAGAGAGAGAGAGAGAGAGAGAGAGAGAGAGCATGGGTGAACCTGCTCAGTCCAGAGTTCTCTGCAGCCCGCCAAGTTTGCTTCGAGAGTGAAGGGGCTCTGCAACTCAGCCGGCCTGCAATCCTACTGCCAGCCCTGCCCCTCTGTCCAACCCGTGAGCAGTCCAGCCCAATAACCCTGCAGCCGGTCTGTCGCCAAAGAGAGAGAGAGTGTGTGTGTGAAAGCACCTGCGCAGCCAACAGTTCTGCAGCCGCCTACAAACCTGCTGTCGACTTGTTGCAAGGAGATGCACGTGCTGTTCAGCCCCTGTGCGCCACCTTCCAGCCACCCACCAATCGTCAAAAAGAGAGCCCAAAAAGCGCACGTATGCTGCAGCCCAATTTTCCCAAGAGTAAGCCTCCTCCAAAAATAACGAAAGCCCTCCAGTAAGGCCACAACTCTCTAAAAAGCGATTTATTTGCTTTAAAGGTTTTTAACCCTTGTTTCCCTCTTGTGATTTTAATAAAACCTTAGTCCCCTCCACACATGGGGTTGTTCTAATAAAACCCTTGTCCCTAGGATCACCTTGACCCTAAGTATGAACATTCAACATATGTCTTGCACACCGACCACCATGCCCACACATACGTTGCACAAATTCACAGGGTCGTGACATACCCCCCACTTGAAAAATGGCAAGCGTCCTCCATTGCATTCTGGTGATACAGCAAGACATCCAAAGCGGAACCACACTGATAACGAAGGCTACCCAATACAGTAAGATATCAGCCATGTGATCCAACTAAAAGTGAAAAGTACAATATGGCAAGATCAGCGTCCCAATCTCTCTGAGCAATGCATATGGAGCAACATTCACTACAAGCCAATGGTGTAGTAATAGTCCAAGTTGTATACCACTATGAACCATAGATAACCACAACATCCAATGTGACTAGTACACATATATCATAGATGTCCCATAAGCAGATGTATTGTCAGCTGTCAGTACCTTCAGGTGAGACAAAAGCTGCACCAAGCAACCTCTAGATGACATCTAAGCATGTCTGTATCAAGGGAGCGGAGGTGCTACCCCCCTCTTGAGCATCAGGCAATGCTCCAGACCTATGCTCTACTGAACCTGAATGAGCCGTAGCAAGAGTTAGCTCCAACTCAAAGGCATCAAGATAAAGCTGCAATACCTGAGGTGAATCTGCTAAGTCACCCTCCTCCATCCACTTTGCATCCATCAGTGAATGGTTATTGAACTTCACAAGATAGCGCGAGTTTTGAGATCAGAAGCAAGCACGAACACTTAATTCAATGGACAGCCACGGCAGCCCATTGGAAGTGCCGAATTCGAGGGGCCAATCAAGTGCTTCACAGGATTCCGATGCATTGCATGGAAGGCATAAGCCTCTTGAGAGAGCCTATGACAGTGCATACATGGGACAGCCATCACGTGGTACAGAACCCATGCACGAGGAAGAGCCCAATGCATTGAGGACTGAGTTGGAGCACATGAAGAGGCTCTTGCAAGCAAAAGAGCAAGAGCTGAAATTCTTGCATGAGGACCCCCATGTACAAAGTGTCATAGAAGCCAAGAAAGCTGATGCTATGGTGGACGTGACTTTTGAGTCTATGGCTCGAGAAGTGGGTAAGAAGCCAAGGGAGCTGGCACTCTCTTATCTTATCCCCAAGGGTGACCTTAAAGAGGGAGAGGATGGACAGCTTATGTTCAAGAATCCACCCCATTTGCAGCATGGAGACCCAGCCTCTCAAAGGTTGAGATCATACTTGCATAAAGAAGAAGCATCGGTCACCTCTCGCCATGCATCCACTCCTCATGGCACAGGAGAAAACAAATTTATGCATGCTCGAGGCCATTTGGATTTTAGATATGTACATCATGGGGACAGTGGTCGACATGCAAGCCAAAAGACCTTGCCTATTGAGTTGTCTCGTGGCGAGACAAGGCATCTTTTAGCGAGGTCACATGCAGTGGGGCCACTAGAATCAAAGACCCATGTCACTTTGGCTAGTGGAACACCCACCTATCATTGTCCATGAAGCTCATGCAGAGAGAGCTGCCCCGTTGGATAAGGGGAAGAGAAAAAGAGAAGAACATGTACCACATCCCAAGAAGCTCAAGGAGTTCAAGGCAGGGGACAAGTCCGTGAAATTTGATGCCTTTCATGGAGAGTATGAAAGTGCTAGCTTTTGTGGCACAGTTTGATATTGCTTTTAATGATGAGGACTTCACTAAGAAGTCTAAAATTCATCATGCAAGCATGTTCTTGAAGGGGATAGCTGCCCATAGGTGGATCATTGAAAAGACCACCAAAGACCCCATTTGCACTTGGAAAGAGTTTAAGGACAGATTTTAAGCCCAATTCTTGCCTCCTAATGCAGAGCAAACTCTCACCCAAAAGTGGGATAGACTCGAGCAAAAAGATAATGAAAGTGTGCAGCAGTATGTCAATAAGTTTTGGAAAGTGTTGCTTGAGGTAACTTCCTTTATGCAAATCTCCGAGGATGAAAGAAAGAGGAAGTTTTGCTGTGGATTGCAACCAGCTTATCGTTCAGGCATTGAATTGCACCCGAAACACACTCTACAACAGCTTATAGCCTCTACTCTTGCTACGGAGCAATTGGTGCTCAAAATTAAGCAAGATCAAGGGGGTTCTAATGGCAAAGAGAAGGCTATACCAAACCTGCAAAAAGGTGGACAGCCACCTAAAAAGAGTTTCCGGGAGGTCCAAAAGGGAGGTAAAGCTGAAAATACCTCATCTAAGGATCATGGGCCAAAGAAGAATAAATCTGGCTTGACCCCCGAGCATATGCAAAGGAGGGGAAATGCTTTTCTTGTGGCAGCAAAGAGCATATGTTTAGACAATGTCCTAACCGCAAACCAAAGCATGAGGACAAGCAAACCAAGGCATGTGCATGCAGTTCCCGATGTGCAGGGAAACACAAAGCATGATGGAAAAGAGAGGATGGTATGCAAAGCATGGGGTCAAATCAAGGATCAGCCCGCTCTATTTATGTTTGATGATTGTGCAACAGATAACTTCATCTCTATTCAGATGGCAGCCGCCTTGGGTATTGAGGTTGAGGACATGAGCCCTCAAATTGAAGCAGAAGCTGCCTTTGTGTTGGTAAAGAGGTGCAGGTTACCCCACTTATTGGGAAGTTGCGCGTACATATCCAGGGTTACCTTGATCATGAGCATTTCTTAGTTGCACCACTTAATGGATGTGATGTATTTCTTGGCAAGCCATGGCATCATAGGCTTGAGCCCCGCAAAGAGTACAAGACAAACAGGATTTCCTTTATGCATAGAGACCGCATGCATGTTATTGATGCTCGCAAAGAAGGGGATTCTATCCCACTTGTATCTCACATCTAGATTAATAAAGCAATGAAAAAGAGTCTTTCTGCGTACTTGGTTTTTGTTCGTGATAGCATTGAACCAAGTCATCAAAATGTGGATATTTTGACTCAGGATAGGCTGAATTTTCTTCATGCATATAAAGATTGTTTTGCTGATGCATTGCCAGGTGAACTACCTCCTCAAAGGCCTGAGGATCATCGCATAGATCTTGTGCCACGTAGTTCTCCACCTAACAAACCTGCATATCGTGTGAGTGCCGCATAACCAGAAGAGATTATGAAGCAGGTTAATGAGCTTTTAGAGAAAGGTTTGGTTCAGCCAAGTTTCTCACCTTATTGCTCTCCCGTGCTTCTTGTTCAAAAGAAAGATGGATCATTCCGCATGTGTGTGGATTATAGAGCTCTAAATAAGCTCACCATCAAGAATAGATTTCCAATCCCGCGTATTGATGATATTCTGGATAAGCTTGATGGCTCGGCTTGTTTCAGCCGTATTGATTTGAAAAGTGGTTATCACCAGATACGAGTGGTGCCATAGAATGTCCACAAAACTGCATTCAGGACAGCTTTTGGATTGTATGAATTTTTGGTGATGCCTTTTGGTCTCACCAATGCCCCAGCCACATTCAATCGTATGATGGATAGGATATTCCGACCCCATCGAAAATTCACAGGTGTATTCTTTGATGACATCTTGATTTTCTCCAAGAATGAGCAGGAGCATAGGACTCATTTGGCCACAGTGTTTGAAGAGTTGCGGAAGCATAAACTCTTCATTAATGCCAAGAAAAGTGAGTTCTTTCTTTAAGAGATACACTATTTGGGTCACATTGTATCCAAGGATGGTGTAAGAATGGATCCTGCCAAGATAGAAACCATTCGGAATTGGCCAGAGTTGCAAAATGTACATCAAGTACGTAGTTTTTTGGAATTATGTTCATATTATAGGCGTTTTATAAGGCATTTTGCTATGATAGCCACCCCTCTACATGATCTCACGAAGAAGAAAGCCACTTTTAAATGGACTCCAATGGAGCAGGATGCCTTCTCGCAACTCAAGCATGCTATCATATCTCCTTTCCATGGCCGACCATGGCTGAATCGAGCCTATTTTTCTTCTTTCTCCATCAATGGTGCTCTACGGATATATGCATATGCATATACATATACATATACATATACATACATATATATATATATATATATATATATATATATATACACTGTGAGACCATCGAGATCATCACTTTTAAATCGCTTCTTTTTAAGACTTTGTAAGCTTTGTTAAAAAGCTTAATGTTATAAACTTTAAGCTTCATACTATTTATCAATTTTTATTATTTCCTCCTTTCTCTATTACATGCTGCGTGCTGCCCTCCACTGAAAAAGCTTGTTTTTAGTAAGCTTGTTACAAGCTTTCTAGAGCTTCCAAAAAAAAAAAAAAGTTCTACTTAAAACTTCTAAAGCCTTAATTCAAAGCTTATATTATTAAGCTTATGAAACAAACTTCTTACATCATATATATTTAAATTTTAGTTTAAAAAGCCCAAAAATATTATTAATAGTAAACCTCATAAGCTTTGCAATGTAATTTTTTTTTTTTAATCAGACAACTTTCAAACAACCAAGAAAATTCTCAAGGATTTTTCTTCGAAATTGGAAGTATTTTTCAAGCTCTACAGACCACGAGCTCGACTTTCACAAATTAGCTAACTAGTAAGTTTCCGTTCCTTGAACTTTCGAACATTTGCAAATTATTGTATGGATATTTTGACCTTGTCTCATCAATGTCTAGAATTCTCAAATCCAAAGTTAAATTTATGTTCACTCAAAGCTTCAACTAATTTCTTTCTAAGCTTGTACTCATAACTTTTACTTTTAAAAACTTTATAAGCTCCTTTCAGAGTCAGATAAAATTTCCAAGTGGACACAACTCAACAAATTTTGCATGAGCTAAGTACCTTTTTTTTAACACTTTCTAAATTCTATAAATTAACAATTCAAGTTTGATATTATATTATGATTTGAAACTAACCTGTAAATTAGTATATGCAAAATCTTCAATGAATTACCAGTTAAGTATTTGCCTTGTGTAATTTGATTACTTGCATAAAATAAAAAAAGTTATTTGTCGATTCGTTTTCTTCTAACTAATATTTTGCAGTCCAACCTGAGTAAGTTTCTCCATTTTCCATAATTTTAATCATCAACAAATTAAAATGTCACGTATGCTTACGATATTTGTGTCCTTTTTATGATATATTTTGTAGCAACGCTATCCGACACTTGCAAGTGGTATTGGCATAGCTTGAGACCATGCTTGACGGGTGAATGTTGTTGAGGTATAACAATGAGTACCATGCTTGACAACTGTATTGTGGTCAAAGTGAAATAAGTGGACTATGCTAGACAATTGTACACGGTCAAAGTGTAACAAGTGGCTTATGCAACTGATGTGCCATGCCCATTGGAGTGTAACACGTGGTAACTCACACCATGCTAGATGCTGTGTATAATGATACTCTCATCATAGTGAAACAAGTGGTGAATATATGTTGTGTTTGTGCCTATCAACGTTTCATATTGGGATTAATTGTAGAGAAGGACAATTAATTGGGATATGTTTACAGGAATAGGTGATAAGAAGTGCATGTGTCGCACATAAGGGATCTTGTCTATGTCATATTATTTTGATTTGATGATGAGTGTGAGGGTCACTAATTTAGATGTCGCACGAGTTTTGTTGTTGCAATCCATGTTCACCCGAGCCTCTGAGCCATGCCTTTGTGCCTCTGAGCCATGCTTCTGTTAGAAGTCATCTCCTGTCTATATTTATACACCAGGGCCTCTGTTGTGGGTGTGCCCGCCCTGTATAAGGTGTTTTATCATTTTTCCACACTCCCCGTATTTTTCCCTATTTTTTTCCATTTTTTCTAGTGGTGGGGAGGGTCGCCAGAGGGTGGCAGGAGCACTCCAGGGCTGGCCGACTGTCCCAACAGCAGTCCTGTGGCTGGCTGACTGCACACAAGTGATGCGTGGGCTACTGGACTACTGGCCAACTGCTTTCATTCAATCGTGGACACTTTTCTGTTGGCCGACTGCATTTATGCAGTCGTGGGCACTTATTATGCTGGCCGACTGCTCTCCCAGGGGCTTATATATAGGCCGCTTGCCCCCACCGCTTATTCATTCAGTTTTCTCGGGATCTTGTGTATAGAGAAGAGTTTACACACCTATCTCTCTGTGTTTCTTGTGTTGTTTATTTTCTGCAGTCTACTTGCTCTTGTCTACCCAAGTTTGGTTATCATTTCCGCTGCATATTCTGACATGGTATCAGAGCCCTAGGCTCGAGATAGATCTTGGGAGTTTTTCTAAGTAAGAGGGGGAGCGTTAGGCTGCTAATTGGTGGACTGTTTTGGGCTGTACGGGAAGAGAAGGTGCAAGAGGAAGGCGGGCTAAGGTGCTGGACAGCCACTTGCAGGTTTACAGATTTTTTTTCCCCACCCACCCACCCTTTCAGGTTACTCTCCGCGATGGCAGATTTACTACAGATGGCTGAGAAGCACGTGAAGATTCCGACTCTCCCCACGTTCCCAGTGGATCGTCAGTTGGACGGGTCCAATTACGGCATCTGGAAGGTCATGATGGAGTCGGTGCTGGAGTCATATAACCTTGCTGATTTTATCATCATCGGGGTTCCACGGCCGGAAGCTGAGGAAGGGGAGTTACTATCGACGAGGAAGGACCGCGAGGCACAGGCACACATGTGGGATCGTGTCAACGCCAGGGTCCGGTCGTTTATTTTCCTCAACTGCACACCACAAGTGATCAATCATGTGAAGCACATGACGCTCGCGAGAGGCATATGGGAGCACTTGGCTTCTTTGTATAACAGGGTATCACCCATGAAATGGATCTCCTTGGAAGTGCAGATGCGGGTTATGAACCCTGCAAAGTCCTCGACGATGCGGGAACACATTAACAAGCTGCAAGCATTTCAGCAGGAAGTCCTACAGGCATGGGGACAACAGTGAACAAATGCTCAGTTCTTCAACAAGACTTGGAAGTGGAGATCTAGAGCGAAGGTGTTCAGACAAAAAGATCAGTCACGTCAAAGTCAGTCGAAGTGAGTAGCAATAAGTCAAAGTCAGTAGAAGTCCAAGGAGGAAGGATGAAAGAGTGTCCACCCCATCATCAAGTTTAGTAGAAGGAAATGTCACGTGCGCGCTCGTGCCATGACTAATCTCTAGCATGAATAGTCTTAATCCTTGTCATCCATTAAGTCAGTAATAGCAACATTACAATCATTAGCAGTAGCAACAGCATCAACAGCATGATCATGATCAGGGCAGTAGCATCAGCATCTTTATCATCATCATCATCATATTCAGCAGCATCCATATCATGGGAGGTCACAGGGCCTATCGGCTGGTAGCAAACACCATGTCAGCTGGCAGCAGGCCTCTGTACAGCAAGCGACTAGGGGCTAGAAGGTGGGCAGCAGGTGTGGCAGGACCAGCATAAAGAAGCACACCATTTGAAACCGGCCTTCAGAAATTTGATGGGCGGTGAAACAAACACTCGCACACAAAACACTTCAACACCTTTGAGGACCTGGAAAAGTAAAACAAACAGGGGGAGCTAGAGTGCTCCTGCAAACAATACACGAACACCGATTGGTCCCAAAACACAATGGCGCCCCTTACGGTATTTCTTTACTTAATCAAATATGAGTACAAAGTACAACTTGTAGAATCCTCCACCAACAAGATCCCCTATAGTTTCACCCAGGACTTCCAAAAGAGAACTCTCGTTATTACAGCACAACATACCATAGAGAAGGCACACCTGTACAACACCTCCTTGCTTTCCAAAGGTCTTCTCCATCTCAACTATGGATCCTTCAAGCCTTTTCCCAAACAGCAGTAGGGTTGTACCGTACCACATGTCCTTCCCTACAGCCACAGCTTGCATGTAACCTCGAGAAAACTACAACCTATTCGCATGAATCCAAAGACATGTTTTCCACATGAAACCAAACACCTGTATCCGATAAACCAAAGACTTGTATCCCATAAACCATAGGCCTGTTTCATCGAAACCAAAGTCCTGTTTCCTCTCGAAAAACCAATGTCTTGTTTCCATGAGAGATCCACAGATACACCATCCAAGCACGGTGCCATAACCAAGGTTGATTTCCACAGCAATACCTTGCGCTTTTTCCATAACCCATAGAGAGTAAGATAGAAGCCGTTTCAAGCAATCCCTAAATACACATAAGTTCCAGACGAAGAGGAACACATCTCTTCCATGAACATCATCCCGTGTATTTGTAGCTTGGTTTCTGTATCCAAATCTCTTCAACAGGGCCTGCAATCCATGATGAGAAAGAAAGAAAGAAAGAAAGTTGTATTAACGTCTACTAGAGGCCGAACTCGACCTATGAGACAAATCAATGTACAACTGTCAATGTCTTCTGGATGTCCTGAAAAAAAAGGACAAAATGAACATGAAATAAAGTATGAAAGTACTGAGCTGGTGGGGGGGGGTGATGGATGGAGCACTACTGCTAGAGGCTCAGTATGCAACCTATATGCGTAGGGTATACAAGAATGCAATGCAGATCTGTCTAGCTCCAACCAGTACCATAATGGGGGTGTAATATGTGATACATAGGCGATGGCGAGGCAAAAATACCTCGGAGCATGATCTCCGGGTGTGTGTGTAAGTGAGCTAGCCGCTCCTGGATATGGTGCTGATGTCGAGCCCGTATCTCTGTAATCTCACTCTGATGTAGTCTGGGAGTCTGGTAGCCTGGTGCTCTCGGTCTCCGTCTGGTAGCCTGGTGCTCTCGGTCTCCGTCTGGCTCGGAGGTCTGCAGCGCGCTGAAGTGTAACCCCCTCCTGTGTCAGGGTAGGCACTGGGATAGATCTCTAGAAGAAATCAATGAGCTGGAGCTGTTGCCCACCTCTCCCTGTGGTATGAGTCCGTATCAGTGTCTCTCTATGGCGCTGTGTCTCTAACAAGAACTGGCCAAATCTACGCTGGTCTGCGGACTCCATGATCTGGCGGAGTGAGGGATGTCCACCGACTGAGAGCGGGGCCACATAACTCCGAGAACTCGCTCGCATCCAACCGGAAGAAACAATAGTGCACTGGCTCCCCCATGACATAGGGTTGGCTGCCAAGCGACCTTGGGGGTAGGGCCACCACTGAAGAAACAACAATCGTCATTGCCAGTGGGTCAGAGAACTAATGGATCAGGGGGCGCATAGAGCCAGACTTGTGACATCAGGGAGAAGGGGGGGGGGTGGGGACGGCCTAGCGTGGGGGTAGGGAAGTCAACAGTGGAGGGGGAAGCCCTGGAATCAGAGGGAGCAGGGATTGGGGAATGGTGGTGTATCTCTCTCTAATGACACTATATGCTCTGCATCTGCATACATAATGGTCCTCCCTCTCAACCTCCTCCTGGCATAGTCTGCATATCCTCTTTGCCCTGGGGATCCGTGCTGCCCTACCTACCTCAATCTCAAGCTGGTGTGATGAGACTCTGAGCTGGCCAATCGCCACTCGGGCACTGTGAGGCATGTACACATCCATGTATCCAGGTCTCTGTATGAATCCATCCGCTGAGATACGCATAAACTGATCTCTGTAGTATAGCATCTTCGGCGGTAGAGGCTGAATGGGTGTAATCCAAGTCTCTTGAGTGTATCGCTGCCATAAATCCTGCCGAAGGACTCTGTTCCTCTCACGGTGAGAGCTGGATGTGTGGTGCATGTATATCATACTGGAAAGGTGGCAGGTGATCTATGTCGAGACCATGCTGAGTGAGCCACTGTATCATCTGTGAATACCATGATCTCCTATCTCCACTCTCTGCAAGCTGCCTGGATGCCTCAAAAGCTCTATGTGAGAGTCGATCTGATGGCATATCTCTGATCCTCTGTATGAAGCAAATCGTCTAGAAGAGGGCCTCTACTAGCATAGGAGGTGCAGCAAACTCCGTCCGGACAATGTCATGTGGGACGGAGGGTTTGCTGCGGATCATCCGTGAGAGCATGAGAATCTGAGGCCTCTCTATCTGAGACCATGTGGAGGTGGCGAGCCCAGGTGCCCATACTGCTGCAACATACATCAAAGTAGGGGTGACTAGTGTGTCAAACAACCACCCCTTCGTGCGGGGCTCCTAGAAGTGTGCCTGATGACACTATCTCTCTAGCATGGCCAGAGTTGCATACCCTCGTGTAAGTCTATCCCTGGCTACCTGTGCCATAGTAAATCTTCCTAGCGGAGTCGTAAATGTAATCCCCAGGTACACATATGAGTCTACCACCTCTACCTATCCTCCTGCTAGTGTGAAGATGGCATGTCGTCGAACTGGCCCTGAGGTGTGGAAAATCATGGCCTTGGTTTTCCCAAGGTTCACTATAAGCCCCCTCTGTGTGCAGAAGTCATCAAGTGCATGGAGATGGTGCTGTAGTCCCATCCGCAACTCAAAGACCAGAATAATATCATCTACATATAGCATAATGTGGACTGTGGTACCTGAGATGTCTACCCCGTCCCCACCACCATGACAAATGAAGTCAGCCCCACCTCATCGATGTATAGCCCAAATAGTGTAGGAGAGAGTGGGCATCCTTGCTTCACACCTATGGTGGTAGCAATAACATCAGATAGCCCCCCGGGGCATCGTATGCGCTCGAGGACCTGCTCATATAAAGCATAGATGCCCCAAATCATCTCTGATGGGATCCCCAAATCATCTCTGATGGGATCCCCAATGACTGTAGGCGCTGGAAGAGTCTCTCTTGTGGCACCATGTCAAATGCTTTGCGGAAATCCACAAAGCAACAGCATAATCTCTTCTCCCGCGCCCTAGCCTGGTCAATCAGACCTCAGAGTGAATATATGGTCAATAGTGGAGAAAGCTCGTCGGAATCCAGCCTGCCCTGGTGCTCGCAGTCCCTCCTTCTCTGCATATGAGCTCAACTCTGCCTCGAGCACTGCGCCATAAAGTTTCGCCAATGTATGACCAATCATGATAGTCCTGTAGTTGCTGGGGTCTAGCATGTCTCCCGCTTTGTGGAGAGGCACGATGGTGTGCATAGTCCACTCAGCTCGTTTGGGGAAAATCTTTCGTACAACAACAGCAGGAGCATCAACATAGGGCCTACTCGACCGTACAACCCACACAAAGTCGCCACAACAACAGCCGAGAGCAACACGAAGGCCCGCACAACAGCAGCCCAACAAAGGCGCCATACAGCAACGCGAACGTCCACAGCACGAAGGCGCGCACAACAACAGCCCACATGTGCACTTCCTATCCTGCAGTCGCCGGCCTACCCCTGCTAACCTGCGCAAACCAGCTCAACCCTCGTGCGTTTGCAATCCTACGAGTTAATGATCTCTAGCGACCAGCCACCCTAGGAGAGAAACGCCGCGCGCACACACCGAATCCTGTGCTCTCTCGCGACTAGCCTTAGATGCGCCTCACACCACACGCCACACGACGACTCCTGTAGCCAGCCTACAAGAGAGAGAGATTCAAGCTGCGATCCCAAGGTGATGCGCCACCCTTCGCTTTTATAACCAAAGATGCGATTCAGTTCGCTTTCTCCAAAAAGCCAAAAGCAAATAGCAAAAACGCATCTTCCAAAAATATATATATATATATATTTTCTTTATCATCAAAGGTTTTAAAACCTTATAAACTTTAAAATCCCTTTTTGTCCCTTTCACACTTGGGCTGGCCACATATGGGTTTCCTTTTCAAATCCAAACGGATGCCATTCACACTGTCCATCCCATGCCCGTGCCCACCTGCTTTCTGTCCAAAGAAAAACACAAGGTCGTAACAGCATTTAAATCAGAATTTTCTCAGCATTCTTGTCCACGGCAAGCCGACAACAAGGCAACTTGCCGACTACATCCCTCAACATATATATAAAACTCGGTCATTCATAAGTCATTCCATCAAGCTCATAATTCAGTTCATTCATTCTAGCATCAATAGAAGTATGTAGAAAGGGGCTAGAAGGTCAACCCCTTGGGGCTGACCAAGGCTCACACATGTACAAGCTTTCATGCAACCTTTTTGTACCATATGAAAAAAGAAAACCCTGACACCAAATCTCTCTCTTCTTCTCTCTCCTTTGTCTTAATCATGTTTAATCAGCATCTTGTTCTTAATCAAGCTTAGGGTTGTAGTTCAATCCAACAAGGCTTCCACACATGCAACAAAGAAAGGCAATGGTTATAAATAAGTTGAGTCATAAGATTGAGTATTGGAAACTGTCGACATGGCCATTGCATGTACAGTCACGTATTGTCCAATCCATCATCATGGCCTATGTGCAGGAGATAGCACAGGCGGAAGCATAAACAGTAAACATATGAGAGAGTGCAAAGGAGATTGAGAGAGTTGGACAAGATCACCTTTTATAATAGTAGTAAAGCTTTACAATGGCAATGGCCAGCAACTAAATGTTGAACTACGTGCAAGGGAAATGGATGGAGTGAATAAAGGGGAACTCCTTATATAGTGCATGAGTGAGCTGGCCGACTGCCTCTAGGACTGACCGACTACTCACAAGACAAATAAATAGGAGAAATACAATAAAATACCAAATAAACGGTAAAGCCCCAGAACAATGAGATGCACAATTCTAACATCCCCTCTGCAGCTCATAGTGTGCAAGAGTCAGAAGAAGATAAGTCGATGAAGATGCAACCATGGACCCTCCAGCATCGCGAATACTGGAATCACCTCGGAGAGAGCACCCACCAACCTGTTTTCTCGAAACAAAATACCACCACGAACAGCAAGGAACTTTGCTTGGCCACGAATTCCTACACAAGTGTGCAGTGAACTCCAAAAATAGATGATGAGCTGCTCGACACACCGCGCCCATAATCAAAAACAATGGACAGAACACATCACGTCCCAAAAGCCTCAAACAATGAACTTGGAACAGATCCACTTCATAATCTCTATTGTACCAAAGATAACCATGTCCTGCCAGATGTCTAATGCTTGGAACTCCGAATCATGGTCCCCATGCACCAATAGGTGGAGTTGTAATCAGCTCCCTCTCCTGCCCACAAACCTCTTCTGGCTAGAAGCACATGGGGGGAAACTGCATGTGTACTAGAGAAGCACGCCATCTGGGATCTCCTAAGCCGGAGGCGCCCTAGGAGCCCTAGGAGTGGTACTAGAATTTGTATCACTATCCTGTGTCGTGCCTTTGCCTTTTCTCTGAGATGAAGCCTTACCCTTGGTCTTGTCCTTCTTCTTGGACAAACAATCTTTGGACAGATGTCCTCTTTTCCCGCAAGAGAAACGCCGCCTCCGACCTTTCTTCTGAATTGAGGAAAGTACCTAGTCAGAACTGTTGACTAACACCTTCAACTTACCCTGTGAGATGAGAACGGACTCCTCCTCCAAAAGTAGGGAGCTAAGATCATCAAAATCCAACTGAGTGGAAGTGATCTGGCACCGCAAAGATCGAGAAATAACATCATAATCCGGAGGAAGCTTGGTGAGGATAAGAGCATCTAGCTGAGAAGAGGACAAAGTAGCACCCATAGCCAGTAAACTGGGTGTGAGAGTCTTTTGATGTGAACAATGGCTGGACTTGTTTGTGGTTGCCGAGTGGATATGAAGCCATGATGCAGGGTCTTTGCAGGCTTCACGAGTTCTACTGTGACGGCCGACTGAGTTTCCAGCCTTATTGTAATCAAAGCTCTTATAATCAATTAAAGAAATACCGCAAGGGGCACCACTGCGTTTTGGGGCCAATCGATGTCCGTGTTGCAGGAGCACTCTAGCTCTCCCTGTTTGTTTTCCTTTTCTTGGTCCTCAAAGGTGTTGAAGTGTTTTGTGTGCAAGTTTGTTTTTGCACCGCCCTTTGGTTTAGTCTAAAGACCGAGGCCGGTTTACAGAGTGCAAAGGAGATTGAGAGTTGGACAACATCACCTTTTATAACAGTAGTAAAGTTTTACAATGGCAATGGTCAGCAACTGAATGTTGAACTATGTGCAAGGGAAATGGATGGAGTGAATAATGGGGAACTCCTTATATAGTGCATGAGTCAACTGGCCGACTGCTCACAAGACAAATAAATAGGAGAAATACAATAAAATACCCAAATAAATGGTCAAGCCCCAGAACACGGAGATGCACAATTCTAACACTATGTTCAATTCCACTTGCCTCTTATGCCTTGTCAAATAAGGATATTGACACTTTCATGTCCAAAGCTTTAGAATGTTTATGGCAGACAAAAACAGATAGACTGTTAGATTGCTCAAGAAAGAGCTTGTATGCACTCCCAAAATGCACGGAGGCCTAAATATACTCAATATTCGCTACCATGTCATTGCAAGAAAGGCAACTCTACTTTTTGAATTCCTTCAACAAAAGCAACCTTGGACTTCGATGTTGGCACATTTGATTGCGACAATGAAAACAAGAGCTTTTCGGGATTGGATAGTTTCCCACCAAGACATCATATTTGGAACATTTGAAGGCCAGATTGTGAGCTGGCCTTATTCCACCAAGCTTATAGTGGCATTAAGTAACTTCTATATTGCATGTCCAACCGGTGCCTCCACTTAAGGATGAGGAAAGATTAAGAGACATCAAACTTGATGAGCAACTTCCAAGTTACTCTCCTTTCTCTTTCCATCACCTCACGACAGCTAGAGCTTATAAAACTTTGCTCTCTCTACCTTGGATACAAACACATGCAAATCAATTGTGGCATGTAAACAAGCCTCTTCATTGGTGGAAGACCTCTTCGACTACAGTTTGGAAGAGCAAACTGCCTCTCAAACAACGACTTTTCTTGTGGAGATGCATTGTGGGTGCATTCCCGATTGGCACCTACTTAGCTAAGAGAAACATTGCACCTACCTTTTGTAAAGAGGTGCTCTCATCGCCGAGAGACAATTATTCATTTGTTACAAGGATGCCCCTCTTCTCGTGCTCTCTTGGACACGCTATCAGAGCACTTAAGATTGCAATTTCCCAACAACAACTTGGAGAAATTCTTCTAGATGTTCAACCGCCTTTCTTCACCTTTCTTGGACCAGATATTGGGCTTTGTGGACGATCTACAATGCACGAAATCAGCTAACTTTATGCTATGAGGAGATCATATGCTTTCCGTTTTTAGGAGGTCTATTTTCAAGATTCTTTTGACCTCATAGATGTCATGGCCCTGTGAAAATGGAACAGTACAAGTGTGGGCATGGTGGTTGCAGAGTCGGAATATTTTATGATTCACATGGGGGGGTGCCCGGACAGAGTTTAAGATGTGTGGACATCCCTAGGTGTGAAGGGGGGAACTAGAAACATTAAACTTTAATGTTTATTAAAGTTTGCCCCTAGGCCTTAGTGGCCCTAGGGACCTTTTTAAAGTTTGGGGCCCTAGGGATTATTATGGGGAGGAGGGCCACTCCACTTTTGGAGTAGTGCTTCTCTCTCCTCCCTCTCTCTCTAGCTTTTGGGGAAGTGAGTCGTGGAGTTCTCAAGCGCATGTACTCAAGCGTGGAGAAGCTAAAGAGCAAGTCGACTGCAGATTTTGGTGTGCTGCTGCTGTTTTTCTGAGTGCAAATCAGCTGTACAGCACTGTACGGCCAGATCTGTGCAAGTACACTCTCTCTCTCTCTCTCTCTGATACAGGCTGCGGGTCTATCTCTCTGCTGGACTGGCTGCGCACAGACTTTGTACAGGCTGTACAGACAGGTACAACAGCAGTACAACACTGTACGACTGCCGTACAGTGTACGGACAGTCAGGTACAGCAAGTACAGCTGCAGGCGGCGCAGTACAGGTGCTGGACAGAACTGAATACGCTGATTCAGGCGAGTACACGTGTGGACAGCAGGCTGCGTGTGCAAGTACAACTCTTGGCACGTATCCTGAGGTAGTACAGACGGATACGGGGCTGTTTTTCAGATCTGTACTTTCAAAGACAGCATAAGAGTGAACACAAGGAGGAGGGTACAGACAAGTACATGCACATATGTGAAGCAGGGTTGTTGATACAAGTGCCTGCAAGTACAGATTGGTACCGTTGCTTCCTCCAGTGCTGTTTCACGAGCTGAATTTGGTAAGCTCCGTTTCTGTTCATCTATCTCTCTTTCTACTGCTTGATGTCTGTTGCAGATATGAGTTATCTGGCCCCTTGTGAGAGGAGGGGTTTGGCAGATTGACAAGGGTTGAGACAGAGTTTGGACAGCATATGTATGTATGAGCTGAGATGATGTATCATGCACTTGAGTTATGCCAGATGTATGCCCATGGCTGCCCTGCTTAGTGGTCTTGGCTGATCAGAGGGAGGCACAGTGTGTTATTGTGGAACACAAATCTGTGTGCCTAGATCCTCTGTGCTAAGAAGGATTTGTGGGCCGTCAGATTGGACATACAGGTGTAATCTCTTGGCTGATTTTTGTTGTACTCAGCCATTCATTTTATTTTAATTGAATAAAGAAATACCGCAAGGGGCGCCAAGCTTTGGGGCCAACAGGTGTCGCCTTGTTTTCAGATTTGGGCACTCTAGCTCCAATCTGTTTTGTTTTCACATCTAGACTACAAGTGGACGGGTGACTGCTAGTCTACCGCACTCTGGTTTTCTATCAGAGGCCGGTTTCAAGGTTCCGTTGCCGGGACCAATCATCAACTTTCTGAAGGGGGTGAGCTCGTGGTTGCTTTGAAGAAAGCCATCGCCGAAAAATTCAGCAAACATGTCTGATACAGAGGATGAGTACTTCTATCATGAAGAAGAAGAGCAAGACACTTCTCCTGAGAGAGATGTATCTGAGGATATTTTTGCAAGAGAACAGGCTGCAGATGTTGAACCTTATGAGGATGTAACACAGCCAGAAGATGTGCATGGTAAAGATGATGATGCTCGGTTCAAAGATCGTTTGGCTAGTGTTATGGATACTTTTATGCAGCTCACACAGAGTGAGAGATTTGCTGAATTTATGACATCTCGCACAGAGCCCCGCACAGAGTCCGAGAAAAAGAAGAAGAAGGTTCGTTCAAAGAATCTTCCTCAGGGTCATAGTGGTGCCGTCCCACAGGAACCATCTTTTGGCCAGTTTCCGAATATGCAGCATGCTTATGGTGCAAACTCTCAGAGTTCCTTCTATGGACACCCACCTATTCCTCAGCAGAATATGCATCCAGGTTATTTTGGTGGTGGTTCGATGTTCCAATCCATGACTGGGGGTTACCCTCAGGGAGGCATGGGTATGTATGGGCCTTTTGGAGCCAATTTTCAGCCTGGCATGCAAGGGAATATGTATGGTGGTATGCAGTCCGGTATGCAAGGAAATATGTTTGGAAGCATGCAACCTGGGATGCAAGGCAATATGTTTGGTGGTATGCAGCCAGGTATGCATAACGGAATGTTTGGAAACATGGCTGGAATGTATGGTATGCCTGGCATGGGAATGGGAAATGTTGACCCAATGATGGGTATGAATGTTGGGGGCAGCAATCTTGCGAAGCCACTTCCATATGATAATCTAACGCCTATGGGAAAGGCGAAGGATTACAAGGAAGGGGGAGCTGCAGTGAAGTTTGACACATTTAGTGGGGCCAAGGATAAATTGAAAGCACTTACCTTTTTACAGCAGTTTGATGCTGCTTTTTCTGGTGGGAATTACAGAGTCCTCTAAGGTGAGGAAAGCTGCCACTTTTCTCAAGAGGGCAATGCTTTGCAATGGTGGTCTACTCTTCTTTTGCAGGGCATAGCACCCACCACATGGGTCCAATTCAAACAGGTTTTCTCTTCCGTATGGCTCACATCTACATTTGAGGTGGATGTTATGACCGCATGGCACAAATTGGATGCTTCAAAGTGTGATAGTTTGGAGGATTATAACAAGAAGTTTTGGGAAGCTCTACTCCCAGTGACTTCTTATCGTGCGGTGCCACTGTCTGAGCAGGTAGAGAAGTATTGTTGTGGGCTGCCCAAGGAGGTACGAGATTATTGTATAAAGACAAGAGTAACGAACATGTCACAGATGATTGAAAATGCTATGACAGCTAATGCGTTACTCACAGGTGGTTCATCTGGGTTTAAAGGCAGTAAGAAATTGAGCAAGAAAGCTGAAAAATTTGGGCATGCTTCTCGTGATGCTAAAGGGTCTTCAGAGACAAAGTATAAGAAGTTGCCAATGCCCAAGAGGACTTCTGAGGAAAGACAGGCTTTGAGAGATGCTCAAAAGTGTTTTTACTGTACTGAAGAGGGGCATATGTCATTCAATTGTCCCAAAAGAAAGTCCCAAAAGGACTCTAACAATAAAGGAGAGCCCAAGCCAAAGAAACAAAAACCTTCTGCAGGCTTAGTTCCTGATCTTGTGGGGGAACAGCCAGATGGTGAAGCCACAGAGTTGTGCAGGGCATGGGGCAAAGTGAGAGATCAGAATGCTTTGATCTTCTTTGACACAGGTGCCAGAGCCAACTTCATTTCACCAGATTTGGCTGGCCGATTGGGGATTCGCGCAGAGGAGATGGGGCCGTTACATGAGGCTAATATGGCTTGTCCAGGGTATGCAGAACCCGTTACTCCTATTATTGGGAAGCTTCGGCTTCATTTGCAGGGTTATGTGGACAGCAAGAAGTTCTTCATCATGCCTTTGGATGGCTGTGATGTTTTGTTGGGGATGCCATGGTGCCACAGGGTACATGCGGTGGTGGATACTTACAATAGGACAATCACTCTGACTCATAGAGGGAAAGAGCATGTATTGGATGTAAAACTCAAAGGGGAATCTGCTCCTATTGTATCCGCTTCGGCGATTTCATCAGTAATGAAAAAGCATCTTTCCGCGTACTTGATTTATGTAAAGGATGCACAAGATGATGAGTCTAAGTCTAATTTGTCTATGCTAGATAAGGACAGGACTGATTTCTTAAGTGGGTTTCAAGACTGTTTTTCCGAGTCATTGCCAGGAGAATTACGTCCTGAGAGGCCAGAAGATCATGCCATAGATCTGATTCCTGGTAGTACTCCACCGAATAGACCGCCGTACCGTGTTTGTCACGTGCACACCAGTCAGGTGTACAGTGACATGGCATCATCATATGGCATCATTAGCATCACAGGTATCATCAGGCATTTTACCAGCATTTATTCAGGCATTTTATGCATTTTAATAGGCAGTTTTGGGACAGCCGACTAGCATTTATGCTATGATTGGCATTATTTATGCAGTCGTGGACATATAGCAGCTGGCCGACTGTAGCAATACTGGCCGACCAGCATCAGTACCCGCCTATAAAGGGAAACGCATCCTCATCTGTTCATCATGCGTTTTCAGCCTTCATCTCAGCATTCAGCATTCCAAACGCATCATAGAAGCATTCAGCAGCATTCAGTCATCAGAGGGCTTATCATCAGTGAAGCGCATCCTCCTCAGGATCATCTGGCGTTTCAGCATATCAGCATCAGCCCTCATCATCAGCAGCAGCAGATAAGTTAACGCATCTCCATCAGCATAGTCAGTTAACGCATCACTCTCAGCCATCTTCAGTTAACGCATCATCATCAGCCATCATCATCATCAAACGCAGCCAGTTCAGCCCAACAGGTCAGCGTTTCAGCATATCATCAGTATTCAGCCTCTGTTCCCAAAGCTCCCTTCAGCGTTTCCTTCCCAAGAGACAAGGGAACGAGTGGACAGCAGTTCAGCCCGCATTTACAGCATATAGGCAGCATATTCAGCTTTACAGATCCATTTGGATCATCATTGTAACATCATTCATTCATCTAATATAGCTGCACTGCATTGACACATACTTGTCTATATCTGTTTGTCTCTTAAACATCATTAAGTGCAGTTAAGTGTAGACTAAGGTTGTGATTACTACGGTCTCATCTCGCTACATGTCACAGTGTTAGTGCAGCCCAACAGGAAGAGATTATGAGTCAGGTGCAGGAGCTTTTGAATAAAGGGTTGATACAGCCTAGCTCATCACCCTTTTGCTCACCTGTGCTCTTAGTGCAGAAGAAGGATGGTTCTTGGCGCATGTGTATTGATTACAGGGCGCTGAACAAGAATACCATCAAGAATCGATTCCCCATACCGAGGATCGATGACATCTTGGACCGCTTACAGGGCTCCACAGTTTTTAGTCGTATTGACTTGAAAAGCGGGTATCATCAGATACGCATTAAACTCGAGGATGTGCATAAGACAGCATTCCGAACCACGTTTGGGTTGTATGAGTTCTTGGTTATGCCCTTTGGTTTGACAAATGCACATGCCACATTTAACAGAATGATGGACAGGATTTTCAGGCCTCAGAGAGAGTTTGTGGGCACATTCTTTGATGATATGATTGTGCATTCACGAACTGAGGAAGAGCATAGAAGGCATTTGGCCATTGTGTTTGCAGAACTCAGAAACCATAGGTTGGTGGTTAATGGCAAGAAGAGTGAGTTCTTTTTGCAAGAGATACATTTCTTGGGGCATATTGTGTCTGGTCATGGAGTCCGTATGGATCCAGCCAAGGTAGAAGCAATACTTAGTTGGCCAGCTTTGAGGACTGTGCATGATGTACGCAGTTTTCTAGGATTGTGTTCCTATTACAGGCGATACATACGGCACTTTGCTGAAATTGCTTCGCCTCTTCATGCTTTGACGAAGAAAGCAACTCCGTTTAGATAGGCTGATCGGGAAATTACAGCATTCAAAAAGCTCAAAGAAAAGCTTACTTCGGACCCAGTATTGGTGTTACCGGACCTCCGAAAGGCTTTTGTTGTCCAGTGTGATGCATGTGGAAGTAGCATTGGTGCAGTTCTCATGCAAGGGAGACATGTGATAGCCTATGAGAGTAGAGTTTTGCAAGATGCTGAGAAGCATTTACAGGTGTATGAGAAAGAGATGTTGGCTGTAATTCACGCTCTTTCTACTTGGAAACACTACTTGCTTGGGGCTGATTTCACTGTGCAGATAGATCATCAGACCTTGCGTTATTTCCTCACGCAGACTAAGCTTTCAGAGAAGCATATGCGTTGGGCAAACTTTTTGTCAATGTTTCACTTCCAGATTGTGCATGTGGAAGGCAAAAAGAATGTAGTGGCAAATGCTTTGTCAAGCAAGCCACAGGTCTCTGCAGTTTCACTTGCTTATCATCATGAGCTTGATGAAATGAAAGAGCAGTATGCCCATGATGAGGATGTCACGTGCATCCCGCACTTGGATGCCACGTAGACATTTCTGTACAGAAGGTGCAGGACCTGGGATGGTGAACTGGTCCCATGTGAGCCCAGTCCGGGACGAGTCAGCCAGGGATCCATCTCACTTGTCCGAGGTCAGGTGTGCATCGTCCTGCACATGAGTCCAAGGTCAGATGTGCATTGTCCTGCACATGAAGCAGTGCCAGTCCGCGCTGTGAGTCTCCCTCTGGAATGATGTCAGATGTGCTGAGTATCTGGTTTGCAACTGGATGCCAGGCCTCTGTAGGCATGTAGTTTGCATGTAGAGATGGGGCCAGCCCATAGGGCTACCCCAGGGCAAGGTTTTGCATTGGCATTTTTAGTATGGGCATGGGGGAGGTATAGAACCACCCCCAAGGGGCCAGGAGGGCCCAAGATATTGCCCACCAGCCAAGGCAAGGGTTGGAGGGGCTGTCGGCCAGCTCCAGAGCTTCTGGACAGGCAGCCGACAGAGATTAAAACCCTAAACAGCAAGCGGCCAGGTGTGGGGGGCAGTCCCACACCCATGCGCAGCATGCCCAGCAGCCAGGGTGCTGTCCAGGAGCATGCGCAGGCTGGACAGCAGGGATTACAAGTGTGAAAACACTTTATTAAAGTGTGTGAGTATTTTATTAAAAATACTCAGTCGTGGGCTGTCCTGAAGCCAGCCGACTGCATGAAGGGAGTAGTATAAAAGTCCAGCCCATAATTCATTGTAGTCATCTCATAATTCACCAAGAGCTCCAAGCAACCAAGGGCCAGGACAGCCAAGAACATTGCTAAAGCTAAGGGGTGAAGGACTGAAGGTCAAGGGCAGGTTTTCCAGCCAAGCAAAGGTCAAGTACTTTTGTATTTGTTTCAGATTTTACATCATTCTAATAAAGCAAATACACCATCCGTGGTGGGGGCTCTACAGAGGGTAATTGGGACCCAATACTGTGTCCTTCTCCATCTCCCCTTTCTCTCTCTTTTTCTGCACATCGTCTTTCAGTTTTGAGCGTTAATTCCGTCGCGAAAAGAGTGCTGTTTTCTGAGTTTTGAAGTACCGATCCTTCTCCGAAGCTTCCGCATATTTCAGTGGTATCAGAGCCTACTTCAAGGACAAAGATTCAGCAAAGAAAACCAGAAATTTTTTTCGCTCGTGTGGTTGGTTTTTAGACGCCGGTGGACTACCCCTTTCGGAGTGACTCCTGTCCCTCGAAGGACGGTTGGTTTTTAGCCTCCGGAAGCCTCCGGAAGTCTCCCACACAGATAGTGGATGGTCAAATTGCGTTCCGGAAAGGAACTGCATTTTCCCGCCATGGCGAACTTCGGCGACGAGAGAGAACCAGAACCATGGGACCAGAGTGCACCAGGCAGCCCAGCTAGGGCACCCGGCTTGAGTGTACAAGACATGTTCCAGCAGATGATGCGAGCAATCGCAGACTAGACAACCAAGTTGGATGAGCAGAAGGCGCGGATTTTGGCTCTGGAGGAGCGTTCTCGCTCTCCAGCGTCGCGTTTTCCATCTCCTCCTCCCTCTCCTTCCGTACCCCAGATACCAGATCCTCGTCACAGGGACCCTCTCGAGGGGTCACAGCCGCAGCCAAGCTCCTTGCTTGAGATGCAGATGCGTGCATTGGAGATTCGACAACGAGAAGACGAAGCCATGCGACGAGTGGAACACAAGCGTTACCTCCGAGCTTTGGACGCCAGATTGACACCGGCGGCGCCCTCGAATCATTTTCCCGAGAAAATGAACTTCAGTAAGTATAATGGTAAACTCGATCCCACTACTCTGTATTCATGGTTACATCAATTTGAAGCTTACTTTGCCGCAGTTAGGAAATCAGATATTGACAAAGTGATCTTAGCCAGTTGGTATTTGGAAGGTGAGGCCATTCCTTGGTGGACTCAGTGGGCTCATGCCCACACCAGATCAGGTATGGCAGCTTATGGGTGGGACGAGTTCGTCCGTGACCTTACGCAGCGGTTTTTACCGCCCCACTACCTTGAGCGACTCGAAGACGAGTTCAGGGGTGCGCGTCAGAATGCGGAACCAGTCCTTCAGTTTGCCAATAGAATTTCGACCTTGTGTCTACAATTAGGCTTATCTGATGCGGACAAGAAAGGGCAGTTTTTGTATGGCCTGGACACGCAAATCCAGTGGGAGGTGCGTATGTTTAGACCAGCCACCTTTGAGGACGCACTCTCGCTTGCGCAGAGTGCAGAAATGAAACACAATGGTGGCAAGCCCAAGACTTCCCAGCCGGCTTCTCCCAAGGCTAACGCTTCGGGGGGCAAAAGCCAGAACCAGACGGGGTTTTCCCCAGGACAGAGCCCGGGAGCCTCTGGCTCCAAGAACTCGAACAATGCGTCTAAGCTTACTCCAGACCAAAAAGCGGAGGCAGGCAAGACAGGTGGCAAGTTGAGTGCTGAGGAGCTTTCTCAGTACAGGAAGGAGGGTAGATGTTACTTTTGTCACACAAAAGGACATACTTCTCGGGATTGTCCGAAGAAGCCTCCAAAGGCCGCCGCCGCCTCCACAGCTTCCGTGGTGAGCACAGCTCCCACACAGACCCCAGTGGCTACCCCTAGTTCTTCAACCCCCGGTGCTTCAGTTGGAGCAATTATTAGCCGGGAGCTCGAAGATAAGTAGAAGGGCGCCCATGACCAGGAGTATGAGCGCAACGAATTGCTCAAGTCCTTTGGCTACATAGGTGGCCAGAGAGTCGTTGTCTTGTTTGACAGCGCGGCAGCACGGAGGATGTGATCACGGAAGAGGCCGCTAGGCGTGCCCGTTTCGAGCTCACTCCGGTGGACAAACAAGTTGAGGGTTTTAGCACAGGCATGACAACGAGCGTCAAGTATGAAGCTCTAGGTGCTAAATTAGTGATTCAGGGCATAGAGTTTGTGCGTGACTTTATGGTTGCCCCTCTTGTAGGAGCAGACATAATTTTGGGTATCCAGTGGTTTCACAAGTTCCTTCCTGATGTCAAGTGGGACAAGCACACGTTCCAAATTGATCGGAATGTGTCAAACACCCCGGTGACCATTAAGTGTGAGCCAGGTATTCCAAACTTTCCGCTCATAAGCCACTTGCAGGCTAAGCGAGCAGTCAGGAAAGGCGCACAGTGTGCGATGATTTACATCCAGACAGCCCAGACGGTGGCCAGTGCTTCCGAGAAGTACTCGGTCCTCCATGAAAAGTTCCAGAAGATTTTTCTTCGGGACAGTCTCCCTCCCCAGCTTCCCCCGTCCAGACCGGAGGATCACAAGATTGACCTCCTCCCAGGCTCGGAACCCCCGAGCAAGTTTCCGTATCGCCTGTCTAAGGCAATGGAATCGGAGTTGGACCGCCAACTCCAAGAATTGTTGCAAGCTGGCTTCATCTGCCCCAGCGTGTCGCCATTTGCAGCACCGATCTTATTTGTCAAGAAGAAAGATGGGTCTTCTCGGTTGTGTGTCGATTATCGTGCACTCAACAAGCTGACTATCAAGAGCAGATTCCCGATGCCTCGAATTGACTATATTCTCGAGAGGCTGAATGGAGCTAAGGTGTTCTCCAAACTGGATTTAAAGAGTGGGTACCACCGGGTTCGGATTGTTGAGGGAGACATCCCCAAGACAGCTTTCCGTACAGAACGGGCCCACTATGAATTTGTGGTTATGCCATTTGGATTGACGAACGCCCCAGCTCCATTTGGATTTAACCGCATGATGATGCGTATTTTCCGGGAGTTGATCGGAGTGTGTGTGTTCATATTTCTGGACGACATACTCATATTTTCAGCTACAGTTGAGCAGCATGACATTGATGTGGAGAAAGTCCTTAAGTTCCTGGAAAGCAACGAGCTCTATATCAATGAAAAGAAGTCAAAATTTTATCTGTTCCAGGTACATTACTTGGGATATATAATCAGTGCCGAAGGCATTCGACTTGATCCGGCTAAAGTGGCCGAGATTGTTAACTGGGAAGTACCTTAGACTGCTTATGACATTAGATCATTTGTGGGTATATGCCAGGCATATTCCACCCACATTGATAAGTTTTCTGATCTCTCGGCAGACCTCACCGATCTGCTAAAGGGAGTGAAAACAAGGAGGCAAAAGATTCGAATGACTCCACGAGCGTTAGAGGCATTCCAGAACCTCAAGGTGGCTTTGTCAAAAGCGCCTTGTCTAGCCCTTGCCTCGTGGGACGAACCATTTCAGGTGATCACCGATGCGAGTAACATCGCAATTGGAGGTGTATTGCAACAGAATGGTCATCCAGTAGCTTACATGTCTCGTAAGTTACTGCCCGCCGAAAAGAATTACTCAGTCTATGATCGTGAACTCCTAGCAGTCATTCAGGCCTTGAAACATTGGAAACATTTCCTGTATGGCCGTGACTTCGAGGTTCGCACTGACCATCAGGCATTGCGCTGGATTCAGACGATGCCCAGTGCACAGTGGAGTGATCGACAGCACCGCTGGAGTCAGATATTCCAGCAGTTTGGTGGCATGATTGAGTACCTTCCAGGAAAGGCCAATCCAGTGGCCGATGCTTTGAGCAGGAAGGGACAAGTATCTACGATTCAGACCACTAGACTAGACCTTGTTGGTACAGGACTAGAAGACATGAAGCACACGTACGCGGATTCCGAGGAATTCGGTACACAGTGGGAACAGGCATTGGATGCAACAGGACCATGCCATTTTCTGATACGCGATGGTTGGCTTTACTACAAAGGCCGACTATGTGTCATGAAATCATTCCGGGCAGCTCTTCTCCATGATGCCCATGACGCCATTACAGGTGGTCACAGGGGCATGAATTCGACTCTGGAGAAATTAGAACGGCAATACTATTGGCCAAAGATGAGGCGTGATGTGTTTACCTATGTACAACGCTGTGACATTTGTCAAAAGGTGAAAGCTCCTCGTGGAAAGAAGATAGGGTTGTTACAGCCTTTGCCAATTCCTGAGGGTCCTTTCCAAGACATTTCGATGGACTTTGTCACAAATCTGCCTCCCAGTCCGAGTAAGCGTAATACACAGTGTTTGACTATTGTTGACAGGTTCAGCAAATTTGTGATGCTTATTCCTTGCAAGGCCAATGTGACCGCCGAGGATGTCGCCCAGCTATTCATTCGGCATTGGTACCCGATTGGTGGGATTCCTAGGACCATAGTGTCAGACCGAGATGCCAAGTTTACCAGTCATTTTTGGAGGGCATTGTTTGATAATTTTGGTACTAAGTTGAATTTTTCCAGTGCATTCCACCCACAGACAGATGGCCAGACAGAGATATACAACCAGTTGGCCTTTGATGTGCTGAAGTGTTATGTCCACGATCAGCAAGGTAAGTGGGAATCGTTTTTGCCTTTAGTTCAAGCTGTTTTAAATGACTCTTTTTCTTCAGCTATTGGCAGGACTCCATATGAGGCAGCGTTTGGAAGACCTTTCCAGTCGTTGTTAACCAGGACTTCGTCTTCAGTACCGGAGGTGAACAGAGTGACGGAGTCTTACCAGGAGATCCTAGAGTCCGTTAAAGACAGATTGGCTAAAGCGCAAGAGGCCTACACTCGACAGGCCAATAAAGACCGAAGGAACATGAAGTTTTCGGAAGGAGATTGGGTATATCTTCGGATTATGAAGCAAAGATTAAAGCAGGTGAGCAAGCGATGCCCAAAGTTGTCTTTCAGGAGCTTCGGACCATTCCCCATCCGGAAAAAGATTAATGAGGTGTCTATGCAGTTAAAGCTACCTCCGAGTTGGACTATGCACAATGTATTTCATGTCAGTTGGTTAAAGCCATATGCAGGTCCACCCCCTTCAGAGGTCAAAGACGAAGCGGAACCAGACATCATTGATGAAGCAGAAGTAATGGTTCCAGAACAGATCCTTCTGCACCGTTTCAAGCATGGCTCAGGCCGAAGACTACGACAGTTTCTCACGAAGTTTCAGGACCGAGGAACTCATGAAGCGGTATGGCTCGACAAAGAATTTTTCGAAGACTATCCGGCTTTATTGACGGATTATTTGGAGGCTATGCAGCTTCCGTCAAGTTAAGCAGAAGGGGATGTCACGTGCATCCCGCACTTGGATGCCACGTAGACATTTCTGTACAGAAGGTGCAGGACCTGGGATGGTGAACTGGTCCCATGTGAGCCCAGTCCGGGACGAGTCAGCCAGGGATCCATCTCAGTTGTCCGAGGTCAGGTGTGCATCGTCCTGCACATGAGTCCAAGGTCAGATGTGCATTGTCCTGCACATGAAACAGTGCCAGTCCGCGCTGTGAGTCTCCCTCTGGAATGATGTCAGATGTGCTGAGTATCTGGTTTGCAACTGGATGCCAGGCCTCTGTAGGCATGTAGTTTGCATGTAGAGATGGGGCCAGCCCATAGGGCTACAACCACCCCCAAGGGGCTAGGAGGGCCCAAGATATTGCCCACCAGCCAAGGCAAGGGCTGGAGGGGCTGTCGGCCAGCTCCAAAGCTTCTGGACAGGCAGCCGACAGAGATTAAAACCCTAAACAGCAGGCGGCCAGGTGTGGGGGGCAGTCCCACACCCATGCGCAGCATGCCCAGCAGCCAGGGTGCTGTCCAGGAGCATGCGCAGGCTGGACAGCAGGGATTACAAGTGTGAAAACACTTTATTAAAGTGTGTGAGTATTTTATTAAAAATACTCAGTCGTGGGCTGTCCTGAAGCCAGCCGACTGCATGAAGGGAGTAGTATAAAAGTCCAGCCCATAATTCATTGTAGTCATCTCATAATTCACCAAGAGCTCCAAGCAACCAAGGGCCAGGACAGCCAAGAACATTGCTAAAGCTAAGGGGTGAAGGACTGAAGGTCAAGGGCAGGTTTTCCAGCCAAGAAAAGGTCAAGTACTTTTGTATTTGTTTCAGATTTTACATCATTCTAATAAAGCAAATACACCATCCGTGGTGGGGGCCCTACAGAGGGTAATTGGGACCCAATACTGTGTCCTTCTCCATCTCCCCTTTCTCTCTCTTTTTCTGCACATCGTCTTTCAGTTTTGTGCGTTAATTCCGTCGCGAAAAGAGTGCTGTTTTCTGAGTTTTGAAGTACCGATCCTTCTCCGAAGCTTCCGCATATTACAGAGGACTTTGAAAGGTTGTATGATCAGATGTCTGAGGGTCAGCGGCATGAGCACTATACTCTCAGAGATGGGTTTTTATTGATGCATGGCAGACTGTGTGTTACCAGGCCATTGCGACTCAAGGTTATGATTGAAAGTCATGCTCCACCGTATGCAGGTCATAGAGGTATTGACACCACGGTCAAAGCAATGGAGACTTTCTTTTATTGGCCAACCTTGAGAAGAGATGTTGATGCCTTTGTGAGGCAATTGGTACCGTTGCTTCCTCCAGTGCTGTTTCACGAGCTGAATTTGGTAAGCTCCGTTTCTGTTCATCTATCTCTCTTTCTACTGCTTGATGTCTGTTGCAGATATGAGTTATCTGGCCCCTTGAGACAGAGTTTGGACAGCATATGTATGTATGAGCTGAGATAATGTATCATGCACTTGAGTTATGCCAGATGTATGCCCATGGCTGCCCTGCTTAGTGGTCTTGGCTGATCAGAGGGAGGCACAGTGTGTTATTGTGGAACACAGATCTGTGTGCATAGATCCTCTGTGCTAAGAAGGATTTGTGGGCCGTCAGATTGGACATACAGGTGTAATCTCTTGGCTGATTTTTGGTGTACTCAGCCATTCATTTTATTTTAATTGAATAAAGAAATACCGCAGGGCGCCAAGCTTTGGGGCCAACAGGTGTCGCCTTGTTTTCAGATTTGGGCACTCTAGCTCCAATCTGTTTTGTTTTCACATCTAGACTACAAGTGGACGGGTGACTGCTAGTCTACCGCACTCTGGTTTTCTATCAGAGGCCGGTTTCAATAGATCTTTCCTCTCAAAAGCTGGAAGTGTTTTTCCACTGTTTCTGATATTTGAGTAGTAGTTGTCCCACCTTGGGACAACTACGAATGTACCATACAATCCTTAATGAAGCAGTGGTTTCACAAAAAAAATGTGCGCGCGCGCGTGTGTGTGTGTGAGAGAAGAAAGAAAGAAGGTTATATTAACGTCTTCAAAAAGGGTCTATGAGACGAAAATGATGTGTACATAGTGGCAATGAAATCTCGTCATGGATGAAATAAGATAAAGCAACAGCAAACTAAACCTAAAAATTGAAAGCTAAGATCTCAAACTCTGAGATTATACAAGATGAAAAATCTAGATCCTACTATGCCAGGTATAGGGTACCATAAGTGATGGGATATAGGAGAGCTGAATAAAAACAGTCAATCAACCCTATATGTCAGGCAAGGGCCCATCCAAGATGTCCATCATGTGTGATCACTGATACAAGAAGGCTAGAGATGTTGATAGTCTGTTGTCAGGATGAGGCTGCTCGATGGCAGGCCAGGTCCTTGAACATTCACACACACGCGCACACACAATTGCACTAGGCGCATTAAATGGTACTTACTACTAAGAAGCACCCTTGAAAATACACACGCGCACACACAATTGCACTAGGTGCATTACATTGGTATTAGCTTTGATAACGCTACAAATCTACACTTCAAGGCAAAGAATCTTTTCTCTCTACTAAGAGTAAAGAAAACTTACCCTTCGCAGAGCAAAGACAAGTAAGTTTTTGAAAAGTTCAATATTATAATTAGCTTAAAAGAGCAATGGATGTTCGCCTTAGAATTCAAACACATATTGACATGCTATGTATATCCATGAGATGACTACCTGAGAATAGGATGAGGGCACTATCCATACATGTTCACCTTAGAATATACAAATGCATATTATCAAGCTATGTAAATCCATGAGATTACTACCTGAGAATAGAGTGAGCCTGAAAGGCGGTCTCCTCCGGCATGAATAAGTTTGCCAGCATCCTCCTCCATGTGAACTCTTGTGATACCAAAACGGCGATGGCCACCACCAAATTCCACCGGCAAATCAACGTCAATTGTCCCATTCTTTGCAATGGGTATATCAAACTGTGAGATCTGGTATCCTTTTGGAAGATCCGCATAAAAATACTGCTTTCGATCAAATTTGGAATTCAGAGTTATCTCTGCACCCAAAGCGAGTCCCAGCTTGATGGCACATTCTACTACTTTAGCATTTAGCACGGGCAAGCATCCTGGAAGACCCATGCAAATAGGGCAGATGTTGGTATTGGGCTCTGCCCCATATTGAGAAGGGCAAGAGCAGAAGGCCTTTGAGGCAGTTGAAAGTTGCACATGGGTCTCTATTCCGATCACTGCTTCAAATTGTTGCAACTGAGCATCATTGGCAATTGTGCCACGAATTTCATTTGTGGCAACTTGTGCACGAATCTTGGGCTGCCTTCCTGCTGCACGATTTCACATGGCCCTGTTAAGATACAAGAATTCGCATGACTGCTGAAATGCAGAGTTTCACATGACCGTATCAAATGCAGGTGGCACGGAGACAATGTCAAAATGCAAGTTTCGCACAACCATATTGAAAGCACATAGCAGGAGACTATGCTAAAATGCAGAGTTTTGCATGGCCATATTGAATGCAAGTAGCACTCGACCACGATAAAGGCCACATTTTGCATGACCATATTGGAATATGGAGCGCAAGACCATGTTTTGGCATGACGATCCTGAAATGCAGAATTCCGAGTGGATTGCACGAGACTATCAAAGCTTATCAAATTTCTACAAATACCCATGAAAGCTTATCAAAATCTTTCCATCGAAATGCAAAAAGGACCCAGAAAAGGCTTACCATGAGGAAGTCTCGAAGAGGAGAACCGACAGGTGCCCAAGATGTAATTCGAGGGGATGGTCGAAGATGAAGCAGGGAATGTGCCGGGGAGAGATGGCGATGGCCTCTTGAGCTGATTGCAGTGGTGGGAAGAAGATGAGAAGGGCAGGCGGGTGAGGGTCTGCCAGAGAGAGTGTGTGCTGCAGGCTATTAAACTCTTGCTGGGGAAAGAGCACAGCACCCTCTGGCAGAGGGGCAGCTCTCCCATGATAACCACCATGAAACACTGGCCTACTTCTGCTGCTCGCTTTCAGTGTTGGCTCGAGTAGGAGGCCATATCATGTCTATCTTCATGGAAAAGTTGAAGCAATTGCCACTATGGGGCACTAGGGTGAAGGGCCCACTCTTGTGCCCCTAAGAAACCCACTCCCCACGCACACATAGTGCGGCCATTCAACCATTTGACTAGTGTACGGGGAACGCTAGGCCTTCACAAGCTTCTAACAAAAATATTGGCCTTAACTTGGACGTTTGCAGAGGATCCGGAGCTTTTTTCAAAATGGCGGGTGCAGGAAGGCCTTGGTGGGCGCCCTTGTGTGCAAACGAGGGTACGTGTCACCCCATCGTGCGACAGGAGACCATAAACGTGGGTTCCTTTGAGAGGGCACGTGTCCTCCTTCTCCTCTCACCATTGCTTAGTAGCAACCGGGTGAAGCACCCACCCCGCTCGCCCCGCCGATACTCCCTCTCTGAGTAGTAACAGTCCACTAATGAGCAGGAGAAGCCCTTCCATTGTCGGCAACAACAGGTCTTGAGTAGAAACATACGAGGTGAGGTCTTCCTCCTCACTAGTGCTAATACAAGCCTGATTTCTTTGAGCTTTTCGTTGATTGCTTTCTATTTTGCCCTGCATTTACTTCATATAAGAGTGCTCGATTTCTTGTTTTTGTGTTAAACGTACTTGCAATGCCATTGATTGGGCTATATGCAAGCCCTAATAGCAATAAACATTTGCAGGCTCTACATGCATTTGGTATATGCAATTCCTAATTTCTCCAACTATTGGTTTTCTTTGCATACGTTTTGGCCGCTAGGTGTGCCCTGATTATTGTCTACATCTGCAATTGAATGCTCTCACAAAGTAGTTAATACATTCCCCTACTGATGGTTTGGGGGAGAGCATTCAATTTCCCTAGTAATTTCAATGCTCTCACAAAGTACTTAATCGAATTGCCCCTATGTTCCATACGAGTGATTATCCTCTCAATCCCCTACTACATGTTGAAATTTGAGCATAATGATGAGCTATGGTGGATCATACACTAGAATCAACATGATTAACAAAGTGATTAAGAAATGATTAGGACGTAATTAGTGAATAATTAGCAAAAAGATTAATGTAGGCATGGATACTCAAAAACCAGCAAATTCTCATTAGGGCTATGCCTCAATTTATAGAGTTTACATCAAGCATTAAATCCCATTGATTTCTCCATGATTCACTCCCAAAATATCTCCACCTTTTGCCTGATTCTCTCCACCTCTTCTCTTTTCCCTGAATATCTCCCAGAATATCTCCACATTCCTAAATTCCCTCATGCTACCCATTATTCTCTCCCAGTAGATTCTTCTAACCTTTTCACAGGTTCTTTCACAATTACATCTCCTCTTTTACAGCCTCTATCCAAGAGCTTGTTCCCACACACACCCTATTCACTTGTATATTTCCACACTACACACACCTGCTAATACGAGAGAGAGAGAGAGAGAGAGAGAGATGCATGCCCTGATTTCCCTCTTCTTTAAGATGTTGGCTTATTGATTGCATCAATTTTAATTAACTTACTCACTGAAATACAATAAACTCACCCAAATCTTCGAAAAAAGATGTTTCCAATTCATATGCTAACAGTGAGTTATCTTCCAAAAAGAGACTTTTACAATTCACATACTACCTTTGAGAGCAGTCTTCCAACAAAAAGATAGGTGTGTAGATTGTGTACCCTGCCTTAGTTGCCTACATCCAATTGCAGACTATCTATCGTACCTTAATTACATATAGTGAGTCCATAGCTGCTTGTTGCACTACCTAGGGGTGCTAGTTAGGTATCCCTATTTCTTAAATGCTTGTCTTTGATCTTTTCAAACCTTGCTGCATGAGCAATTCGATGTGCAGTAGTGGGCACATGCATCTAGACATTTTGGTGCTGATGGTTTGGGCTCCCTCCCATAACACTGACCGAAGTTGTGTTGTAAACATTACTTGTTGCCTCTCCCAAGCTTGTCTTTGTTCTTTTGCCTGGCGACCTTCAACTCTTTGTTGCCTCAACCGATTTGTAGCTTCAGTTGCTCTCCTTTTCTCCTCTTTTTGTTGCCTCCTCTCCTCTTTGCTTCTCTCAATCTCTGCTTTCTTTGCACTTTTAGCCCTCATAGTTGCAATGTATTGATTAAATGTGATGATCAATGAGTTGCAATGTATTGATTAAATGTGATGATCAATGAGTTGCTATGGTCCACATATGCTTCACCATGCACCCTTGTAATGGCCACATTCTCTCACGAGGGATTCTCCGCAGATCAACTACTCTAGGAGCTAGTCCACCTTCAGCCTGAGTGCAAGATCCCATGTTGCTAAGGGTTTCAATGGCATTACCCTCCAAATCTTGTACCACTTGGATAGTTGGTAGTTCAGGGCTGGTTGGAACCTGGTGGCTTGATGGTACTGGAAGACTAGCTAGTACTTCAGGGCTTGCTGGAACCTAAGCAGCAAAGGATTTCTTGAACTATTGGGTGCCTTTGTATCAAACACTTCTTGCACTCACACGGTGCATCATCTGAGAGCATGATGTGCTAAAGGGCAGTGGGAAAGAAATGGGAGAGAGGTGACATGAGAGGCATTAGCTTATTGTATTGCATCACTAAAATTAAGTTGGCTGCTTGAATGGGCTACGTAGATGGGCTAATGTAAGCAGCAGATAAGAATTTCAAACCATTTTATAGGTAGGTGGCAAGCAAGTGATTGGTGGGTTTAACATAGGATGGATTGGGCCGTTGATCTTCAAGGCTCAATGGCATCCATCCTTCAGCGCCATTTCGTGCATCCAAATTGTATTTTCCTTTTGAGATCCAAACTTGTCTTAATTGCCCACGTTAATTGCCATTTTGTTCATCTAATTTGTATTTTCCTTTTGAGATCCAAACTTGTCTTAATTGCCCACATTAATTGCCATTTTGTGCATCCAATTTGTATTTTCCTTTTGAGATCCAAACTTGTCTTAATTAATGAAAAATGATGTTGAATGTTGAAAACTGTTTTTTTAATGGATAAAACGATCTCGAATAATTTGGATCCAAAAATTTATTTTTCTTGTTGAACGTAAATGAAGTCTCTTGTACATGAATGAGATTCAGATTTTGTGATTAGTGCTGAGCTTTATTTTGTCCTTTTTTGGTATTTGTTGCAGGTTATGAAGGCTTTAGGTGATGTACGTATAAGAAGGAATTGTTGTACCAAAATAGGCAGGGTGTGCGTAGGGGGCGAGCAGGAACTGCTGTACCAGAAAGCAGGTGTAGGCGAGTGGGTAGGTGCCTATTGTGCTGGGCGTGCCCCACCACTTCATTGGTGCCAGGTTAATTTATCACTGGCACCAATGAAGTGGCGTGAAGTGGCGTGCCCCGCCACTTCATTGGTGCCAGCTTAATTTATCACTGGTTTTTTTAAAATTTAAAAGGGGTAACCGAGGCCTTAAATTTATGGGGACCTACTTGTAGGCACCCCTTTACTGGCCCCTTTACCCTAGTGGGCGGGCTCTTCCTCTAGCCTAGCCTCTTGAGGCCTAAGGGGTGCCCAACTATTGAGGAACAAACTCGTAGGCTTTTCACACCCATCTCAAAAAAGTATAGCTAACTTTTCATGGTCATCAGGCACTTGAGATGGGAAAATAGCAAGTTGCCACTATGGGGCACTAGTGGGCGGCGGGCTCTTCCTCTAGCCTTGCCTCTTGAGGCCTAAGGGGTGCCCAACTATTGAGGAACAAATTGGTAGGTTTTTCACACCCATCTCAAAAAAGTATAGCTGACTTTTCACACCCATCTCAAAAAAGTATAGCTGACTTTTCACACCCATCTCAAAAAAGTATAGCTAACTTTTCACACCCATCTCAAAAAAGTATAGCTGACTATCAGGCACTTGAGATAGGGCAAGCAAGTTGCCACTATGGGGCACTAATGGGCGGGCTCTTCCTCTAGCCTTGCCTCTTGAGGCCTAAGGAGTGCCCAACTATTGAGGAACAAACTGGTAGGCTTGTCACACAACCCATCTCAAAAAAGTATAGCTGACTTTTCATCATGCACTTGAGATAGGACAAGCAAGTTGCCACTATGGGGCACTAGTGGGCGGGCTCTTTCTCTAGCCTGGCCTCTTGAGGCCTAAGGGTGCCCAACTATTGAGAAACAAACCGGTAGGCTTTTCACACCCATCTCAAAAAAGTATAGCTGACTTTTCATGGTCATCAGGCACTTGAGATAGGACAAGCAAGTTCGTGCTCGTGCCTTGTGAGGCACTTGTGGAAATGTCAAATGTGTGCCCACGACTCCTCGTGAGGCGGCAAGAAGGACGAGCGTAACGTCAAATGTGCGGGTGCAATGATGTCCAATTGAAATTCTTGATAACTTCAGTTTTATTTGTTGTTGCATTAATCATCTTTGGCTTCTTCATGGTTTTTGTGGATAAGCATCATGCCTTACAAAAATGTTTGCCCACTAAACATATGGGGTTTACAAGGTGGGGTGATTTTCTAAGTCTTCTTGTTTAATATGGCATGCAATGAATTGTGGATCTCTCTTTCTTTTTTTGGCTTGGGTTGGGCCGCGAAGTAAAATGTATAAGCTAGCACATTCTAAGCACATGGGAGAAATTGCAACCTTAGCACCCCATCCCATGTGAGGAAGCTAGCACATAGGAAAAGGAGGCAATCAATTATTCGAGTGAGCAATTCTAAGCAAGGCTATTCTTGCAGTAGGAAATCTTTTTTTTACTCGAAGAAAAATTCAATTGATCTATATATCTTAGAGCATGATGACAAAACAACAAACTCTACTAGAACCATTGCCATGTCAACACCCAAATTTTGTGTACGGTGGGATGATGAATTTCAAAATAATCTTTTATAATTAACGCGCACATATACACGCACATATACACTTAGTCGACATCTCTTGTTCATGTTAAATTCATCATGTCGCAACTTGCAAACAAGGACCAAATATAAATTACCTTTTGACACATTTGAACATTCTTACTCTTTTAAACGAGTTCATTCCATAAACATTATAGCCATTCTTACTCTTTTGAACGAGTTCACTCCATACACACTATAGCCATTCTTACTCTTTTGAACGAGTTCACTCCATACACACTATAGCCATTCTTACTCTTTTGAACGAGTTTACTCCATACACACTCTTTTATAATTAACGCGCATATATACACTTAGTCGACATCTCTTGTTCATGTTAAATTCATCATGTCGCAAATCCCCCCAATAGCAGGCGGTGCAGCCTGAAGGCTAAAACAGGGCAGAATATTCATCACTTTGCATAATGGAGGTCAAATACAAGCCTGGTGGTTGATGAACTTCAAAATTCTTTTAGCAATATTGTGATACATACAGAGGAGAAGGTTGCTATGTGGTTTGTTGGAGAAATTATGCATTTTGGAGCTAATTATGAGCTAATTAAAAATGCTGTAAACAGTGATTAGTGAAACAGAGGGTCATTAATTGGCTAAATTCTCTCTCAACTTTTACAATTGGTCTAATTTCTTTTACATGGAGTCAGTAGACATTATTGCTAAGCTAATGAATGCCTAGTCCCTCAATTTGGACAAGAATGGAAGAAAGTAGAGCACTTTTCCTATTGGTTTTACTAGTTTTTCTCAAAACAGAGAAGGGGATTTGATATTTCTAGTATGTATCCACCTTGGTTGGTGTTAATATGCAACATTGAGCTTGTTTGGGTGTTAATGCAAGTTATCCACACTTGATTGAACCACTATATTGCAATTTGAAGCATTTGAAAGCTTTGGAAAGCGCATCAAAATAAGGTATTTTTGACTGCATATGCCAGTTCAATTTGAATGCAATCAGTGTGATTTTCTACATCAGTGTGATTTTCTACATCAACAGTGAAGTTCGTTGAGTACTTTGGAGTATCTAAGACACTTATTAGAGTGCGGTTGAGATTAGAAAGGCTCATTTATAGAATTGGACGTGTGCAGAAAGTGCATTTGCATATTGAGCAAATATTACAGACAACCCAGTACAGATTGTGGGTGAGAAGTTGGATAGAAAGAACTTCCAGGCGTGGAAGTACAGGATTAAAAGCTTTCTGAAAGGAAAAGGATTTTGGAATTTTGTTACAGGTGCGGAGCCAGAGCCGGATCTACCCCAACAACCTACACAACAACAAGTTGTAGCTCATAAACAATGGTCAGAGAGAGCATACAAAGTTTTGCATTACTTGTCTACATGTATCTCGGATGCTATACTCATACATATACATGATGCTGAGAATCCCAAGGATGCATGGGATACTTTGGTAAAGCTGTTTGATACAGATACTAGTGCTTGTAAGTCTCAGTTGAGACAACATATTCATAATGTAAAGCGGAAAGGAAGGAGTATTCATGATTATGTACAAGAGATAAAGAAGTATGCAGATGCATTGGCAACTATCAATGCCCCCATGCCTGATGATGATTTGGTAGACATGGCCTTGTATGGGCAAGGAGTACAAGTCTTTTGATACAATTATCTTTGTTCGGAGTATAGGTTTACTAGGATTTGATGAGTTGGTTTCACTCTTGCTTGTTGAGGAAATCAAACTCAGTGACTCTTTTCATGATGCATCTACTAGCCATGATGATCATGGCAGGAATCAGGCTTTCTACTCACAAAGGGGATTTAGAGGCAGAGGGAGATTTGCATCACGAGGTCGTGGTAATGGTTGTGGATGGCAGGATAGGTCACCACAACAGAATTTTCAGCCTTCATATGGTGCTAGAGGTGGTTGTGGATATACATCTCAGAGAGGTAGAGGTAATCCTCGTGGAAGAGGACGTTGGCAAGGCCAACAAGCATCTATGCAAAATGTGGAATGCCTTTACTGTGGAAAGCTTGGTCATATGGCACGTGAGTGTTACCGCTGCAAACAAAATGATTTGAGAGGAGGTAGAGCACAACATGGTGGAAATTATGCAAATGGTGGAAATTTTGCATCAAGCAGTCATGATGGCAGTGCAAATTACTTGTTTGCTCCCATGAAACATGTCGTGGGATCTATGATGACACATGGTGACAGTGATGACACTTGGTATATGGACTATGGAGCATCAAACCATATGACTTGTCATGGCGAATGGTTTGAACATATGAAGCCAATGGATGTGAAAGGCTATGTGGAGACAGGTGATGATTCCCAGCATGCTATCACTTATGATTCCCAACATGGTACACTCCCAGCATGCTATTACTCATGTTGGGAGTGTACCATTGGTGATGCACAATGGTGAAACGAAGTCTATGTCAGGTGTCTTGTATGTGCCCTCTATTACAAAGAGTTTGGCCTCAGTTGATCAAATGGTTGAACAAGGCTTACAGGTTTGTTTCAACGATCATGGTTGCTTCGTTGAGGATTTCAAAAATGGATGTAGAGTCACTGCCAAAGGTAAGAAAGAAGGCAAGTTATTTACGTTGGATGATGGGATTCCTGAGTTGAAATCGGCTATGTTCTCTAAAAGCTGAAATGTGGTACAAGACATTGAAATGTGGCATAAAAGGATTGGACATGTGAACATACAAAGGTTAAAGAACATGCAGACAAGAGGCATTGTTGGTGGGCTGCCTAGATTCAAGTATGATGGGAATATGCATGTATGTGATGCTTGCCAGTTTGGAAAGCAAGCAAGGTTGCCATTTCCTAAAGAAGTCAACATGAGTAACAGACCACTTGAGATTGTTCATAGTGATGTATAGGGTCCTGCACAAAACCCATCCATTAAAGGCAGCTTGTATTATGTGACATTCATTGATGATTTCAGCAGAATGACTTGGATTTAAGAAGAGTGAAGTGTTGGAAAAGTTTATGGGCTTCAAAGCTTTTGCAGAGAAGCAATATGGCTCTTGGATAAAATGTTTGAGGACAGATGGAGGTTGTGAATACACCTCACATGCTTTTGAGAACTTCTTGAGAAAGAATGGCATAAGAAGGCAGCTAACTTGCAGGTATACACCTCAGCAAAATGGTGTTGTTGAGAGAAAAAATAGAGTCATTGTTGGTGATGTGGCTAGGGCAATGCTCAATGAAAAGAGCATGCCATACTATTATTGGGCAGAAGCATGTGCCACAGTGATGTATGTACTTAATAAGATACCCACAGCTGCCATACATGGAAGTATGCCAAAGATGCGTCTTATAGGTTTTAGGCCAGACATAGGACACCTCAAAGTGTTTGGTAGCATAGCTTATGTGCATGTGCCAGATGAGAGAAGGAAGAAGTTAGATCCTAAGGCAGAAAAGTGTATTTTTGTTGGGTATGCACAGGATCGCAAGGCATATAAATGTTACAATCCACATACTAGGCAAGTGGTTATCTCACGAGATGTGGTGTTTGATGAACTTGCTAGTTGGTACAAGGCAAAGGATGAGGGTGTCATTGATTCCATTGATGCTGATGTGTATGTGAACTTGCCACAAATAAGTTCTATTTCTATGTCTGGGCTAGCAGAGTCTGAGAGTAGCATTATACTTCCATGGTCACGATGCTTGAGATATGAGAGCGTGAGCACTGGGAGTAGTGCTGTGGATAAAGGGAAAAAGAAGGTTGAAGGAATTGGCATTACAGGTTATGAGTCGTCAAGTTCAGAAAGTTTGGATGAGAAACTTGGCATACCAGTTTTACGCACACCAAGTGCAAGGCAGGATAGATATGTGCCTCCACATGCGAGAGTGACAGGTGTTCAGAGTGATCCGCATGCATTGCAGAGATCCCAAAAGGTCAGGTATCCAGTTGATAGGTTAACATATCGTGACTTTGCTATGCATTACGCATATATGACCACTTTGGTAAAGCATGTGGAACCTACATGCTATACATGCTATTGGGAAGCATTTATGACCACTTTGGTAAAGCATGTGGAACCTACATGCTATTGGGAAGCATGTATGGGAGAAGGCAATGGATGTTGAGATGGACGCATTGGTCCATAATGAAACTTGGGATTTGGTTGCCTTACCACCACAAGGCAAAAATGTCATTGGTTGTTGCAAATGGGTTTATAAGGTGAAATGCAAATCAGATGGTTCTATTGAGCGTCATAAAGTGCGGTTGGTAGAGGGTTATGCACAAACCCAAGGCTTGGACTATGATGAAACATGTAGTCCAGTTGCAAAGATGGGAACAGTGAGAGCAGTCTCATTGCTATGGCTGTAGAGCAAATGGTTGGGAAATGCATCAAATGGATGTGAAAAATGCATTTCTAAATGGTGATTTACAAGAAGTTTATATGGCACAACCAGAAGGATATGTACACTCGAGGTACCCCACTCATGTATGCAGGTTAAAGAAAGCATTATATGGTTTGAAGCAAGCACCTCGTGTTGGAGTGATAAGATAAGTCGATATCTTATCTCCCTTGGATTTCAGGTTTCTTTAGTAGATTCTTCACTCTATGTGAAGAAAACAGATCATGGGATTGTCTTGCTTGTCATCTATGTGGATGACTTGATTGTCACAGGAGATCATGCTATAGATGTTGTGCATGTCAAGAAGGCATTGAGTGGGCAGTTTGATATGAAAGACCTAGGTTAATTGAGATATTTTTTTGGGATTGAAGTGATCAAAGACCATACAGGGACATGGTTAGTACAATGCCAATATGTATTGGATATGTTGGCAAAATATGGGATGACAGGGTGTAAGCTAATGAGTACACCTTTGGAGCAGAATGTGAAGCTGCGAGGCTGATTTTGGTGAAGAGTTGGATGATCCATCTATGTATAGAAACATGGTCGGCAACCTTATTTACATGATTATCACACGATCGGATCTTAGTTATGCTGTGGGGCTAGTAAGCCAATTTATGCAAAGCCCAAGAAAACCTCATTTGGATGCAGTGAGACGCATTATGCGATATGTAAAGACCACTGCATATTATGGTCTTCTTTATGAGCGTGGTAAAGGCTTGGATGTACATGGCTACACAGACGCAGATTGGGCAGGTAGCTCATATAACAAGAGGTCTACTATTGGTTATGCCTTTACATTTGGAAGTGCAGTGGTGAGTTGGAGCAGTAAGAAGCAACCTACTGTTGCTTTATCTAGTACAGAGGTTGAATGCAGGGGTGCAGCCATAACTACATGTGAAGGAGTATGGTTAAAGAGTCTCTTAGCTGATTTGGGTGAGCCTATTTTTGATGGCAGACAACATGAGCAGCATCATACAGTTGGCCAAGAATCTAGTCTTTCATACGCGGACCAAACATATAGAGTTCCACTATCATTTTGTCAGAGAGAAAGTGTTGGATGGTACAGTGGATTTGTAGTATGTGAAGACTGAAGAGTAGGTGGCCGACATCTTTACAAAGCCACTGAGCAAGGAGAAGTTTGAGTACTTCCGTACTATGTTGGGAGTACATGGGATTAGCTTGAGGGGGAGTGTTGAGAGCTTTGATAACCCAAGCTCATCTACATCTTCATCTATGGCAGTACATCATGAGCTTGAGAGGGGTTGTTGAGATTCAAGCTCGATGTCAGGTTGTGCCAGTTGCACTATGTGTTGCCATGTTAGGTAGTAACATGTGTGAGACAAATGACCGTGTCCAGCTGGTCATAGTGTGTGAACAGTAGCTAGGGTTAGCTGAGTGTAGACACAACACAAGTAGTGTGTTGTAGCTTTTGGATTATGGCTTTATGCATTGTGTGAGATGGGACATAGCTTCCCTCTATGGTTACGGTTTGACTAATACATTAGGGTTTTCTCCTGTGTGTGTCTCCTCTCTCTCTACCTGTTTTTCATTAACATCATTTTTTTGTGTTTCGGGCATGTTTCGGGGCTCGTTCACATGTAAGGTTTTCGCATACATCCCGAGGGAGTGTCAGTTCAAAATACTTTTTTGATTTTGGATTTTTTACACTATAGTAGTAGCATTTGGTGTGTAGACAGGACTCTTGTCATCTTCAATATCGCATCTTCAAGATTACCTTCAACAACTTCAACATGACTCTTGTCATCTTCAATATCACATCTTCAAGATTACCTTCAACAACTTCAACAGGATCATCAACATTATCATTGATTCTTGCATTCCTGCTAAGTATCGTTTCCACACTCTACGCTTCTTCAGAATTTTTCATACACTTTACAAGTTTCCTTCATCATTAATGATCTACTAGTAGCCATCTCGGTTGCCTTCAATGGACATTAATAGTACATCCAGGTAGTTATGATATTTACATTCTATGTTAAAGATTAGTTATTTATAGGCTGAAATGGTTGGCAGTGATGTATTTGGGATGCTTTTTGTTGAGGATAAGCTTGATGGGACCAAGTACCCATTGTGGTCCTATATGATGCACCGCCCGAAAGGGCGTTGGAATGTTGTTGTTGGCATTGAGGCACGCCCTATCTCACCAATGCAATAACATAGTACATGTACTTTGGATGGTAAAGCACATATAAAGGCTACTTACACAAGATTGTAAGCTTGTTGCTACACCAGTAAAGACAAGTGCTAAGTTTAGTCTTCGGAATGCAAGTGACCCATTTGATGCATCACTTTATTACTAGTAGGCTTTTGGGTGCCTTGTCTATTTATGTAATACGAGGCTAGACATTCAATTTGCAGTCTTCCACTTAATAAGGTTTATACACAGTCTTAGAAGTAAGCATTGGGTAAGCTACCAATCGAGTATTCAGTTACTTATGGCACTCAGTCCCTTAGCCTTTTAAATGCTAAGAGGGGCGATATTCAACTGCATGCTAAGAGGGGCGATATTCAACTGCATGCTTTCAGTGATTTCGATTGGGCTGGATGTTATGGCATGCGAGTGTCCACCACTAGTGGCTTTTGCTGTCATCTTGGTGATTCATGTATATCATGGCTTAGCAAGAAGCATTCGACAATGACCACTTTAAGCTATAAAGCTAAGTACATGAAAGCTTTTACAATGATTATGGAGTGTGTATGGCTTAGATGCCTTTTAGCAAATCTTGGTGTTGGAGAGTAGTCTCCCACATCCATCTTCACTGATAGCTAGAGTGCAATTGCTTCAAGAAACCCATTATTTCATGCTCGCACAAAGCACATTGAGGTCCATTATCATTATGTTAGGGAGAGGCTCATTTGCAAGAGAGATTAGCCTAGCTTATGTATTCACACGTGACAATGTAGCGGATATGTTCACGAAGGCCCTCTCATGAGAGAGTTTAGAGCTTTTCAAGCTTTGGGGACATTGGGGAGTGATAGGCCACATGATCTGTGCACATGTTTATGTCCTCACTCTACAGGGTTTATAATTATGAATACATGTCACCACTCAATTTTCATGTAAGATAGACAACAAATTTTGATCAAATTTATAATCTTTTTTATTAACCCACATAGATACACTTGGTTAGCATCTCACATTCCTATTAAAATCATTATATCATGATTTGTAATCATTATATCATGACTTGCAAGAACTAAATAAAATTTACTTATTGACATAAACGATTAGATGAGTTTATTCCACAAACACTCTAAGCATAATGTAACAGAAACTTTGATTTAATTTAAAAATAGTCTTTATCAATAACCAATACATCAGTGGGCAAACGTTTTTCATTCACTTCAAATCTACCACACAAAGCCTCCCAAAAAACATATGTTAAATGCATGCATACCCAGTTGTTTTTGTAAGCCCATTTTATTATAATCATGAATACACAAAGATCTATAGCAACCAAAAATCAAATTATGCACCAAAATTCCCAAAAAATGCATCCAACACTCAATCCTCTACACATAAGTCATCCACAATATCTCACTTCATAGCCAATCAGGTACCCTTGTCTCGACACATCTCACTTCACATGTAGCCAATCTCTCAACTCATCTCCTTTGCCATCTCAATCCTCTGCACATAAGTCATTCACACTTCACATGTAGCCAATCAGGCACCCTTGTCTTGACACATCTCCTTCGTCTTCTCCTTGCATAATTGGGTAGAATTCTATAAGTTTAAACACATGCCTATAAGCAATGCACGTACCTCAAGTGAAAAATGTGAATCATAATATAGTGCAACAAAAAACTCAAATGGAAGATAAATTGCTACTACCAGTTCTCATAAAGGTGCTAATAAAACATTACTAGCTATATGGAATGTTCACTAGCTTAAAGTCATCATCATCATCCTCTTTCGAGCTTGACTCACTCTTACTCTCTTGGTGGACATATAATGCAACAAAGAAGACACCACATAGCATAATTAATAAATCACTGCTGCCAAAGAGCAGCATGGGGTACATAGGATGCAACAAAGGGAACACCACATAGTCCACATTTGGTAAATCACTATTAAAAGAGGAGCACGGTCACCTTGATGCCATGAATGCAAGGAGTAGAGGGACATAACGATCTCTAATGCCAAGCTATAAGAGTCACATAGAATTTATGAAAAAGTCCACCGCTTTTCTCCATACTCCCACATGCATTGCACATAGTAGTGAACCCCAAGATAACCATACCTGTCTTTGGCAAATAACATGAGACACATCCAGGCTATGGTCCTCAAACCACTTTCTCCCCTTAGCGATGTGTGTTGCTAGATTACTGTTAATCCCATTTTGGATTAACAAATATGCTCCTCCATTTGAGGACATTAATAAGTGCCATGCAAAGGCACTATAAAAGTTGTACATTATGAGATATTGGCCACCCAAGGCCTTAGTTAAGTAAGTTTTGGGCGCCCGGCCAATTGTATATAAGGCATTTTCTCAGAATGAACAGAGACAATCCCCCTTTGTGCTATGACAATTCTTGCTTTTGCCTTGAGAGAGAGCATTCTAGCACCTGTGCCTTCTCTATACTTGTATGTTGCATGCTTGTACTGAGGAGTGAGAGAGAGTTATTGCCTTGTGTGGTGTAAGCGACTCTACGGTGTAAGCGACTCTATGGTAGTGGTGTAAGCGACGCTATGGTAGTGGTGTAAGCGACTCTACGGTGACAGTGTGGAGAGAGGGTGACAGTGTGGAGAGAGAGTTATTGCCTTGTGTGGTGTAAGCAACTCTACGGTGGTGGTGTAAGCGACTCTACAGTGATAGTGTGGAGAGAGAGTTATTACCTTGTGTGGTGGTGTAAGCGACTCTACGGTGACAGTGTGGAGGATTGGAGCTTCTCAAGTGAGCTTGGAGATCTCAAGGGACACAAGTTCAAAGCATTGGTAAGTGCCCTATGACAATTGTGTTCTATTGCTCTTTCCAAAGGTGAATGCATTGAGTTCCCTCTTGGAGGTGTGGTAGCCCATAACATTTTTGGTACCGCTGTTAGAGAAACACCTTTGTTTCTTCCATCCTCTTTGAGTTTCAACTCCCATTACATAAGATTCATCATTGTCTTTGCATTCTGGTAGTGCATTGTGTATGGAATGGATGGATGGATAAGATTTGAGTGGAAGTGAAAATTTATGAGAAATTGGTTGTTTTTGTTGTGTAGTTGTGTGGTGGAGCGTCCTTGGAAGAAAGCTCCACTGTTTTTTATAGTCAATTTTGATGTTGTATCACCAGAATTGTTAACATGAACGAGTAGGTTGATATTTTTTTCTCTTTTCTTATACAAAAATTTACAAAAATCGTAAAAATAAGGAGCCATTGATTGTGTCTTGAACTCGTATTACATTCTTTATGTGTGGCATAATCATTTTGGAAGCATCTAGATAGGTATTTTGCACCCAAACTCATCTCAATCGACGCAAGAATTTCCACGTGAAACTGCAGGAGACCATTTCACAATGTGGACCACTCTCTGCAACTTCACGGTGTGAAATGCTCCCGACATCATTGTCGCAATTAGCGTCGCAATTAACGAGATTACTTTGCTAAAAATAGGTAGCCTACCAAAATTAAGAATCGTGAACTAGCAACAAATGTTCACGATGTGAACGATTTACACTTCATGACGTAAACTGATTCAGAGCCTTTCACGACGTGAACCATTTGCATTTCACGACGTGAACCGGTTGCATTTCACGACGTGAATCATTTTTCCTTCACGGCGTGAACTATTTCTATAGTTTCATGCCTTAACCAAATCTAACTCACGAACCTGGTATATTAAGGTTAAGGAAGTTCTTGAGACCAGTAAAAATTATAACAAGGCAATGTGGATTTCTGAGTCCGAATTAAAAAATTTGAACACCTAAAAGTGCAGAAATTGTTCCTGACAACGTGAACAATTTTCTGACATTTCACGCCGTGAACTGTTCCTCCAACCTCACGGACTCAAAAAACAAGTCGACAGTATCTTACTAGAATTTAATTGGGGTAGCAAAATAGCTTATCAAATCATATGCACATGCACTTGAGGTTTGGAAAGCTCATCAGAGATGACCTCACTCCTAACGATAGTGCATCAAATCACCTAAGATCTTCCTATCAAAAGAGTGTGGGTTCATGCCACTCAGTAAGCACTCAATTAAGTGTCTTAAGGAATCTAACCACTGTCAAGACTAGTAGTGAAGAATCCATGGAAGAAGGGCTATGATACTCTAGGTTTGGAAAAGAGGAGAAATCACCCTCCCTTACCAGATCCACCAGTATCATTGATATAGCCAAGGATTTTTTGGTCTCCAAACTAGCAAAACAACGACAAAGAGGCGTAATCTGCGGGCACGGGTCCGTCAACCAGACATGGAAAGCGCAGCCACCAGGACAGGTCAAGTATTCTTCCCAACCTCAGAGGAAGTAGAGTTAGATTTGAAAAGGATTGAAGTAGAACGGCAGCTCTATGAGAATTGAGCTTAAGGAAACAAAAGCTTGATACCCAAAGGGCTAGAGGCCAAAAAAGGAGATGGGAAGTGTGAACTTACTAAAATCATGTGGCAAAGAGCCGAAAATAGTCATGGGTAGGAGTGGGAGAAATTCCAAACTTAGAACCCATTAATGAAGAACCAAGAGTGGAGGAAGGGTTTGTGACCCTATATGAAGGGGATAATCTACCAAGAGAAGCAGGTGAAGTGGAAGACCGCTTGTACACCAAGAAGGACATCGAGCATATGATCAATCATCCCACATTATTACAAGACATGGAGCTCTTAATTCTACAAAGGCGTATGGAGGTGACTAATGATGAGCCATTCCAGAATGAAGTGGCCGGATTGTCCCCCTATAGATCGAAAATGCCTAGAAAAGCCAATGTAGGAAGAGGATGAGGTCTAGGTAGGGGGAAGTAGCTCCTTAAAAACCAAGGGCGGATCCAACCATAGATCTTAATGCGGCCACAAGGACGGATTTGTTGAATATGGTTGTGGTAATGGGCCGAGGAATGATCTCAAGGAACTAGGCATTGCTATAGAATCCCGACCCTCCCAAATGAAGCCACACATCATTTCAAAGCTCATTTAAAAATTCTCTGGGGATGGGGATCCAATTCAACATATAGAGATCTTTGAGTCCACATACGAAACGTGCGGGCCAGTAAGTCCACATATAGAGATCTTTGAGTCCACATACGAAACCTGCGCGCAGTAAGTCCACATATAGAGATCTTTGAGTCCACATATGAAACCTGCGGGCCAGTAAGTAATGTAATCATGATTCATGCTTTCTCACTGACCCTAGAAGGAAAAGAACATCAATAGTTCCGAACCCTCAAACCTGAAGATAAGATTAATTTCACACGACTCAAGAATGTGTTTGTGCCAAGCTTCACCAAAAGTGGCGATGGAGTCTTGTGGCACAACTGCACAACATCAAACAAAAAGAAATGGAGTCGATGCGAGACTATGTGTCTCGGCTAAAGCACTTGAATTCAACGTGCAACGGAAAGGCTAACTGATGATGATCAATTATTGCCTTGCTTTCGGAGAGGAGTCCAAGACCACATAATTATCTGGTATTAGCCTGACTAGCTACTTTGGATGCTTGTTGTAAGTTGGCAATTGAATATGAAGACAATATGCTGGAGTTGCCACAACCAGAAGATGTCAAAATATCTTCAGCAGTAGTAACGACTTCGCGAGATTTGAGTCGCAAGAGATTGGAACTCAGAGCAAGCAAGTTGGGAACATGATTGTGGATGGACTCAGTAATTCAATACTGGAAAAATTGAAGGTAAAGGATGGAAGAAAAACATCTGGGCATGGGCATCCCCATCGTTACCCTCGTAGAGAATTGGTGTGGTGCTTTATGTGAAGATTGAATCATACTACCACACCATCAACTCCTAAAGGAGTCGGTTGAATACCCAAATGTTGAAGAGGAGATAAGGAATCTCGAAGAAGCCATGGCCCAGTAGAAGAGTGTCAACGACTTCATGAAGCCAAGTTATAGGCTACTAACCAGGTCAAGGATACAATGTATTCAAGAAATGAACCAACAAGGGAAAGGGAATTGGATGTACCTACTCCAATTCCAGAAGAGACGGAAGAGGGATCTCAAGGAAACATGATGTCAAGAATGTTGGAGGAAGATGCACAGGATGAGTCCATCCATTCATTCCCTAGGGATGGATACAAGATGCACACATCACTTCCTCTAGATTTCAATGAAAACTGGATGCATGTGCTAGCTACCATAGAAAGGAACCCAATATGTGGAATTTGGGACTGTTCCCACTACCTCTGCGTGTATGGTCGATTGGCAAACCATTGATGACCAAGGAATCAAAAGAGGAGGTCTCTAGCATAGAAGGGGCTAGCATAGAAGGGGCTGGATCACAAGGCCGTACTAACACCCAATGCCTTAGAAGATGGCGAAAGTAGAAATGATATCTCGTTTGTCGACGAAATACCCTAGTACAAAGAAAACCCCCACGAATACCTAGTGGTGGCAGAGATACCTCGAAGCTACTAAGGTACACGACGAGTTTTCTAAGGATTGGGGTGAGGAAACATAGGGAGGAAGTTATCCTTCGAGATCTGGAAATGCCTAAGCTTACGAAAGCTAGGCGTCGAAAACGAAACAAAGCTTTGGCAGAAGCTGAGCAAGAGGTCAGGAAAGTTATGGCTAAAACAAAAAGCGAAAATGAGGATAAACCAAGCTTGCTTTTAGTACCAGACCATTTCAAAACCTACATTATTGACAAACGAAAGGTGGTCCAACTGATGGTTAAAAGACTTAAGGAAGATGGGTTGTCCACATCATACGATGACCCACCAACTGAAGTCAAGGAAGTTGATATTGCAAAACCAAGGGAAGAAACCAAACCTGTTTATACCACTAAGGACTTGACTCCGGTTGAAGAAAATGAGCTTGTCGCTCTCCTCAAAGAGTTTAAGGATTGTTTCGCCTGGAACTACAAAGAGATGAAGGGTGTACCACCTGAGGTGGTGCAACATACGATCCCAATCATGGATGGATTAAGACCAACCATGCAAAAAACATACTCGATGAATCCTAAATATGTGACAATTGTAAAGGAGGAAATCGATAAACTCTGCGGATTTCATCTATGAGATAGAACATATGGATTCGTTGTCACTAGTGCCGAAGAAGAAGGAGAAACTTAGGGTATGTGTTGATCTTAAAAAGGTCAACGCAGAAACTAGGAAGGACCATTACCCATTGCCTTTACGGAACACATTTTGGAGAGAGTAGCGGGTGAAGAAGCTTACAGCTTCTTGGATGGATTTTCATGCTACAATCAGGTGTCTATAGAACCCGAAGACCAGCATAAGACAGCCTTCAATACAATGTGGGGGACGTTTGCTTACAAAGTCATGCCTTTCGGTCTCACCAATGCCCCAGCAACATTCCAATGATTAATGTGCACGGCCTTCAAAGACTACTTGTAGAAGTTGTTGGAGGTATTCATTGTGATGATCTGTATGCACACTCTCGATGGACAGACCATCTGTCTTGCTTAAGGAAGGTGTTTGAGCGATGTCGATTGTATCATATATCCTTAAACCCTTTAAAATGCCAATTTTGGGTCAAACACAGTGTGATATTGGGACACATTATCTCTAAACGATATATCCATAGACGACAGTAAGGTCAGGTTGATCTTGGAACTGCCAACCACCTAATAATTGTGCAAAGATTTATGGGCCACGTTGGATATTACTGCCGCTTTATAATATTCTATGCTAAAATTGCCAAGCCATTATATAAGTTACTCATTGTCTTTGAATGGACTAAAGAAAGCCAGCGCTAGTTAGCGCGCCAATTCTAAGACCACCTAATTGGGACCTTATATTTCATGTGCATATCGATGCATCAAACTTTGCTATTGAAAGATCCCTGTCACCTTTGCGCAATGAATCCTGGGGTGCTAGCAGTAGAAGTAGCACTTCTTCCGTGGGGTAGGGTCCTTCACTCGAGGCCTCGCCCACGAATATCCGGACAAGAGACTAATCCTTTGGTTCTTCCAAAACCGAACCCGAAAAAACTTCCCTCGCCTGGAAAGCACGGGCGATTCCTCCAAGATAATTTTACTCTAACGTAGTCAAGAGCCTTAACTAACTGAACTGATCTGACCGAACCTGTAAGTATCATAGTTAGATCAAGGAAAAGACTTGCACTTGGATCATAAAGACCAACGTTTTTTTCCTCATTAAGAGGCACATCTGTTGATTCTTTTCATAGAACAATTTTTATCCGGGATTTACTTGATCTATCGTACCATAACAGAATTGAGTCTCATTTTAGGGATCCATCAGCCCAGCCTAACCCCATCCAGTCCCGTGGGTTAGCCAACTACCCAACCACTGTAGTGATGGGATCCATTTAAGAATTTGGTTAGGTTTTGTCCCGGGTACCAGGAAAAGAGTTCCCAGGCCCCCTAGTCGGATAATCATGCAAACTTAAAACTAGTCACGCCACTTACACACCTAATATGAAATTGCCTTTTTCACAGATTCAGCTGTCTTTAAAATAATCATTTAATGAAACTATAGTATCACTGATCATAATCCTCTAAAATTAATCCGGTTGAATCCTAATTTCTAATTTTTCCCTCATCGGTGTACCTATGGCATCATTGGCAACCAGAACGCTCACCACCTGTCCACTCAGGGGCCTTTTCGATAGTTCTTAGCTCATAGTACCCGGTAATATATTCACTTATAAAAATCAAAATGGAATCTCCGTGGAAGATTAGCAAGATCAACCAACAGATCCATATAAAAGAGCCATGGACTCATCCGTTGAGGACCAGCAAGGTCAATCAACTAGATCCATGCCCAAATTCAAAAAACAACTCTTCTCCTTGTTCCAATATCTTCCATGACATACGTGTGGGTATCTTCGGCGACTTAAAGCCCGAGCACCGTATGGTTAGCACCCTCTAGGATCCTTCGCAGGTCACATAGCGCTTCACTCATAGGCCGCTTCCTTAGTCCCTCATCCACCGTACCGGAGGCTCGCCATTTAAATCGAACCGAGGTTGGTCAAGACCTCAGCCGACCTTGCTACGCAAGACATCCTCCATTGACTCTCCGTCAGCTGCTGTTGCAACTTTATCAGATAGGTCTCAAAATGACCTCATTCACAAGACGGTCAAAATGCTTTCCTAGCATTTTTTACATAAAACATTCATTTAAAAATAGGTCATAAATACAGTTTCTATAACAAACTCTCGGTTTTCCACATTGTTCCACATTAATCCTCATTTATTTCATATGTACTCCCATTCTCATCACATCATTTTGCATCTCATCACATCTTTTCTCATTTCTCCGCATCAAATCTCATCCACTTGCATCTACCCATATCCACATCTCATCACATCATATTCATTCAAATCACATATCACATCTATCCCAATTTACATCACATCTCATTTACTCACATCCCAATTCACATGACATCACATCTCATTCATTCATTTACATGACATCACATCTCATTCATTCACATTCGGATTCACATCACATCACATCTATTCACGTCCATCACATTCATTTACATCACATCCATTTACATCCATCACATCACATTCATTCATATCCATCACATTCAATCAAACTCAGTGACTCTTTTCATGATGTATCTACTAGCCACGATGATAATGGCAGAAATCAGGCTTTCTATTCACAAAGGGGATTTAGAGGCAGGGGGAGATTTGCATCACGTGGCCGTGGTAATGGTCGTGGATGGCAGGACAGGTCACCACAACAGAATTTTCAGCCTACATATGGTGCTAGAGGTGATAGTGGATATACACCTCAGAGAGGCAGAGGTAATCCTCGTGGTAGAGGACGTTGGCAAGGCCAACAAACATCTATGCAAAATGTGGAATGCCATTACTGTGGGAAATTCGGTCATATGGCACGTGATTGTTTCCGCAAAAACAAAATGATTTGAGAGGGGGTAGAGCACAACATGGTGGACATTATGCACAACATGGTGGAAATTATGCATCAAGCAGCAATGATGGCAGTGCAAATCACTTGTTTGCCCCCATGAAACATGTTGTGGGATCTATGATGACAAATGCTGAAAGTGATGACACTTGGTATATGGACTCTGGAGCATCAAACCATATGACTTGTCATGGTGAATGGTTTGAGCATATGAAGCCTATGGATGTGAAAGACTATGTGGAAACAGGAGATGATACCCAACATGCTATCACACATGTTGGAAGTGTACCATTGGTTATGCACAATGGTGAAACAAAGTCTATGGCAGATGTCTTGTATGTGCCTTCTATTACAAAAAGTTTGGCCTTAGTTGGTCAAATGGTGGAACAGGGTTTACAGGTTCGTTTCAACGAGCATGAATGCTTCGTTGAGGATTTCAAAAATAGATCTAGAGTCATTGCCAAAGACAAGAAAGAAGGCAGGTTATTTAAGTTGGATGCTGGGATTCCTGAGTTGAAATCAGCCATGTTCAAAAACCGAAATGTGGTACAGGACATTGGCATATGGCATAAGAGGATTGGACATGTGAATATACAAAGGTTAAAGGACATGCAAGCAAGAGGCATTGTTAGTGGACTGCCTAGATTCAAGTATGATGGGAATATGCATGTTTGTGATGCCTGTCAGTTTGGAAAGCACGCGAGGTTACCATTTCCTAGAGAAGGCAACATGAGTAGCAGGCCACTTGAAATAGTTCATAGCGATGTATGGGGTCCTACACAAAACCCATCCATTAAAGGCAGCTTATATTATGTGACGTTCATTGATGATTTCAACAGAATGACTTGGATTTACTTTCTCATAGAGAAAAGTGAAGTGTTAGGAAAGTTTATGGACTTCAAAGGTTTTGCAAAAGAAGCAATATGGCTCTTGGATAAAATGTTTGAGGACAGATGGAGGTGGTGAATACACCTCACATGCTTTTGAGCATTTCTTGAGAAAGCATGGCATAAGAAGGCAGTTAACTTGCATGTATACACCTCAGCAAAATGGTGTTGCTGAGAGAAAGAATAGATTTGTGATGTGGAGGTTATTGAAAAGAAGAAAAAGAAGGTGCAACAAATGGACACTGATACAAATCCCAATCCATAGGACGCAGTATAGAAACACTCTTCAGTTAGGTGGAGGGAAGGATCAAGCACTCTCACATGGAGTTAAAACGCCTACAACAACAACTGCCTGAAGTGCCAAAATACCACCTTAGTTTCCATGGCAATAAAAAGATCAAGGTATCCATTACTCAAAAATGGATACAAGGTAAAAACGGGTATCATTCACTTCATCCAATCTTTAATGCATGATAGAGTGTCTAAGCATGAAAGGAACGTAGGGTATCAATCTTGCACACACTTGGCACAAAACAGTTCATGCCGTGAACTGGTTCACGTTGTGAAACGTTCTAAGCAGTTCATGCCATGAACTAGTCTTAAAAGGTTCACGTTGTGAAATGTTCTAAGCAGTTCATGCCATGAACTGCTCTTAAAAGGTTCACGTCGTGAACTGGTCCTCAAGGGTTCACGTCGTGAAACGATCACATTTTTCCAATCAATCATAGAAAGACATGTGGCATTCTTCATTAAGGCAGCTGCCCAGTCCGACAGTTGTGCCGTAAAATCGAATTTCTTTCCTTTTTCATCACTTTGCATTCGTCATCCTTCATCGTATGCACAACCATCGAGCTTGGATCTCATCAATTTTTGTTTTCCTTCATTGTGTGCAAAATTGACATATACGGGCTTTGTTGAAATATACAAGTGAATAGGGTGTGTGTGGGAACAAGCCCTTGGTTAGAGGTTGTAAAAGAGAATCTGTAAATGTGAAAGAACCTATGAAAACGTGAGAAGAATCTACGGGGAGAGAATAAAAGGTAGCATGGGAAGATTTAGGAGATGTGGAGATATTCTGGGAGAGGTGGAGATATTCTGGGAGAGGTGGAGAGAATCAAGCAAAAGAGGTGGAGTGAATCAAGGAGAAATCAGTGGGATTTGATGCTTGGATGTAAACACTATAAATTGAGGCATTGGCCTAATGAGAATTCACTGGTTTTAAATTATCCATGCCTACATTAAGCTATTAGCTCTCTAATTACTTCTTAATTGCTATTAGTTAATTGCTCACTAATTACGTCTTAATTATCATCTAATCACTTTGTTAATGATGTTAACTCTAGCATTTGATCTACCATAGCTCATCACATTGCTGTAATTTTAACATGGTATCAAAGCCAAACCTAGAATCCATCAAGTTTATGAGGCAAGAGTGAAACCAACTCATCAAAGTCTGGTATACCTGTACTCCGAACCGAGATGGATGTATCAAAAGACTTATACTCCTTGCCAAGACCACGCAAGGTAATGTCTACCAAATCATCATCAGGCATGGGGGCATTGATTGTTGCCAATGCATCTGCATACTTCTTTATCTTTTGTACATAATCATGGATGCTCCTTCCTTTCCGTTTCACATTATGAATCTGTTGTCACACAACTGAGACTTGTGAGCACTAGTGTCTGTATCAAAAACAGCTTTACCAATGTATCCCATGCATCCTTGGGATTCTTAGCATCATGTATATGTATGAGTATAGCATCCGAGATACATATAGATAGATAATGCAAAACTTTGTATGCTCTTTCTGACCATTGCTTGTGAGCTACAACCTGTTTGCTGTGTAGGTTGTCGGGGTAGTTCCGGCTCTGGCTCAGCACCTGTAATAAGATTCCAAAAACCTTTTTCCTTCAGAAAGATTTTGATCCTGTACTTCCATGCCTGGAAGTTCTTCCTATCCAATTTTTCACCCACAATTTGTACTAGATTGTCTGACATATTTGCTCAATGCAAATGCACCTTTTGCACACGTCCGAATCTGTAAACGAGCCTTTCTCAGCTCAATCCTCTTTTTGCTCACTTGTATGCGTTTGAATCTTGTATGCTTGATGGATGCATGCTAAATAGGTTTGATTATAGGTTTTCTTCTTGCAATATCTTCTTCTTCTTCCTCCGCCTTTGTGAAAGAGAACCATTGCAAGGACCATCTCTTCTTGTCTCCATCTAGGCATTGAGAACTCTCCTCAAAGGCAAGACCCAACGACACATGCTCTCGCCAAGGCTAAGGTAAGCTCTTGACTTGAACACATAGAAATGTACCAACTCTCCATCCATTAAAACAAACACTATCTCTTGATATGGAAATAGTCATTGGTATGCAACAAACACAACCCTTACTTAATCATGTTAGACAATGAAAAAACATAGTCCAACATCCTCGCTCTTGAAGTTCTCAATGGTCACACTTGAACATTTTAACCACTTCAACATCCTTGCATCAAGTTCTAGATGGTGACAATTGAACATTTTAACCACTCAACTTCTTTATTTTTAGCAATTTGTGAAGATCCAACACATTATTAATGTCTAGGGCTCGTCCACATTCCACTACAAATCTATTACTTTCTCTACCCATGAGGATGGCTTGGTGAGTCATATTCACTATTTGAAGTTTTTCATTTTAATGGTTTATTGCTCATCAAATGTCTAGGGCTCGTCCACATTCCACTACAAATCTATTACTTCCTCTTCTCATGGGAAATTGTTACTTGTGTTTAATAGCTAGCCCATTGGCGATGGCTTGGCGTGACTCATGTTCAATAGCTGAAGTTTTCATTTTAATGGCTATTGACCATTGATATCAACATCAACTTTTGAACATTGATTACATCAACTTTTGACCATTGACCATTGATAAGAAGGGAAGGGCTAATTCTTAAATTTTCAAGCTTAGAAAGCAGGCCAACTCTTTAACCTTTACATGAAATGTAGGCATTTTGAATTGTTATCTTGGTCTTTTATGTATGGACAAAGAGATGGCAACGGTGGAGGTGGCCATGGCGATTTCTGAAGCTCTTGCTGTGGGGATAGTGAAAGCCGAGCTGTGGCAATGGTGGGACGGAGATGGTTATGGCTATGATGAAACCCCAAAGAAGTGGCAAAAGAGAGGGCTATGGCGATGGTGAAGCTCCAAGATTAAGACAAACTGACCTCAACAGAGAGAGCTATGGCGATTTTGAGCATGCCCAAATTAAATATTTGTTAGAATATTATATATATACGGCATAAATAAATAATTGTAAAAAGCCTACATGTTTGAGCCAATAAAAATTTGCACATTTAATTAGGTGGCATGCATCTATCTAGTGCACAAAAAATTAACCTGCATAGCCAATCACAAAAAATTTTGCTTTTTTTGACCAAAAAAAAATTGCTTTAATACTTTTTGAGACTGACTTTTCCAATCCTCATCTTAAAGCAGAAAAGAAAAAGGTAAGCCTAGTCATGCTCCAATAAAGAAGCTTCTTCTGAATGCTCAGAAGAAGGGGAGCAAGCTGCTTTCTAATGAGTTTAAAAAACACTTTCTGACAAAAATAAATAAATAAATTTTCTGACAAAAATTTTGTTTTTTGAACCAAAAAGAAATTGTTTAAGACTGACTTCCAATCCTCATCATATAGCAAAAGGAAAAAGGTGAGCCTGGCCGCGCTCCAATAAAGCAGCTTCTTGTGAATGCTCAGAAGAAGGGGGGCAAGCTGCTTTCTAGTGAGGGAAAAAAATCCTTTTTTAACCCCAAAATATATATATATATATATATCCTTTAAAAAAACTTTTTTGACAAAACAAAAATGCTTTTTTGAAACCCCCCCAAAAAAACTCCTGGAGACTGATTTCCAAACCTCATCTTATAGCAAAAGCCTTTATTTGAGCTATCTACTAATGATGTATTGGTGCTAGGGTTTGAACCCCATCGTACCCTCTCTTCGTGCGGGCTACCAACAAGTATTCTAAGCTTCACTTCCCCAATCAATGGCAATATTGGAGACATTATAAGAGGACATTTGCCTCACTTTCTTAATTGGTTTTTAAATCTGAAACAAACTAATTGCCTTTACAAGAAATATTGAAGAGGGGCAAGATCATGTGGGCACGTTCGTTAGAAACAGAAAATGTAACATCTACCAAGAAGGTATAGTACACCCATGCCTTGAGCAGAGCTTGACAAGAGAGCACTGAGGTGAGACGCCTCCATGACGATGCTCTTCCTCATGTTCTGCTCAAGAAATGGAAAAGAGCACAAGGTTTCCACTTGCACTTCACAATCCACACAATGTGGCTGAGCTTCCTTATGATGATCCTAGCTTCAAACCGGAGATCTACAAGTGGGATGTGGTCATGTTATGGTGAGGTAGTAGTACAGAGTCTGGTGCAGAAGCAGTATTATCCATCAGATGCCCTAAGACACGAGCCCTCTCGTGCTCAAATTGGACTAAGTGAGTTCTCATGCTGCATTCCTCTCTCTGTCCATACAACATGTACAGAGCACCTTAGTTGCTAAACTAGAAACCCCTCAGAAAAAACCCTCCAACATCGGGGAGAAAACAAGAGTGTGGTTCTCACCTCTAGTGCAGACACCATTGCAAGCAGATCTGCACACTCGTCCAACAGCACCCTCTCCTGGGCCGCTACATAACCTAGTTCCGAAACTAAAGAGTTGGTCTTCTCCACCTGCATGTGTGTGTAGAACAAAACCTTAGTAACATGGAGTGTAATTTTCTAGAAGTATGAGAAGTTAGGAGAAGTTCAGGGGAAGTGGGAAAGGTCCACATATGAACAACCTCCTGTACATACTTGATTCTCACCAAAAGGAAGCTAGCACACAATCATTTTTCACCATTTACCTTAGGCAAAAGATAGGTGACTGAATTGTCCAGAGAGTTCATCGCATCAAATGCAGAACTTATTGCTTCTTTGACAGCAAGAGCATCTGCCTGCGTTACGTTTTCAAAAAACAGTGTACTTTATCTCAATAAGGTCAAATTGAAAGGATAATGTCAACCATAAATCTTCAAGAAAAATTTGCCAAAGAAAAAGAGTTACCTTTACACCACCTGTTACAGGTACTCGCAAAACCGCAGCTTCTAAAGCTTGCACAGCTCCTTCGAATGCAATCGAATGCTCGTGCTGTAGACTAGACCAGTCCTCAAGCCTTGGAGCCTGCGGAAAAATGATGCAAGGGAACACTTGCCATGAGCAGAAGCACATAAAACATAAGAAAGCACAAACTAGGGAGGCTTTTTTAAGCAGCTTTGAGAGTGTGGCAACAAGCCTTGCATACAAGAGGTTGGGCTGGGCATTGGTTGAGCCAACCAGTCAGTCAAAACAGTGGCCAACTCCACAAGGGCGGCCCACTTGAGCAGTGAATTGGCCCTGCTAGAGATTGCAGTCCAGGATAATCTAGGCAGGATCAATGAAAAAGAGCACTGACACCATAAACATAGCTCTAGGGCAAATGTAGGAGCTGAGGTAGAAACTACAGCCCATGAATGCTGCATAACAACTCCATTTTCCCTCTCATGGTGTGTTCTTAATTGGCCCTCTCGTGAATGCTGCATAACAAACTCCATTGGCCCTCTCATGGTGTGTTCTTCACAAAGGCAGGCAGACATGAACATGGGAATGATCCAATTTATTATACATGGAAGAGAGAGGAAGAGACTGTCATTCCTGCCTGTGCGGCCTACCAGCATAGCCAGGAGGACAGAATGGGCTGCCACGTCAGCAAATGTTGGAAACCCCCTTCTTGTTCATTGGGGGCAGCCACCTCATTCGACACATCAGCAACGCTTCATATGTATGGCAGGTCTTCTGGTAAGTTTTGACGGTGAACGTGGACCCGAGCAGCCAACAGGAACCCTTTCACATGGACCATACTAAAATACAGAATATGCTGCATGCACACAATAGGTTGGAATAGTATTACTCATTTCCTTCACCACCCCTCTGATGATGACAAATGCAAATGCAGCAGTCAGGGGGGTCCAGTTGCAAATAATGGAGAAGCATCTAGAAAACAACTTGCTGCCAAGAAGCAAGCAGCTCAAGCAGACAAACTTGTATACTCAAAAGGTAGGTTCAGGTGAACAGGGGAGAGAAGAACAACTTTTAAAAAGAGCCTGTGGCATCTCTTCATCAGCAATGCGAAGAAGCCAAAGTAACAAAAGAGTAGATGGAGGAGGACAACCTGCACACTACAAGACCAATTGACATCAACTAACGGGGCTCTTATGGGCTAGAGGAGACCCAACTAGATCAGAAACCTCCTCAGGCGTCCCACACATTACCGCAAGTCATACAAGAATCAACATGAGATGACATCCATCATGACATCTGTCACACCCCTCACAACACCTATGGGAACAACTCACATGACATGGACATATGAAGAGCCCACAATACCACCACATACCTTGGTGAAAAAACCTACTAGCATGATCACAAGTGGCCACTTCCACATAGGAACGAGCTCATGTCCAATGTCTCCAGGAAAGTTTCTTACATCACATCTTCATGTAATGCAAAGACGTTTGGAAAGGTATGCTGCATGTGCATGTTCTCTTGAGCTCACGGGAGCTAATTGTTCATGCATAGTCTCCTTTTCCTCTTGATAGAAATGCTCAAAAAGATTCACCATCGTATTTAGCTTGGTTATATCCCTGTGTTCTTTCACTTGCATAGATTCCTCTTTTTTTTTAAGAAGTGATTTTTGCATTATATTAAGATATCCACTGGGCTCTTTAGCAGGCATTTACAAACGTGTATATCTGTTTGTACAAGCTTTATGTCAAAACAAAACAGTACACCATATGCCACACTGACAAAGACCATTAGATGGCCCCAGATCCATAGCCGCCATTCTGCTGTGCATTTTTTTAAAACATCACCCACAAAATGCCATAAACTTGCAGCCATAATAGTCCATTCAGCCATGCATTTTTTACACATACATATGGCTGCCTTCTAAATTATCATCAATAGAGGGTTTTCTGCAGTATAGAGGCATTCAAAAGCAACGTTGCAGTCGAAAAGTTTACTGGGGTAAACTTCCCTACGTGGCAGACCAAGATCGGACTCTTCTTGATGTGGGATGAGTATGGCACATCATCAAGGGAACAGAGAAGAAACCTGTAGCAGATCCTCAGAAAATCTTAATATGGGAGGACAAGAATGACAAAGCAATAGCCACAACCACAACCACAACCTCCACCCCTTTCTTCTTCTATTTTTTCCCATGTCACACCTCCTGCACCTCCATTACCACAACCCCAACCCATTCCTTCACAACCCCAAAACCCCATGCTTACCTCTAAGCAAGTCATTGCTAAGAGACGGCACAACTGGCAAGTGAACAGGAGATTTGATCGAAGCAATTGGAGATGTCTTTCTAGTTTAGTCTTGAGAAAGCTCGAGGCAAAGAGGAGGCTTGTCGTAGAGAATGGGAGGCTCGCCTCCACGAAGAAGAGAATTGGCGACGAGAAGACGAATGTGGATGACAGGTAGAGTATGAGGCGCTCCTCTTCTCTCTCAATCCTGAACCGCTCAGAGCCAGCTGAACCCTTTTTCGGAAAAGGTCACCTTAAGTATGATGGTAAACTCAATCCTTCTGATTTGCTTTCATGGATTCATCTATTTGAAGTTTACTTTTCTATAGTAAATAGGTCATATAAGGATATTGCATTGGTCATCTGTCACCTCACTGGCGATGTCATTGTGATGATGGCAAGCCTGGTCCTAGGCCCACGCCGACAAGGATGGTGTGGCCACTTATGCCCGATTCATAGCCGATTTAAAACAACAATTTTTACTGCCCCATTACCTTGAGAGACCCGATAATGAGTTTCCGGCTTGTGTCAAAATCTGTAGTCCGTCATGCAGTATGCTGACTTGGCCTTTAGATACACAAGTTTGATGATGACAAGAAGGGTGCTTTCATTGTTTGGGCTTGACTCTATTATCCATTGAAAAAACCTTATGGGAAAAGTGGGGGTCATCATCTTAAGGAAACATTTCTCACAATAGAATCAAAATGTGTCAAAGCAAAATGATACAACTTACCTTTTGTGGTCAGGCCATCAATTCATAGCTGTGTGTGGAAAATGTCATGTATGTTGTCATGCCGATGACAGGTTGTAGTAGCATTTTGATTCTTCATATTTTTATGATCGATGGAAGCAAAAACAAATATGCCAAGCTTTGTACGTCTAGGCAGGTAGGGCTTGGCAAGGATGGAATATATTGCTTAGCAACATGCAAATGGATTGGCCCTACTGTCTACTCCTGTGCATTGCTTTTATAGGCACCAAGGCCTTATCTTTTGACCCTAAATAAGAGAGTGTTCACACCTAGTGTGTTCACACCACTAAGCACACTTGACCAGGCTCCTAACTAACTAACTAAGGGCATGTCTTTTTGAGTGTGCATACGTGTGTGTGTGTGTGTGTGTGTGAGAGAGAGAGAGAGAGAGAGAGAGAGAGAGTCACGCACGCGTGCGCGCACATACACACACAGACAAGTGCAATTAGAAGTGAAATCTATGAAATGGGCTTTCTTCGAATACAATTATCAGTATGTGAAATCACAACAAAATGTCCAGTACAGGCATACATGATGAATCATAGAAAAAATGATTACTTGGACTGACAGAAGAGAGTTAAGCTTTTGAGCTTGTCTTGTTTGCTGCAGCCTTGTTTTCTTCACTGTCACCATGGATCTCAGATCAAAGATCCTTGCACAGACATTATACAGCGATTTCTGGCCATTTACAAATAAAGGGGTCAGCATAAACCTACCTGTGATTGTAACCCTAAGCAAGTAAACCTTAGCTAAAATCTTTTGCTTTTGTACCAAATTAAAGATACTTTAAACAAGAGTTCTCATGTATACCCTACCTCTGCAGAAAATATTTGTGCATTCATTGCCCCTGCAGCTCTTGCATTTACAAACCGCCACTGCAGGAGTCTATTATGAAGAATGCGGTGAAAGTGGATCTCTTCCACTTGACTCAGTCCTTTTTTTCCTTTCCTAATATCTGCCCCCAAATTAAGCATCACCGCAGAACTGCTGGACCTCTGACTCTGTGTCAGTGATGGTCCCCCCCTTGACCTTGAAGGACTAGGTATACTTCTATAAGGGGAGGCTCTTGCTGGAGACGGAGGCTGCTGAGGTGGCAGAAAACCTGAAACCGAACCATTGGGCAGCACCACCCAAGGAGATGATGTGGTGGCAGCCCCGTTCACAACTGGATTTGATCCTTGAAGACTCTCCATTGTCTTATACCTGATGCCTATTCTCCCCACTGATGCTGCTGATAATTCAGGTTCCCGCATTGAGGACCGCAATTTGTTGTTCTCAGATAGACGCCGGGACCGTGCATCCTGCCAAAACCGTGCAGGGACAGTAGTACCTTGAGCACCTCTAGTCCCCAAAACACTTCCTGGGGTGCCTTTACCTGAAGAGAATGTGGTGGTTGTACCCGCAGATGATACGCTGTCAGTATCCAAAGTATTATCAGTGAAGGTGGTGGTTTCGGAGCTCGCCAACTCTACTGCCTGTCCAGTATGTCTTGCTGGATGGAGTATCTGATCATCAAAACAATCAGCTGGATGTGCACCAATTCTAGGTTGGGAATCTGTGTTAGACCCTTTGCTGGTCTTCACAGGAGAATCTTGCCTTCTCCCCCTGCTTTCTAATCTTGTACTCTGAGAGCCACTGGAAAAGCTTGGCCCCTCATTGATGGACTGAGAAAGTGCTCGAGAAGAGCTAGCAGGACGTGGTGCCCTAGAAGACCCATAGACAGGTTTCCCTTGCACCAACGGTGATGCTGCTCTGCACAGGGGCCTTTCTTTCTTGGCAGAAAGATCCACACTCCTACTCAATGCTGCTCCCGACATTTTAACATTGCTACTTCCTGGCCAACAATTCTGATCAGGCTTGTGGATATTCTCCTGTGGCCTAGCATTCTCAGCTTGATCTATGTTCTGGCAACGCAGGGGTGTAGCTTTGCGTTCAGGTGATGGTTTCTGGCAATCAGCTGATTTTTGCAGTACATTAGCTGAAGGCCTTAATGTATGATCAGCAGTAACACTACGAGCTTTCCCTCGGCTATCTATTTGTCTCCTTGCTTGACCATTTGGTGGAAGTGAGTGAGGCTCATACTGCACTGAGGTTGAAAGAATCTTTGTTGATGGCCAAAGAAGCTCTGTGCGTACCCCTGGGCGCTGGGGAGCCATAGGTGCTGCATCAGAAGAGCCCTTCGAAACCCTGCTCTCTGCAGTTCTTGTAGGTGATGGTCTTCTTCTTTCAGCAGACTGTGCTCTCTTTGGTGATAAGACATCAGGGGCAGTTGTAGCTCGGTCGACATTGGGAGTAGGAAACCGGCGGTTAGGAACAGAAGCAGGTGATACTGAATTGGTAGAAGAAGATTTGTACCTTGATGTGACTTCTCTGTTGCGAGGCCTTCGGGCAGCTGAGGTTGCCAACAGTGCACTCCTGTTTTCACATTCTCCATGCTTCACCCGTTGTGGTGTTTGCACTAAAGAAGTTGCTTCAGACATGACCATGTTGCTTCAGACTTTACCATGATCACAAACAGGCAACCTCAAAAAAAGCATGCCCTTGCATCCTCATAAGAATTCTCATTGTTTCTCAATATGGTGCATTTTGCAAAAGAAATTGAGATAATTATCTCACTCGGAGAATGTCACTGGTTTCAGCGCAGCCCTAGTACATGTAACAGAGGACAGTATAGAAGAAAAGCAGGGTTAGGATATGACTGAAAAAACCCTACCAGATGCAAATTGCATGTAATGGGCTCTACTCAAATTGCATGTTATGGGCTCTACTCAATGGCTGTTTTCCACATACATCATCTAACATACGAAAACTGTGCAGCCAAAAAGCCAGTGCAGAGAATTGAAACCCATCCAGAGAGCAGCAAAGAACACTAGAAGGGATGCAAAAAAGGGTTTTCTGTTAGGATGCCAAAAAAAAAAAAGAGCATGAGGATAGAGATGAGAAGGGGGCGTGTGTGTGTGTGTGTGTGTGTGTGTGTGTGTGTGTTTTGGGAGGGGTGGGTGGGTGAGTTGGGGGGATGCATTTGCAAAAAGGAACCAAAAAACTCTCACCCAATACTCGCCCGAAGCTGAAGTTGTGGATCTGCGACAGCTACTTGACGTGGGCCTCCTTTGTTTGGGTACGTGATAGAGATGGCAGAGGAGGAGATCGCCGCCTGCGCAAAAGTGCTGTGATAAGAGGATACACACACCCACGGAGAAAGCAATGGTAAAGAAAAATAGTGGAGGGTGGGAGATGCAAGGAAGGAAAGAGAGAGAGAGAGAGAGAGAGAGAGAGAGAGATGCCTAACGGGCAAAAAAATAAGTGGTGTTCCAGAAGAGCGCGCAGAGAGAGAGAGAGAGAGAGAGAGAGAGAGAGAGAGAGCTTGAGCTTTACAGAGCAACAGAATGCTGATTGATAAGAAGCCCAAAAGCGGCACTGTGCGTGTGTGTGTGTGTGCAGAGACAGAGAGAGAGATGGCTAGAGAGAGATGACTAGCCAGTTGGAAATTTTAGAAAGATGGAAGAAAGTGAGCCGGGTCTTGACTGGAAGAGGGAGAGCGGTTAAATCTAGAGACACTTACGCGAGAAAACGTAGAGAGAGAGAGAGAGAGAGAGAGAAGAAGAAGAAGAAGAAGATTGCATGGGTCTCTCGATAGAGAGAGAAAAACTGATGACCCAATGGAGAGAGCTTACAGAAGCAGTTGCACTGTGTGTGTGTAGAGAGAGAGAGGAGAGAGGAGAGAGAAGCATCCAATATTTGCCTTTAATTCCCAAATAAAAACCAAAAACAAAATTTGCCATTTTTGTGCTCTGCCAATCCTAAACTAGTTATTTTCATACCAGTTTTCTAGTCTTCTCTTTTTCTATTGGTCAATTTCCAGCCCAATTTTTTATCTCAATATAATAATTAAAGATAATTATCCTTTAATATATGTCTCTTGTCGTGGAACTAGCTTTTAATTCCAAGTTTCTTGCTCTTCTTTTTCTATTGGACAAATTCCTCCATTTTCAAGGTCTATAATTTAGCCAAAAATTTGTATCTCTTCAATAATAAATAATTTAAAGCTGTGTATATATTCTCATTCTACTCTTATTTCATTTTCTGCTTCTTGGCCCCATCTTTAACCTAATACTTTATTATTGACACTATTTTGGGAGCTACAACCACGTGGCAGAAAACTGTATCTCCTCTCTAGAGCCACGAGAAAACTGTATCTCCTCTCTAGAGCCACGAGGCAGAACTGCATAGTGTGCAAAAGTGGGGGCAATGCCGCAGCAATGCGCGGGTGTAGAACTAGTTCTTTTTACTCTACCATTTGTTACCACATGACACTAGTCTTCTCTCCACTACTTGACTTTAATTATCAGATCCAGTAAAAAAGTATTTATTGAGGAGTACTTTCCCTACATTTTTGTTGTCAAAACAGTCAATAACTTTGCCATATATATATATTATATATAGTTTTATATTTAGTATATGTGTTATCATGAGTTGAGCTTCTTTTTATATTATTTTCGAAGCAAAATCTTTTGTACTCAAAAGGTGTGCAATGATTTCTCTTTTCTAAACATGGAGATATTTTAAATTCAAGTTAGGTGGTTTTGGTGATTTTGTGCTTTCATATTCACACTTTTGTGTGGTCCATTTTTGCATGCATGTGCAGGAAGAAGGGGGAGATGACAAGTCACCATTGTGCCCTGCATCCTTGGCCCATCTTAGATTTTCTCACTTAGTTTTTGGCCTCCTTTTTGTAAAGGCATAAATAAAAAATAGACAATAAACTCTCTCTCATAATAACCAACAAAGGTTGGTCCCTTTTCCTTTTATGTATAAGCATATAATATACATACACACACACACACACACACACACACACACATATATAGTGATAGATTTAAAGTAATAAATCTTTCATTAATAGATGTTTTGTAGTTTGCGTATTTTAAACTAAAAATTCCATAATTTCTTCTTTATTTTTTTCCACATTTGTGCTTTCTTCTGTCATTGGTATTTTTCCTTATTTCCATGTTTGAAAGGCCCCAAATTTTCACTCAGTTTTACGTGTTATTTTCTATCGCCTACATTTTCAGCTTAGATTTCCTCAAATTTTTATTATTTTTTCGTTTTCTATTTTCATTGCTTTGTGCGTTGCTTCTCTGCATGTTTTTTTCTCTATCCAACATTTTAAGTTGTTGCCCCATCTTGCAATCTAAGACCCCAAATTTCCCCTCTATATATTTTCCTTATTCTTTATTTTATAACTCCAAATTTATCAATCTCCAATACAACTCATCTTTGTTTTCTATTTGTATGCATCAACCAAACCATTTGTGCATGCTCTCTCGTTGGCCCTTCTCTAAGGGGGCCTTTCCTTTTACATTGTGTTGCCAATAGTAGCAACAAACATAGAATCAATAGATTCTTTATCTATCAATAGCAAAACCATTTCATCTTTGTTTATGTTTCATTTTACCAATTATGCTTTTTTAAGGAATATTTCTTCAATGGCAACATAGGCCCAATTCCTACTCTTTTATTTCCTCCATGAATTTCATCTTGTGCTTGTGAATTTTACGTATTACCTTGCTAAGAAGCTACAACTTTTGGCCCATTCTGTAGCAACAATCCCCATTTTCGTAGATACTTGTAGCAAAGATCACCAATTTCATAGGTTTTTGGCATTATTTTGTAGCAATTCTTTCATCTTGGTGTTTGGCAGCATTGAGCTTAAATCCTCATAAATTTATCAGCCTCAACTAGCGCTACACTTTTTATCTCTATTATTCATTATTTCTTTCCCCGAATTCCATATATTTCCTTTCACCAATTTTGTTCTCTTTTCGGCCATTGTTGAGGCTTGGCATTGAATGATGTTTACCAAAAAGAGAACCAATTTTATTTTGATTTTATGCAATTTCATTTTTGCGAGTGCATTTTGCATTAGAAATATAGCCTCACTTTTGCCGAGCAAAAGTGTAATTAGAGAATGTTATCCTTTAATGTGTCTCTATTCAATCAAAACCTTATATCAACTCTTAAAACAAGTACCAATTTCATGACTCCTCAATCAACCCTTCACATCTATGTCAAGAAGTGTCAATTGCATGTATTAGATCTACCCTTCACATGTCCCATGCTTGAAAAACTAGGTTTATAGTGTATTGGATCTACACTTCACATGTCTCGTGTTCCAAAAACCCTTTGTGAAGAAACATCTTATGTCTTATAGCTTAGAAGTACCAATGGCATGGAGTGAATTATGTTCCTCCTTGGATAATTAATGTCCTTAGTTTGTACAATCACACCCTTTATGAGCATTTACTTTCTTCATGCATATTTTCACTCTTTAACTTGAATGCATATTTACTTTCTTCATGCATATTTTCACTCTTTAACTTGAATGCATACCATTATTTTTCACATAATTGTTGAGGTAGTATCCATATCAAATCTTAGCAATGTCTTTCACAAAAGATTTTCTCATGAGTCACACTAAGAAACACTCCGTAATCATGCTACTTGCCCTAGACATTGTCTCTATCAATGGGTGATTCTCATAAAAGAGCCTACACACACCTCAAGTCTTGCCCAAGATTGATGGTTATGGAAAAAGCTTCCACAACTTTACACTTAGAATGTCTTACCTATGACTCATAAGAAAGCCTCCATAACTAGCATTAGAAGAATCTTTTTTGCAAAGGAACATCTCTAAGCACTTAAACGTGTCAAATAATCAAAAGAACAAAATTCTTTTATGAAAGTACTCATCAAAACAAAAAACAAACATTAAAAAATTTGCATATGGAGGCACACATGTTTACAATGAGCATTATCCAAAAATGCCTTTATGATATAATGTTGCTTTCTATATTAAAAAAAACTTCTACAAAAGGCTTTACCAATAGATGTATGTCAATCATAGCTTATAATTTTTTTAAAGAATCTCTTTAAAAATGCTAGAAGCATGTTTCCTCTTTTTTGTTAAAGAATCTCCTTTAAAAGGGTGGACGCATACATGTAAATCATAAGCTCGATCAACCAAGAAATGACATTAATTGAGCATTATCCTCCTTGATTCTTTAAGCATGGAGATGGTTTATTTTAGATTGTTAAGATTCCTTGCATGCATAGTTTTGAAGCCATTAACGTAAGCTAATAGACCAGTAAAAGGTTTTCTTGAATAGGCCATTACTAGCATTAAAGAGACGAAAAATAGCACCACCAAATTAATTAGGTCCTTATTCAAACCTTAACTAGTTATGGTGTACCTAGAATTAAAAGTTCCTTTCATATCCCTATGCTACCTTACCATTTTACATTACTCTTGTCTCCTTTTTTTAGTTCCCATGTACCATTTTACATTACTCTTGTGATGCTTGTCTCCTTTTTTTTAGTTCCCATCCTTTCAAAAGCATTCATGATAGTGTTCTTATAATCATGAAATTACAAAAGACACACCCCCTTGTCTATCATGCACACACACCCTTGTCTATCATGTCCATTTTACATCTTACCCTGTAGCCCTTCCCAATGGTACAAACACATTAATTGATTTACAGTTTGTGCCTTTTTAAAATTTACACCATGTAAAATATATGCTAAGGTAATCATAGCATCTTTTGAAGTGGTGAAGTAAAGTGTAAATTACATTTAAAATATAGTCTCACTTTTGCCAAGGAAAAGTGTGGTCAAAATAATTTAATCTTTAATAAGTCCTTAGCCAAGATAATTATAGCATCTTTCGAAGTGGTGAAGTAAAGAGTGTTCAACTAAACTAATCCTTTTACATTAAAATATAGCCTCACTTTTGCCAAGGCAAAGTGTGGTCCAATAATGTAATGTTTAGTGCATCTTTCTTTGATCTACCCTTAAAAGAACTACCGATTTTATGTCTCCTCAATCAACCGTTTACATCTCACATTACATTTTATATAAAATTGGGTCTACTCTTAGTGTTCAAAAAACCCAAGTTGTAGTGTATTTTCCCAAAAAAATAGGATCTACCCTTAATGCTTGAAAAAACTTTGGTTTTAGTGTATTTTCTTGAATTTGAATTGTGGTCATTATCAAGACCAAGATAAAGAGCTTTGTGATGTGTCTTGGTTCTACATGATGATGAGAATATGCAAATAAGCCACACTCCCCTCACCCAACAAGCCCGCCTTTTCTTATATTGAATTACTACATAGAAAACTCACACGTGTTAGTATGTGCGACTTGGAGATAATTTGATTGTGGGAACCTTGGAAAATGGTATAAATCTAGATATAAAAATTAGTAAAAACGTACCTATTTAAGTGATTAACTATTTGTTAAGAGTTGCGTGAGTGGTAGATAAACTAGAGAAGCTAAAGAGAATTTACGAGCACATCCAGTGGGATGCCTGCCTGGCATCTCCAAACATTCAAAGATATGATGGAGACCACCTTCTGGATGAGCTACAAAGCCTTCTATTGATCCCCCCAGTACCCCAAATCACAGTACAATTTTGTCCACACATACTCCCTCTACTACCACTAAGTCTTCTTGCCAGTTTCGAGGATGGACCTGAATTAGGGAGGGGGTATGTTAACCACAATGGTTAACATTATTTTAAGTGTGGTTATACTTTATGTAATCCATTTTTATCCAAAACCGCTCTAAACGCTTCATGTAAAAGGTATATAGGATGACCGAGCTTACAACATGTGTAATGTTGGCCATGAGAAATAAGCCTAGGTGTACATAGAGGTAGAGACCCAATTTTGTGCCCCCAATTGTTAAATGGGTGGCCGCTAGCCATTGTAAAAAGAGAGCTCATATATATAAGTGACTTATGAAATATGAAAATGATATATAATCCCATTGTCACAATTGAGTTTTGCTCTCTCTCTCTCTCTCTCTCTCTCTCTCTCTCTCTCTCTCTCTCTCTCTCTCTCTCTCTCGTGGCTATGGTGGTGAGCTTATGTATATGCATGCATGTTTTCTTGGTTGTGTGTGTGTATGTAGGTGATGCTCCCCTTGCTTGCCTCTTCTTGTTCTTCTTGCTCTCCCTCCCATTGTCACAATTGAGTTTCTCTCTCTCTCTCTCTCTCTTTTGTGGCTATGGTGGTGAGCTTATGTATATGCATGCATGTTTTCTTGGTTGTGTGCGTGTGTGTGTGTATGTAGGTGATGCTCCCCTTGCTTGCCTCTGTTTCTTCTTCTTCTTGCTCTCCCTCTCTCTCTTCCACTCTTGCATACACGAAGGCATTGAGTAGGAGTTGAGCTCTCCATAGCTCCTTCTCTCATTGCTCCCTACCTAGCTCAAGGAAAGCTCCACTTGGGTGACACAAGTGGTGTGGTGGAGTGGGCCCCTAGCAACTTCACATCAAGGAGTTAGGGTTGGCTAAGTGCATGTTCCCAAACCGACCCTTGCATTGTCTCTTTTATCTCCTCTTCTCTTCTTCCTCCCTTATGCAAGGAAGTATGCGCATTTAGGTAAACACATTCTATCTAATGGATCAAATATATGATCTTTTGAGCCAAACCTCATGCCTTGTCATCAGCATTATCATTAGTATTAATCTCTTTCTTGCTTTCTAGCATGCTAAGAAACCATTAGCATTATCACTCATTAGTGTTAATCTCTTTCTTTCTTTCTAGCATGCTAAGATGATTCTAATCCATTTCTACACACCCTTCTGGATGTAAATTTCAAGTGAATGCATACTACTCTACCTTCTTAAAATTCACTACATGTGGCATATATCTATAATTACAATACTAAGCTTCATTAAAATTAGGTATGTTAAATTTAGGTCATATTAGAACTTAGTAAAAGGTGAAATAACAAAAAATTTAATTGGCCTATTTGTAGTGTGGCACTGATAGCAATTGATAGTCTCTACCTTGGTCCAAGCAAAGAAATTACAGTCATGGAACGTTATGGAGAAAAGTACCAAAAATTAGAGGAAGGAAAAATCATGGAATGTTTAAAATCCAAATAAAAAATTGAAACCCTTTTCCATCCATAGAGATCAAGCACATGTTAAAACAATAATATTAGCTAGTGTTCATATCCCTTAAGAAGATTAGTCGTGGTCCTTCTAGATCTCCCAAGTTCTCTCCACTTACGGAAGTAGCCAATGTCCTAGTAGGCCTACATACACATCATCCATGGTACCGTCTGCAAGTGGATAAACAAGCCCCCTAGTTTTACAATCAACATTATGAATACTAATCTCCAATTTATTTTACTTTTATCCTATGTGCATGCATTGGATAACCAAATGTCTCATTGATAAGACAATTTAGACCTGCCAAGGAGCCATTTTAGTTAGATAGACATGGATGCACCTTGCCATGTGTGGTGATGTTCTTTAATTCTGTTGTAAGTTGATATGTTTTGATTCCCATTAAGATTGATTCATACATACATTTGTTTGTAAATACCATTCCCTCCTTTGCACATTAACCCTCATGATGGTAAAGGATCCATTAAGCCATCTAAATTTGCCATCACCCTTCACACAACACCATTCATACTACACCTTACTAGGTGTAATAACTTGATTTTATTTCCTTAATAATAGTTGCATGAGATACAACAAAATGTTCCATGGTTCCTCCTATGATAATAGTTTCATGTTACATAATATTTGCATGAGATACAACAAAATGTTGATTCATACATACATTTGTTTGTAAATACCATTCCCTCCTTTGCACATTAACCCTCATGATGGTAAAGGATCCATTAAGCCATCTAAATTTGCCATCACCCTTCACACAACACCATTCATACTACACCTTACTAGGTGTAATAACTTGATTTTATTTCCTTAATAATAGGTGCATGAGATACAACAAAATGTTCCATGGTTCCTCCTATGATAATAGTTCCATGTTACATAATATTTGCATGAGATACAACAAAATGTTCCATGGTTCCTCCTATGAAAGGTTAACTCAATGTGTTCTCACCCTTTACATCAACCATTTACTTACTATGAGTGGTGATATCCTTTGATTTCCCCATGGAAACATCAGATAAACCCGTATGTGCTATGGTTCCATGCATGAATGGCTTCACAAATGTTCTTGTATCCTTTGCATATCAACTCACATGATAGCAATCAATCCTTTTAGCCACTTCATTGTGTCCTCGTCCCTTTAGAACACTTCATTTGTCCTCACACCTTTACAACACCAAACATGGTTCTTTGAAATGTCACCAAATGTATTAGCATAAGAGCTCCATAAGAGAAGCTTAAGTTTTGGTCAATGTCCAAAAGAATCCAAGGTTCTCACTAAGCATCAACCTTGTGTAATCGAGGTTAAAAATTTGCTAATCCAAGTCTCTCCACCCACGAGGCTACATGGATCTTCTCACATGTGTAGACCATATAATATGTAGTATGAGGATCTACAAACTTAAAGGCAACAAGAGGAGGACTTCTAGGACTCACAAGGGACTTAAGCAAAAGCTTAAGTTCTAGTCAATGTTCAAAAAGGATCCAAGGTTCTCACTAAGCATCAACCTTGTGTAATCGAGATTAAACATTTGGTAAAAAAACTTCATCCAAGTCTCTCCACAAGGCTACAATGGGTCTTCTCATATGTGTAGACCTTATAATGTAGTATAAGCATCCAAGTCTCTCCACAAGGCTACAATGGGTCTTCTCATATGTGTAGACCTTATAATGTAGTATAAGGATCTACAAACAAGGACTTCTAGGACTCACAAGGGGGCTAGAAAAAGCCTTGAAAATAGACCACGTCAACACTGGCCTATTTTCAAAGCTAAAAGGGATTTTCCTAGCCCCATGTGAGCTCATCTTCATGCTAAATGGTAAAGTGGCCATCCAAGTCACCATCAAACATGAGGTGGAATATGCATTAGCAGACATCTTTACACAGATATCCTATGAGGTGATGGATGTCTAGAAGGATGTGTTCACAAATGCATGGATGGAACTCTTCAATTATGTGTCATGTAGACAAATGAGATAAATTTCACAGAGACACATAAAGTGCCATGGTTCCCCAAGATATCTACAAATGGATATCTTACTATTCAAATGCTTGACACCACATGCCTTTACACATCCATGTATGGTTATTTGTATCCATGTATGGCTATCCAAGGCTAAATATATCTACAAATGGATATCTTACTATTCAAATGCTTGACACCACATGCCTTTACACATCCATGTATGGTCATTTGTATCCATGTATGGCTATCCAAGGCATGTGGTGTCAAATGTTTGACACCACATGCCTTTACACATCCATGTATGGTCATTTGTATCCATGTATCGCTATCCAAGGCTAAATCTTGTCCACACATACATTTATATTCATGTACAACTATCCAAGTCTATCCACATCTAATACGTAGTATTATCCACACATGCATATGCATATGTGTATCTACATCCACATGGTTTTGATTCCCTGAATGCATGTGTTTAAACATGTATGTCTATCCAAGGCTAAATCTTGTCCACCCATACATTCATATTCATGTACAACTATCCAAGTCTATCCACATCCAATACGTAGTATTATCCACACATGCATATGTGCATCTACATCATATGGTTTGTGATTCCATGAATGCATGTGTTTAAACATGTGGAAACCTCTATATGTGTATCCACATATAAACTTTGCATGAACATCATTATCTACTTCTCCCCTAAGCAAGTACCTCAAAGAGAAGTTTAACCAGATGAGGCGAGCCAAAAAAGAAAGTAAGAAAGAAAAAATATCATTTTTTTATTTGATTAGTTCATGTGTGTCTGATTCTTCAAACTTGCATAAGTAGCCCAATCACAAAACCACAACATTTCTTACTTCCCAATAATGTCATTATTGAACCTATTGATCTAGCTAACTGCCAAGCACTCAAGGAGCAATAAAAGCTGACTCACCTAAGAGAAAGTCTTTGATACAAACTTAGTCCAGGTGGAAACGACAATCCAGTACTTCCTCAAACCCTCCCAGCCTTTGGTCCCACAAGCACTCAAATAGAGTGTTTCCTTATTAAGAAGAAGCAAGATTCCTTTAGATCTACCTCAAGCAAGGAGCTCTAGGAAGAAATGAGCCAAATAAATGTAGACTCTAAGCCCCAAATTCACAAATAGGCTTAGTGGGAGTAGTGCCATGAACTTTGTGAAAAAGGGTGTTCAACCATCTTTGGGCACAACGTTAGTGAGCGACCAGGTCTAGGACTATCAAGGTTTACCCTAGCTAGATGTGCTCTTATGCAGACTACCTCTACCCAAACAGGTAACTACCTTTGCCCAAATGGGCATAAACTTCTAATGTTTCTCCAAGAAGTACAAGGAAACACTATGATATGGAGATCAAAAACTTAACAAAGAATTCCTAGAGCGTACTGATAAGAAGGCACTTACATAGCATGATAACAGAGGTTGTTAGGGAGTCTATGATGATAGTGTGTAATAAGGTACACATCTTTTATGTTAACATAGAAGGATATAAGGAGAGACTTACTCTATTACCATCTTAGAGTTCCCCAGATGCACGTATGCAAACTTTACAATACGGAATGGCAAAAATATCCCTTATATGTCATATTTATGTTTTTCTTTTAAAAGGTAGGGATTAACAAAGAGTGAGCGCTACCAAGCCTTTTTGCATGTTTTTAGAGAGGACTACAACTTCTACCTAATTTTAAAATTTAGAAATTTGGAAAAAAAACCTTGCTAATTAGTATCACATAATGAACTATGTGGTTATTGTGCTTTACAAAATATAGAGTATAAATAGGTTCTTTGATCTTTCAACAAATAGTGCCAAAGTGGTGAAATAAAAAATAGTTTTTTGGTGAGATATAGTTGTTTCAAATACCATTACATCAACAACAACAATAATCATACAAGCATCATGGCTAGAAGAAAGGGCCCAAAAGAACAATAACATTTTTTTAATCTAAACAATCATGCATAAAAGAGGCATACATATGCTCTAGTATATGCTAATATGCTTTCTAACTATGTCCACCTCAATAGCCTAGTGAATAAAGTTATGAAACGGGAGACTCAAGTTGAGGGTTCAAACCTTAGAATTCATGAAACATATCTTTCTATATTGACCACGGATCCTTTTAATTCTAATAACACATAACTAGCTAGCTCATTGGTTGGCCTCAAGCAAACTTACTTCTTGGATCTAGCTTGTTTAAAGCTCCAACTGGCTTTTTTGAAGATCAAACCACTTTGCTTGTTTAACGCATTAGAGAGCTTATTCCAAGCTAAACTAGCTTGATTGTTGAAACAAGACCGCATTGCTTGTTTGATATATGAACCAACTATCTTGTTGAAGTCTTTCATTAAGCTTGTTGAATATTTATTGATTGGGCCAAAATTTCCTAGACACAACAAGGTGGTGCAAAGTTTATACCACATATGAGTTCCAAGGAAAGTGAATCTCAACATCCTCTACAACTTTTCATAGGGAAGTAATAAGACCTTCTTTGGTTGGTTATTTTTTGGATGCACAAAGTTAATACATCTCAACATCAAGCCTTTTTCTCCCCCTTAGAAAGAAATATTGAGTTAGTATTATAGTGACAATCGTCTTCCTAAATTACTTTATAGATATGGAGAACCACTATTGAGCTAGAATTATACCATAACAGTCATCTCGTTAAATTGCTTTTGGAAGAGACTAGTAAGCTCTTATACCTTGCTCAAATCATGATGAGTGGAGGTGTGAAAGCTCTATAATGAAATTAGAATCCATTTGAATATACTCACAAAAATAAAAAGTGAAATAAGCAAGAGAGATCTAATAAATGAGATACCAAATGCTTTCTTCGTAAAATTACTAGATACTAATAGCCTTATAAAAAAGCATCTTCTATCTAATATCTAAGCCTATAATTTATCCATCGCTCTTGGTGGGCACAGCACGGGGGGTGGGTTCGGTGGGGTTGAGAACTGGAGCCTGGATGATGGGAGTGGGAGTGTAGGTGAGGTGAAGGGTGATGTGGGGGAGATTAGGAGGCGGGGGGATCTCCTTTTTTTTTTTTAAATTTGGCGACTACTAAAAGGGAGCAAAGTACTCCGTGAGGACCCCTCATATCCTCTACAAAACGAGGGCAAGGTAACAATCGGGTGTTCAGCCCGGGATCGAACCTGGTACCTCCAGGTTACAAGCCACCCCTATCAACCGCTAGAACAAGCGCCCGACGTTAAGGGGGGGTTTCCTTGGGTGGGCGGGTTGTTACCTTCATCACCGTCGTCATTATTGACGGCGGTCTTGCCTGGGCATTTGGAGAAGAAGACGCCTTTGGCCTCTCTCGCCTCGTTGATGGTGATGTCGTGGGGGAAGGCAATATGGGAATCATCAAACTGGAGGATGGCAGTGGTGGCGTTGACCTCCAATTGGCGGTAGATGCGATGGTAGAGGATGAGGAGACCGTAGGGGGAGTAAGGGGGGAGTGCTTGGCAATGGAGAGCCTTGTAAGCGTGGTATATGGTGGGTCTAGCCAAGTCGCTCCATTAAAGTGAGGGAAGCAAGGGATTTCGAGACGAGTCGTAGGGGTATGGGCAGAGGCCACTGGGGACTGAAAGCTTGTAGCTGGGTATCCTTTTGTCGCCTGCAGGGTCTGCTCGATGACATGCTGGTAGGAGTAGGAGGAGGCGCGCGGAGCCTATTGCAGCCATACTTCGGCAGTGCGTCTCTTGGGCTTCCCTTTGGAGTGGGCATGGTTGGTGGTTTGGGCATCCTCTCTTGGCCCGCGTGGAGCTGCTTGTTGGAGTTTCGTGAGACGGCTTGCAGGGCGTTGGTGAGGGTGCGCTCCTAGCCCTCTAGGGAGGCCTACAATCAAGGAGGGCTACCTGAAGGTGGGCCTCTTCAAGAAACTAGGATGTACGGCGAAGCTCCTATTCTTTTGATGCTTTGCGGCATGCCTCCTCCTCTGCCTTGGATGGTGGCACTTGGAGGGGGCATGGTTGGTGTGAAGGTTGTGGTTCAGGGATAGTGGGAGGGCTAGAGTGTTGCTGTGGATATAGACAGGTTGGGGAAGTTCCTCCCACCTGGTTCCATGGTAGAGGACTTCCGTGAGGAGCAAAGAGGCAACTACCTTGGCCTGTGGGTTGGAGCAGACGGTGTGGTGTTCCTTGTGGAGATACTTGGCCTAGATGGTTACGGGTGAGGGTAGAAAGGTTGCATCTGTTGAACTGTTCGGCCTACTAGCATGTCATGAGGAGAAAAGAGAGGGTGTAGGTGGGCATGACTAGCTCTTGCCGTGCGATGTTTTGCCACTCCACATCGTCTTTGGTTGTCAGACCGTGGAAGGCAGCATCACACACATGGCACATGATATTGCTATGGGCGTACATACGACTGATCGACTCTAGGGAGGTGGAGTGCGAGGTCGAGATTAAGGTGGACTGCATGTGGAGCACCCTTCAAGTCCAACATCTACCTTGTAGCCTCGCTGACATTGTATGTCTCGATGTAGTAAAGGCAGTTGAGGAGGTTGGGTCCAGCATCTGCCCTTGTGCTCTACCTTGTGGGTGTTCTTCATCAAGCTGTGTATGGCGTGGCCATTGACCTGCTTTATCAAAGCTTTACCCAGATGGGAGAGTTGAGTTGGGTGTTTGCCGTACTCCTCAAACTAGTGGGCGGGCATGCCATCTCTTCTTTTAGGGTGTGTGGGCAACCACTTTGAGGGAAGAGTTGGAGTGCTCGTGGGTTAACTGGGATCGAGGAGCTGGCAAAAGCAAGTAGGAAGCTATGAAAATTTGATAGAAAAGACTACAAAAAAAGACTACAAGAGTTTGGCTAGGGAGCAAGAGAAAAAGTGAGAAAAATGAATGGTGCTGGGCCTTATATAGATTTGCACGGGAGGTACGACTCTGGCTTTACAGAGGAACAACCATGGCTTCATAAGTAAACAACCATGGCTTGACGAAAGGGAATGGTTGTGGATAGATAGATGAATGGGCATGGCTTCATGGCTTAAGGAGTGAATGGCCATGGATTTACAGATTAATGGGCGTGGCTTCATGAGTGAACGGTCGTTGCTTGAGGAGTGAATGGCCATGGATTTACAGATTAATGGGCGTGGCTTCATGAGTGAACGGTCGTTGCTTGAGGAATGAACGGCTGTGGATTTACAGTTGAATAGGCATGGCTTCATGACTGAACAATCGTTGCTTGAGGAGTGAATGGCCGTGGATTTACAAATGAATGGGCATGGCTTCATGAGTGAATGGTTGCTTCTTCATAAGTGAACGGCCATGGATTTATAGATGAACAGGTGTGGCTTCATGAGTAAACGGTTGTTCGCTTTAACTCAAAGATAAATTTTTATTTACTTTTTGAGTAAGCGGTTGTTCGCTTTAACTCAAAGACAAATTTTTATTTACTTTTTGAGTAAACGGTTGTTCGCTTTAACTTAAAGAGAAATTTTTTGTTTTTTTTGGGCACTCTATGAACATGTTTTGTACCTTGGGACTATGTGGTCGGCACCCATTGCCAGTTTTGTACTAACTCCTTACCCAATTGATTAGGGCGAGAAGTCGTGTCCCCAATTAGGTTGGGTCAAGGTTAGTAACTCGTCTTGGAGTCTAGCTGCCTCATGGGAGGGAGCTTTTTGATAGTAAGGGGTTGGAGAGACAAGAGCTCGAGTAGGGGGAGTCGCATGATAGGGGCAGGTGGGGCGGCCGAGGTTGAGGGGATATCACTAATGGAAACAGTGGGCAGGGGTGGTGTGTCCTTAGCTTCCTCTTGGATCTTTTCTTTGTCCTTATCTGGTAGAGTGCTAGTGGTGGCAATGGCCAGCTTTGGTCTCCATTAGAATTGTTGCAATGCAGTAAGCTTAGGGGTAGGGACGTGGTGGTAGCCAGATTTATTGATTGCCTTTATAGAATTTTTGAGCTGTGAGAAGATTTTTAGGTACCCACCTATAACTAGTTGTGGTGTGAGGACAAGGTAGGTGGTGGCTACCATTTTGTTATAATGAGGGCCTTTGCTGGATGTTCTCCTTGATTTTGCGGACTTGGGGTTGCCTTGGCGGAGGTAGATGTGAGGTTCAGGTAATATGTCAATGTGTCAGAACTTTTGGGGTTGCCAAGGTTTGAGGGAAAAGGTTGGATCTTCGGGGGATCCACATGGTTGTAGCACCCTCATAATAATCTTTGGTACCCAATAGTGAGTATAGTGTAGCACCCTCATAATAACCTTTGGTAGCACCCTCATAATAACCTCATAATAACATTTGGTACCTAATAGTGAGTATAGTGATTTGGGTAGAATGGTACCTACTGGTAGTTAGTGTGGTGTTAGCAGTGTTAGTAGGCTCCTTCGGCGGGGTTTGACGTGCTACTGAGCTTGTCGTCTTGTTGAGGAGTCTTTATTGGATGGGGGATATTGGTAAAGGAGAGGCCTCTTTTTGGATGGCATACTTCTATGTGTGTCGGTAAGCAAGGGTGTTGTGGTTGGTGAAGAGGATTGGTCACCTTGTGGAGGTGAGATTGGTGGCTCTTGCTCTTCATCTGTCTCATAAGGACAATAATTTGCCTTGAGGCCAGTTGTAGTGTTGTTGTCCTTGCATCCCAATCAATATGACACCCGTTGTGTCCCATCTAGCCTCGTCCCAGAAGGATTTCTTCTTACATCGTCCTTGCAGAGCAGGCATGACATAGAACTTTCATTCCAAGGGGTTATTTCCAATGTGAAATAAAATTGTAACAACACCTATGCACTTAACAGAATGCGAAGCGACAATGGCCTGGGTGTGGAGGAAGGTTGACCTCCCGAGAGAGTTCCATGTGTCATAGGACATCAAATTATGGTTAGCACCTGTATAACAAATCACAACTTTTGTGTGAAACTTGCTGGAGTGGTCATTCCTAATCATAAACGGGCAAGTTTCACCTCCTAGTTCTCTTCCTCAAGGTCAACTACCTGAGCCATGTTTCAATGCGCATTGTGCCCTGTGGGGTTAGTTTGATCACTAGTAGGAAGGGTCCTAGTCCTCTGTATTTGAGTTTTTTCTTGTGATTTTTAGTGCTATAGAGAAGACCCATATCCTCCTCGTTCATCTCCTTCAGTCATTGAGCTGGTCATCAAACCATTGCTTGTGCCTATATTTTTTCACAATCATTTTATACGTTTCGTTGAGTTTCTCAAGCTCAAAGAACCAATTTCTTAGGACATTGCTAGTGTGAAAGATCCTTGTCCCTCCACGCAACGAATTCGGGGGTGCTAGTAGCAGAAGTAGAACTGCTTGCGTAGGGCCTCGCCTCTCACTCGAGGCCTCGCCTCACGGATATTCGGATAAGAGACTAATCCCTCGGTTCTTCCAAAACCAAACCCAGAAAAACTTCCCTCGCCCAGAAAGCACGGGTGATTCCTCCATGATATTTTTATTCTAACGTAGTCAAGAGTCTTAACTAACTAAACTGATCCGACTGAACCAGTAAGTCACATGGTCGGATCAAGGAAAAGACTTGCACTTGGATCATAGAGACCAACGCTTTTTTCCTCATCGAGAGGCACATCCGTTGATTCTTTTCCATAGAACAAAGACTATCCGAGATTTAATTCATCTATCGTACCATAATAGAATTGAGTCTCATTTTAGGGATCCATAGTCCAGCTTAACCCCATCCAGTCTCATGGGTTAGCCAACCCCCAAACCACTGTAGTGATAGGATCCATTTAAGAATTTGGTTAAGTTTTACCCCGGGTACCAGGGAAAAGAGTTCCCAGGCTCCCTAGCCGACGCTTCATGCAAACTTCACGATAGTCACACCACTTACACACCCAATATGAAATTGCATGTTTCACAGATTCAGCTATCTTTAAAACAATCTTTTAATGAAACCATAGTATCACTGATCATAATCCTCCAAAATATCCGGTTGAATTCTAATTTCCAATCATTCCTTCATCGGTGTACCTATAGCATCATTGGCAACTAGAACGCTCACCACCTGTTCACTAAGGGGCCTTTTCAATAGTTCCTAACTCATAGTACCCAGCAATATAATCACATAAGAAAATCCAGATGGACTCTCCGTTGAAGATCAGCAAGATCAACCAACAGATCCATATAAAAGAGCCATGGACTCATCCATTGAGGACCAGCAAGGTCAATCAACCAGATCCATGCTCGGTTTCAGAAAACAACTCCAACTCCTTGTTCCATTTTCTTCCTTGACGTACGCGTGGGTATCTTCGGCGACCCAGAGCCCGAGCACCGTATGGTCACAGCACCCTCTAGGATCCTTCGCAGGTCACCTAGTGCTTCACTCATAGGCCACTTCCTTGGTCCCTCATCCACCGTACCGGAAGCTCACCATTTAAATCGAACCGAGGCTGGTCAAGACCTCGGCCGACCTTGCTACGCGAGACGTCCTCCATTGATTCTCCGTCAGCTGTTGCAACTTTATCACTTAGGTGTCCACGACTTCATTCACAAGATGGTCAAAATCTTCCCCAGCATTCTTGACATAAAACAATCATTTAAAAACAGGTCATAAATACAGTTTCTAACGAACTCTCATCTTTTCACATCAATCCACATTACTTAATCCACGTCTAATCATATGTATTCCCATCGTCCTTTATCCATTCTCATCCAATCACATCATAATCCATCTCATCACATCTATCCAATCATATGTATTCCCATCGTCCATCCATTCTCATCCAATCACATCATAATCCATCTCATCACATCTATTCATCTCATCACATCTATCCACATTATCCTCATCACATCTATCCACTTTATCCTCATCACATCATAATCCATCTCATCACATCTATCCACATTTATCCTCATCACATCTCATCCATTTGCATCTACCCATATCCACATCTCATCACATCACATTCATTCACATTTCATCCATTCATATCTACCCCGATCCACATCACATTACATCACATCCATTCATGTAACATCTCATCCATTCACATCTATCCTGATTCACATCACATCACATCTCATCTATTCACATATATCCCGATTCAATTCACATCACATCTCATCCATTCACATCTATCCCAATTCACATCACATCACATCACATCCACATCACATCTATCCTGATTCACATCACATCACATCACATCCATATCACATCTATCCTAATTCACATCACATCCACATCACATCTCATCCATTCACATCTATCCCGATTCACATTACATCACATCAATCTTGATTCACATCACATCACATCACATCCACATCCCTTTACACCACATCACATCTCATCCACATCCACCTCCACATCCATTTACATCACATCACATCCATTTACATCACATCACATCCTTTCACATCTCATCCACATCCACCTCCACATTCATTTACATCACATCACATCCTTTCACATCCACATCCACATCCATTTACATCACATCACATCTTTTCACATCCACATCCACATCCATTTACATCACATCACATCCTTTCACATCCACATCCACATCCATTTACATCACATCACATCCTATCACATCCACATCCACATTCATTTACATCACATCACATCCTATCACATCCACATCCACATTCTCATCTCTTCATTCATATCCACATCTATTTATATCACATCCTTTCACATATCCTCACATCCCATTCTCATCTCCATTCACATATCCACATTCATTTATATCACATCCTTTCACATATCCTCACATCTCATTCTCATCTCTTCTTTCACATCCACATCCATTTCACATTTAGTAACATTTTCTATTTTTGATACCGATGGGACTTTTCTAATATTTCTGCCAATTGCTTGGCCTAGGTAAAGGTTCTTTTTCTCAACGGATATTTTCATATTCTTTCTTAATTTTCTCAAGTGAAATATATTCAATATTCTTCTTTTTGAGTAAAAGATTCATGGGATTTACAAAAATCAATTCTACCCATATTTCCCAATAATGCTCAAAATTTTACTTTTGATAAATACTCATAATTTGAATTATGCTAAAAATTTCTCTTTTTCCCATTTAATTTCTTGGATCTCAAATATCATGGGAATTCCTCTTTTTACATTTAATTGATTGAATTCTAAATGTCATGAGAATTCCTCTTTTATCATCAAATAAATTTATTTAAAATTCCTCTTTTCTTTAATAAAAATATCCATTAATTCAATATGCCGAGAATTCCACGTTTACTATTTAAATGATTGAATTCCAAATCTCATGAGAATTCCTCTTTTATCATTTAAATATTTCTCATGTATAAAATAAAATTCCTCTTTGAATTTTAATAAAAATATCCATTAATTCAATATTCTAAGAATTCCACTTGTTCCATTTAAATGATTGAATTCCAAATGTAATGGGAATTCCTCTTTTATCATTTAAATAAAATTACCACCATTTTCTCTTTTTTTTAATTATTTAATTATGCATAAACCTTAAAAATTAGTTTTCCATTGAATGTGATGAAAATCATTTCTTTAGCATAGCCTTTAGCATAGGATGACCAATCCTAGAATATGGTAGGATGTCCTCTTTTCATGTTATGCATTATGTATCAATTTCTTAAAAATTTTGCCATAGCTCTGCTCTGCTATTATTGATAATTTTTAATATTTTTAAAAGAATAAACTTAGTAATACAATTAAGATAGTATAACTATCTTCTAAACTTAAATCCAATTTATGGATTTAAATCATAAGATTATCATAATTTTAGAAGCATAAATGTATAAAAAGCCACTTTATTAACCTCTAGCTTCACAAGCCTAGAGTTTGATTTGTGAAATGAGAATTTATCAATGAGAAGCATCATTTGAATAGAGAATTGGTCATAGGAATGACCAATCTTTTGGGGAGAGAGAGATAAACATAAAAAGCATCCTAATTAAGCATAAATGTAAGCTTTTCTTAATTATTCATTATAACTCTTAAGAAAAGCTTGATTCGCATTATAAACACTTAATTTAGAAACTTCTCAAGCTTGAGATGGGTTGAGAAGTGAAAACATTGAGAATAGTAGAGAAAAACCATAAAATTACACTTTACCTCTTGATTTTTCTTGCTTCTCTATCTTAGAAGAAGCCCCCAACCAATCAATTGTTAGTGTGTTGAGAGGAAAGCTCCAAGGATGGTTGAAGAGAGAGAGAGAAGCTCCACTCTCTCCAAAAGTAGAGGATTTTTAAGGGATAATAGAAAATATGAGTATTTTAATATAATACTGGCATGGTATAGCTCAAAGATGAGAATACAAAAGAATGAGGGTCTATTTATAAGTGAGGGAGGCCACTAACTGAGTCCAACTAAGTTCTAGAATTTTCCAGCTTTAGTTTGGCTGAATTTGGACAAGATTTGGACCAGTTTAGCTCCCTTTTTTATTTGGTTTGATCCAGGAGAGAGGAGTGATAAAAATATCACAATTTCTTTGAATTAAAATTTCATCCACATGTGTGATGTTGGAATTAGGGTTGCTGGAAAGCACACAAAGCTTGGAGAAGAAGAAGCAAGAATGCACACAACACACAGTGTATTAGATTGTGTCAATATACAAAGATAAGTTAGCCCTAGAATGATGGGCGTATGTACAAGCCGGGGGAAAAAACCTCCTAAGGAGGGAAAAAGTGCCCCGGCGGTTCACACACATCACTGCCTATATATATGGCAACAAATCCCCCCTGGGAGTGATGGTGTGAACGAGAGCTGGCACTCATATATAGGGAAGTGCCATGCATGAAGTAGATCAGTCCACAAAGGGGAGCAAGCCCAAAGCTTTGCGGAAAGCTTCAAACTTGTCACGAGGAAGCGCCTTTGTGAAAAGATCGGCGAGGTTGTCCTGTGTTGGCACATATGCCAAGCTGATCTCTCTACTGAGAGTCTCTCCCTGACATAGTGATGATGCACCTCAATGTGCTTTGTGCGAGCATGAAAAATTGGGTTTCTCACAACTGCCAATGCGCTCTGACTGTCAGTGTAGATAGAGGTGGCAGACTCCTATCCAACACCCAAGTCAGCCACCAATAAGCCGTCTGAGCTACACACACTCAACCGTAGCTGTGAATTCAACCTGCACACTTTGTTTTCCTGCCCTCTTTGAACAAAACCACAAGGCTGTGATACATACACCTCCTCATGTAAATCTCCATTTAAGAACGTAGTCTTTATGTCCAACTGATGTACATTCCAACCATTATGAGCTACCAATACACAAATGCTACGAATGGTAGTTGTATTCATACGACAAGTGGGAGCAAAGGTCTCATCAAAATCAATGCCCTTTTCTTGAGCATAACCCTTTGCAACAAGTCTAGCCTTATAGCGATCAACACTGCCATCTGGCTTTCGTTTCAACTTAAAAACCCACTTACATCCAATGACCTTTTTACCAATAGGCAAATCACACAAAGACCATGTACCATTCTTCATTACTCATCAAAATCAATGCCCTTTTCTTGAGCATAACCCTTTGCAACAAGTCTAGCCTTATAACTATCAACACTGCCATCTGGCTTTCGTTTCAACTTAAAAACCCACTTACATCCAATGACCTTTTTACCAATAGGCAAATCACACAAAGACCATGTACCATTCTTCATTATAGCATCATATTCACTTTGCATTGTAGCCAACCAATTTTTTTTTTATTTTTGTGCCTTATCAAATGAAAGAGGTTCTTCCTCTTCGCACATACTAGACACAGCCAAAGCATAACAATCTGATGCATAAGAGGCATGCTGAAAACTTGAACGAGTACGACTAGAAATAGATGCATCAATTTTACTCACGCAAGGTTTGCACCAGCCATTTACGAATACCTCTAGCCTGCTCATTTTCAGCCCTATCCTCATCATAAATTACATCCTGTAAATGTGCATCAGAAATAGGCTGATGCTGAATATTTACCTCATTAGGACTTACATTTGAATTCCCACCTGTAAACAGAGGCAACAACGTATCAAATAAATCTCATGAGCTCCTATCTCTTTGGTACATGATAACAAAGGCTACACAGCATCTTCCACAAAAACAACATCTCGACTAATCAAGATACGCTTTGACTGTGGATGATACAATCTGTAACCCTTGCTCTCAGCACTATAACCAACAAAAATGCATTTGACAGCCTTATCATCCAATTTTCTACATTGTTGCACAGGCACTAAAGCATAGGCCAAGCAACCAAAGACACGCAAGTGACCAATAGAAGGCTTCCTGCCATGCCAAGCTTCGTATGGAGTAACAGACTGCAAGGCCTTAGTGGGACACCTGTTGAGTACATACGCAGCACACATGACAGCCTCAAGCCAAAACGCATGTGGCAAAGCTTGGCTCTTGACCATACATCGTGCCATCTCCATAAGTGACCTATTTTTCCTCTCAGCAATACCATTTTGCTGAGGGGTATACGGCACTGTACATTGGTGTTTTATCCCATGACTAGCCAGAAATGCATCAAACTCTTTAGACATGTATTGCCCACAGTACAATTGGATACATTTTCAACCATAAGCAAAAACTGTTTGAAGCACAAAAACACTTCGGACTTTGCCTTCAGTGGATATACCCATGCATGCCTTGAGTAATCATCAATGAAAGTCACGAAGTACAAGTGTTTACCAAATGACGGAGTTTGCATAGGCCCACATACATCATTATGTACAAGTTGCAATTTGCGAGTGGCCCGCACAGAACCATCCTTTGGAAACGCAGAATGGTACATTTTGCCCAAAATACAGCCTTCACAAACATGTTTTAATGGTGCCTCAAGAGGGGACAATGAAGCAACCATATCAAATTTCTGCAAATGCAGCAAACTAGCAAAGTTCAGATGACCAAAACAAGCATGCCATAGTTTTGCATCTGAAACTGCCATTTCATCAAAAACTGCATTTGCTGAATCTTCCACACACTTGTCATAAGAACTGAGCCTATACAGCCCACGAAACAAGGTGCCAGATTCAATAATCGTATCACCAGAAGCCAAATCATGAACAGTACATCTGTCATCCACCACAAATTTGACTACAAGTCTAAGTCTAGCAAGTGCAGAGACAGACAATAGATTCTTCTTTATCCCTAGCACATACAAAGCATCTGAAAGTGTGAAAGCGTTGCCATTTGCAGTAGTAAGCATAATTTTACCAACGCCCTTCACTGGGTAAGAAGTATTATTGGCACATGTGATAGTATTCCCAGTAGGGACAGCCTCAAAACAAGTGAACATATCACGATGCAAGGTAATGTGCTTTGTAGCACCACTGTCAAAATACCATACATCAGAGTTAACAGAAACTGCCAAACATGCATCATGTACAGATGGGTCATACTGGCTATACACGCTAAACGCCCATTCTGTATCCTGCACAACATTTGTAGAATCTGCATTTGTAGAAGCATCCGCTATTGTGGCTGCATTTGACTCTTTCTTCTTTGCCTCTTTAGCCTTTAGCTTAGGGCAATTCTTAATGACATAATCAGCTGCCTTATAATAGTTGCACCTGATTTTTTTCTTGCCTTTATCAATAGCCTTCTTAGACCTATTGTTGCTACCTGTGGAAGGAGAAGAAGTTGTAGACCTACTAATAGGAGAAGAAACAGTGGAAGGGGCTGCCTTACCACTTCTTCTCTGCTGGGCAGCAACAAATGTGTGATCAACTGCACGCTGCCTAGCCCTGTTTTGCCTGGACTGTGCTTTTTGCAAGAGCTTGTTGACTAAAGTATCATACTTAACAACATCAAGTCTGTCCTCAGTAAACAAGTCTCCACGTGGAAGCAAAAGTCTGATATGACTTAGGTAAAGCATCAAGAACAGTCTGCACAAGAGAATGATCAGGAATAATCTCACTTGCAGAATCAACTGTTCCTTGAGATTTTTAATCTCAGTAAGAAAAACATTCATGTCATCATCTTCCTGCATAATCTCGATTCTATCTCTTTACGCAGGTAAGAGATTTTTACCTCGTTACGACCTGCATACAAACTAGCTAGAATATCCCAAGCCTGTTTTGCTGTTTTAGCTGAATGAATATGTGGAGTGATGTTTTTGACAGAAAGTGCAATCAAGGCATGAGCTTGCGCATCTTTACCATCCCAACGAGCTTGTTCAGCAGTGGGTAAAACAGCAGCAACAGTAGAGCTGCTAGAACCTGCAACATCCTCACAACAGATCCTACATCACAGAACCTGGACGTACATCCATACCCTGCACAATGTTCCACACTCCTTTTGCAACCAAACATGCTGCATCATGTATACCCAAAGTGGTTAGTTGCTGTCTCCATCCAATTTGTCTCATCAGCAGCAGACAACATGCGAAATACATCATTGCTATCAGCCATGGCCACTGACTGAAACTGATGCAAAAGCTACCTGTAATGAAGCAAAGACTGAACAGAAAACAACTCGTGCTATGTAGCACGGTTCACAATAGAATACGTATGCTTGTTTTGCAGAAAACTACATTGTCAAAATTTCTGCACAAAATGAAAAAAACACCTGTACAGAACTTGTAATGCAAAGACGGAGCCCGACAGATGCAATTTTTACAGAGTATAGGGACCTGCATGCGCTCCTGAAAGCTCACCTCAATCGGAGAACATGAGTCAGAGGCGTAGCCCTGGGAGCCGATGCCTGCTCTGATACCAATTGTTGGAATTAGGGTTACAGGAAACCACACAAAGCTTGGAGAAGAAGAAGCAAGAATGCACACAACACACAGTGTATTAGATTGTGTCAATGTACAAAGATAAGTTAGCCCTAGAATGATGGGCGTATGTACAAGTCGGGGGAAAAAACCTCCTAAGGAGGGAAAAAGTGCCCCGGCGGTCCTAAGTGTGTTCACACACATCGCTGCCTATATATATGGCAACATGTGAAATAGGCACCTACCTTAAAGGTCTCCCCTTCCTTACCAAGGTGTCAAAAATTCATCATTCCTTCAAAATATTGTTGAAATTAGAGCATTGTGATGAGCTATGGTGGATCAAACTCTACACCTCCCCTCAAGTTATCTTAGCACACGTGGACCCTATATCAAGTTTCTTTCTTACTTGACAGTCCGCGACCAGTGCCTCAAGTCCCTAAACTCCATAGTCCTTGTTGACACTCTCTCTCTCTATGTGTCCAAGGCTACTATAAGTGTCCGCGACCTTGACTAAAGTGCTCACACATACATCTACCACGTGACCTACATCTACACGAGACCTACATCATCGGTGGCTCAGAGGTGGTTTTACTTTGTTGGGGCAGGTTACATTGGGTTGTAGGGTCTCTCTCTCTCTCTCTCTCTCTCTCTCTCTCAGAGATTTTCACATGGCTCCTCACTCTTTGGAGCCTCACATCTTCTCTTGTCTTCAGTCTTCTTGTCATGGCAGCTTCTCTCCATGCATCCATGTCTTCTTTCAGTCTTCTTGTGGCAGCTTCTCTTCTCGTGTCCATGTCTTCCTTTAGATCTTCTTGGTGTGGATCTTCCTCTTGGAAAGAGATATTCTTCTTCTTTCATGGCTGGGGCCATGAGCTTGTCCGTCAGGTCTTTTTGCTCCATGTGAGCAACATGTTTCAATGTTTTGCTGACAGTTCCTTTGGGCTTTTGATGTTCATCTTGTGTCATTATGCAATGCAAACCCAAATTTATGCGGGAGGTCTTACCTCTTGCCTTATTCTGGACAAGGGCAGTGTCTGATCCCATATTTACACTGATGCAATGTGCCCAATACATAATGTGTATAGCATTCATTCTCATGCACATTCCCAAATGCAACTCTGGCTATGAATAATCTTGATTTTGATTGAGATTTACAGGCATTAACCAAGGGTTGAATGCAAAATGATGATTATCACAATTTTATCAGCACAATTTTACCAGAAATTACATTAAATCAAGGGTAACCAATTTGTACGGGATGGTTGGAGTATCAAACCAACTCCGAATTGTAATCTAAAGTTATAGGGATCTGTATCAAATACCTAATGGTTAATTTGAACCCTCAATTGTACCAAAATACAGTGATTAGCACTGATTAATCATTGATTAGTAAATTAATCCACTGTTTTGTGTGCAAAAAATAGAGTATGCGGGGAGTCCAGATCTGGTGCCTTAGACTTCAAATGAGCTCAAATGCTTTCAAAGCCATCAATAGCAATGAGTCTAGTAGAGGATTAAGCCAAGAAACACAAGATTTGACCAAATATTGAAAGCTTAATCTCTGTTTTACCAAAGTCACCTGCCGATTTGATGAAGAGCTTGGATCTCACTGTAGACTTGATGAAATTGAATTTTGTCTTCACCAGCTTGTAGAGCATGCTTGAAAACACCTTGGGCTAAGAGGAATTAGAGTGATTCACCCTGAGTGAGTGTAGATCTGAGATCTTCTGCTGAAAAATGGAGCCTGCTAAAACAACGATTTCTCCTTCATTAGACGGCGGTTTGCTACGTTGTTTGGATGAGCTTGAAGAGCTATGAGATACCTATCATGTGCTAGAAGGGTTTGGCCTAATTTTATGTGTGCAAGGAGAGGGAGCTCCTCCATTGGCTGGGGGTACAAAAGCTAGTTGAAAAAAAGAGGAAAAATTATAATTTTCTACTAATCCTAATTAGCAAAATAATTAGCAAGATAATGGGCTCACAAATTAGCATGGCTCTGATACCATGTTGAAATTAGAGCATTGTGATGAGCTATGGTGGATCAAACACTAGAATCAACATCATTAATAAAGTGATTAGTAAAGTAATTAGTGGATAATTAACAAATAGATTAATGTAGGCATGGATACTCAAAAACCAGCAAATTCTCATTAGGGCAATGCCTCAATTTATAGAGCTTACATCCAAGCATCAAATCCCATTGATTTCTCCATGATTCACTCCACCTCTTTTCCCTGATTCTCTCCACCTCTTCACTTTTCCCAGAATATCTCCACACTTTCTAAATCTTCTCATGCTACCCTTTATTCTCTCCCAGTAGATTCTTCTCACCTTTTCACAGGTTCTTTCACATTTACATCTTCTCTTTTACAGCCTCTAACCAAGGGCTTGTTCCCGCACACACCCTATTCACTTGTATTTTCAACAAATATCTCATTTTTTTAGTAATATCTCATAGTTTATAAGTAATAAACCTTGTACTTAGTCAACTCTTCATCTTATGTGAGCATTTACTCATTTTTGGGTATTTTCTTTTATTCTTTGGATTTATCTCATCCAAACACTTGGATTAATCTTATTGGTTCATAGGAACCTTAATTGGACCATAATCTAAAATTTTCAAAAAATCTTGACCCTTAGGCTAAGGTCCTTTTTTATACACATTTTCAATTGATTCCAAATGCACATTGGAAAGTTTTTTTTGAATTTCTATTTCAGGGGAAACCATTTTAGAAACTAGGAGGATTTTTATATCCAAAAATATCTCAATTTTGGATTACCTCTCTCTAGATATTTTCTCTCTCTAGGCCAAAATAGGGCAAAACAAGATCTTTCTTTTATTTCAGAGAGGGGAATAATTACAAGAACAGAAGGGGAGGTTCTTACACCTTTACACCCAAAAAGTTGGAGGGAGGAATCTTACATCCTACCCTACTTAGAAAACGCGAGATGTCCTCATCTCGCAGGTGGAGTATAATCTCTTTCATCATCTTCTTCTTCAATCACTTCCAGCGTTACTGCTTTCGAAGTGGATGGCCGATTTGGGAACATCTCTTTGTGACTTCCCCTATTCTGAGGCGGAGGTCTTGCATTACTTTGGATTGAAACTGAGGGTTGGTTAGAGGGTCTATCTCTGGGATTCCCCTGATTTTGATCAAAAGGAACCTTATTACTTTGGAAGGAATGAGCTAGAGTCTAGAATCTTGGTCCCTATTTTCCCCGCCCTGAAAACCTTGATCCAAAAGGAGTCGGACAATCCATACTGCGATGTCCAAATCCTTGACAGTTATAGCATTTCACTTCCTTGTTCAAGGGTGGAACTTCTGAAGTTGAATTCCAGGGGATTGAGTTTCGAGAAAAGGACCTTTCTTCTATTCTGGAACTTTCCATATCCTGAGCTTGACTTTGTTGTCTCTTAGGCGGTGGAAGGTTGGAATCACCTTCAGGAGCTAGGAATCTTTTGAAAGATGATGGTGCTGGCTTCGGCGAGTGGGACCTTGACATCAAAGGCCTTGGCAAAATCCTTCGCCATCCGCACTGCTTCGGCCATGGAAATTGGCTTGGCATTCTTCACTAGGATATTCAAAGATCTGTTTAGTTTCTGAATGAACCTGGCCACCAGCTGTTCTTCATCCAGCGGTGGTGAGTACTTGAGGAGGAGAGCGAACGCTTGGTGATACACTTCAATAGTTCTGCTCTCTTGGGTTAACTCTAAGAATTCGTTCATCTTGGTTTCCAAAAAACCAGGAGGACAGAATCTCTTTCTTAGGTAAATTTTGAGATCATTCTATGTCTGGGTGTTTGCGATCTAGACGGTTTGTCTCGCAGTGGTTTCTTCATACCACTCTGGCTGTTTCTACTATCTTTAGCCTTGCAAGAGCCATTTTACTTTTCTCGTTGTACCTGGTGACATCGAAGTGTTCTTCCACTTCTCCACAGCCTCGCCCAAGTTTTCCCCTTCACCCTTGAAAGGTCCAGGCTGCGATCTATGAAGAGTCCGAACATCCAAGTCGAGTTCTTTCGTATCGAGTTGGGGGTTATCATTCCTACCATGATAACCTCGATCCATGATCCTATCAATACGAAAATTCTTGTTAAGTTCCTTTATTTATAATTCAAATCCGACTTTAGATCCAACTGATTCTGGGATTCTTTAGATTGGTCAGCCCCCCCACAGAATCATGGGATAAAGATCCCTTCTAACAGAAGAACATACAGAACTCATTATTAGAGAATAATTCATTCATACTTTTAACACAGTAATCAGACCGAAAATTCCATCTGATCATTCCTCCACGGAAATTTCAGCTATACAGGTTTTAATTTGTCATCCCTTAATTAGATCCACTGGGTCAAGGGTCAAATAGCAACAATCTGTCAGCACAATCCACTACTTATAGTGATTTGCTGAAGTCACAATCGTCATTCCAGTTACTATCATCATCACTGGGATTCGTCCCATTCATCCTCATTGTGTCTTTGTTCATCTTATCTTCTTTCAACTAGAATTCAGGAATCATTATCTTTCAATCAAAATCCAAATCAACTCATCAATTCTCAACCAGAATTCTAAAATCATATCAACCAGCATTCGAATTCATCATCTGAATAGCATTTTCGCTTATAATTTCAAGGTCTTAGATTTACTCGTATATATTGCCAGTAAAAAGCTATAATTATACCCTCGGTATATACGGGTAGTCACGGTCCTTGGAATCATCATGTCTAGGCCTCAAGCAAGTCAGGGATTCCATATAATTGTGGTACTTCCATCTGAAGACCCAATTACCTATTTATGAATCTTCATTCTGAATATCAATTTGTATGAATTTCATCACACAATTACAACCTTTTACTGCTACTTCATAAAAATTTGACATTTCTGGCTTCTCGATTGATCCACTTTAGCTAATTCGCTCTGATACACCAGTTAAAAGATCCCTGCCCCCTCTGCGAAACGAATTCGGGGGTGTTAGCATAGCGGAAGTAGCACTTCTTGCGCAGGGCAGAGCCTCTCACTTAGGGCCTCGCCCACGGATATCCGGACAAGAGACTAATCCCTCGGTTCTCCAAAATAGAACCCGGAAAAACTTCCCACCCAGAAAGCACAGGCAATTCCTCCATGATATTTTTATTCTAACGTATCAACGAGAGGCACAGCTGTTGATTCTTTTCCATAGAACAAAGACTATCCGAGATTTAATTCATCTATCGTACCATAACAGAATTGAGTCTCATTTTAGAGATCCATCAGTCCAGTGCCTAACCCCATCCAGTCCCATGGGTTAGCCAACCCCCAACCACTGTAGTGATAGGATCCATTTAAGAATTTGGTTAGGTTTTGTCCCGGGTACCAGGGAAAAGATTTTCGAAGCCCCCTAGCCGGCGCTTCAAGCAAACATCAAGATAGTCACATCACTTACACATCCAATATGAAATTGCATGTTTCACAGATTCAATTGTCTTTAAAATAATCTTTTAATGAAACCATCGTATCACTGATCATAATCCTCCAAAATGTCCGATTGAATTCTAATTTCCAATCATTCCTTCATCGGTATACCTATGGCATCATTGGCAACCAGAATGCTCACCACCTGTTCACTCAGGGGCCTTTTCAATAGTTCCTAGCTCATAGTACCCGACAATATAATCACATAAGAAAATCCAGATGGACTCTCCGTTGAAGATCAGCAAGATCAACCAACAGATCCATATAAAAGAGCCATGGACTCATCCATTGAGGACCAGCAAGGTCAATCAACCAGATCCATTGAGGACCAGCAAGGTCAATCAACCAGATCTATGCCCAGTTTCAGAAAACAACTCTAACTCCTTGTTCCATTTTCTTCCTCGACACACGCATGGGTATCTTCGGCGACCCAGAGCTCGAGCACCGTATGGTCAGCACCCTCTATGATTCTTCGCAGGTCAGCTAGCGCTTCACTCATAGGCCGCTTCCTTGGTCTCTCATCCACCGTACCGGAAGCTCACCATTTAAATCGAACCGAGGCTGGTCAAGACCTTGGCCGAGACCTCACTACGTGAGACGTCCTCCATTGACTCTCTGTCAGTTGTTGCAACTTTATCACTTAGGTGTCCACGACCTCATTCACAAGATGGTCAAAATGCTTCCCCAGCAATCTTGACATAAAACAGTCATTTAAAAACAGGTCATAAATCAGTTGCTAATGAACTCTCATCTTTTCACATCGTTGCTAATGAACTCTCATCTTTTCACATCGTTCCACATCAATCCACATTACTTAATCCACGTCTAATCATATGTATTCCCATCGTGCTTCATCCATTCTCATCCAATCACATCATATTCCATCTCATCCAATCACATCATATTCCATCTCATCACATCTATCCACATTTATCCTCATCACATCTCATCCATTCGCATCTACCCATTCATTCACATTTCATCCATTCATATCTACCCCGATCCACATCACATCACATCACATCCATTCATGTCACATCTCATCCATTCACATCTATCTCGATTCACATCACATCACATTACATCCATTCACATCACATCTCATCTATTCACATCCATCCCAATTTACATCACATCACATCTCATCGATTCACATCTAGCTTGATTCACATCACATCGCATCACATCCACATCACATCACATCCACATCACATCTCATCCATTCACATCTATCCCGATTCACATTACATCACATCACATCCGTTTACATCTATTTATGTCATGTCACATTCACATCCATTCACATCTCATCGTATCTATTCACATCCATCACATCCATTCACATCTCATCGCATCTATTCACATCCATCACATTCATTGCATTCCCATCCCATCACATACATTCTGTCCACATTACATCACATCCATATCCATCCATACATTCACATTCACATCCATATATATTCACATCGCATCACATTCACATTTCATCCACATCTCATCACATTCACATCCACATATATTCACATCGCATCACATTCACATTTCATTCACATTTCATCCACATCTCATCACATTCACATCCACATCCCTTTACACCACATCACATCTCATCCACATCCACATCCACATCCACATCCACATCCATTTAAATCACATCACATCCTTTCACATCCACATCCACATCCATTTACATCACATCACATCCTATCACATCCACATCCACATTCATTTACATCACATCACATCCTATCACATCCACATCCACATTCTCATCTCTTCATTCATATCCACATCCATTTATATCACATCCTTTCACATATCCTCACATCTCATTCTCATCTCTTCATTCACATCGACATTCATTTATATCACATCCTTTCACATATCCTCACATCTCATTCTCATCTCTTCTTTCACATCCACATCCATTTCACATTTAGTATTATTTTTTATTTTTAATACCGATGGGATCTCAACGGATATTTTCATATTCTTTCTTAATTTTCTCAAGTGAAATATATTCAATATTCTTCTTTTTGAGTACAAGATTCATGGGATTTACAAAAATCAATTCTACCCATATTTCCCAATAATGCTCAAAATTCCACTTTTGATAAATACTCATAATTTGAATTATGCTAAAAATTTCTCTTTTTCCCATTTAATTTCTTGGATCTCAAATATCATGGAAATTCCTCGTTTTACATTTAATTGATTGAATTATAAATGTCATGGGAATTTCTCTTTTATCATCAAATAAATTTATCTAAAATTTCTCTTTTCTTTAATAAAAATATCCATTAATTCAATATGCCAATAATTCCACTTTTACTATTTAAATGATTGAATTCCAAATGTCATGAGAATTCTTTTATCATATTTGATCTTTTATGCATAAAAGTATGCATAAAAGATTATTTTTTGATTATAAAAGTGTTACTTTTATCATAATTGATTTTCATGCATAAAAGTATGCATAAAAGATTAATTTTTTTATTATAAAAGTGTTACTTTTATCATATTTGATTTTTATGCATAAAAGATAATTTTTTTATTATAAAAGTGTTACTTTTATCATATTTGATTTTTATGCATAAAAGATAAATTTTTTTATTATAAAAGTGCTACTTTTATCATATTTGATTTTTATGCATAAAAGTATGCATAAAAGATTTTTTATATATATTAAAAGTGTGGTTTTCATCATAAATGATTTTTATGCATAAACATATGCGTAAAAGATATATTTTTTATATTGAAAGTGTGATTTTCATCATAAAAGATTTTTATGCATAAACATATGCATAGAAGATATTTTTTATATATTAAAAGTGTGATTTTCATCATAAATGATTTTTATGCATAAACATATGCATAGAAGATATTTTTTATATTAAAAGTGTGATTTTTATCATAAATGAATTTTTATGCATAAATGGATGCATAAAAGAAATTCTTTTATATTAAAAGAGTGATTTTTTATCATAAATGATTTGTATGCACAAACATATGTATAAAAGATTTTTTTTAAATATTAAAAGAGTGATTTTCATCATAAATGATTTTTATGCATAAATGGTTGCATAAAAGATTTTTTTATATTAAAAGAGCGATTTTCATCACAAATGATTTCTATGATGATAAAAGTGTGACTTTCATCAAAATTAGATTTTATGCATAATTAGATGCATATAGAATCTTTATGATTAAATAAGGGTTCTCTTTAATCCTCTGTTAATTTTAGTAAAAATTGAAAAAATGAATAAGCAGATAATATGTTAAAAAATTAATCTTTTATGCATACTTTTATGCATGAAAATCAATTATGATAAAAGTAACACTTTTATAATAAAAAAAATCTTTTATGCATAAAAATCAAATATGATAAAATTAACACTTTTATAATAAAAAAATTATCTTTTATGCATAATTTTATGCATAAAAATCAATTATGATAAAAGTAACACTTTTATAAAAATAATAATCTTTTATGCATAAAAATCAAATATGATAAAAGTAACACTTTTATAATAAAAAATTAATCTTTTATGCATACTTTTATGCATGAAAATCAATTATGATAAAAGTAATACTTTTATAATAAAAAAATAATCTTTTATGCATACTTTTATGCATAAAAATCAATAATGATGAAAGTAATACTTTTATAATAAAACTAAATTTCTTTTATACAAATAATCAAAATGCATCTTCTATGCATGAAAATGACACTTTAGAATATATCATAAGGATTACTCTTTTAGAATAATGAAAGATAATACTTATTTCCAAATTTTTAAAATTTTTTTGCCATAACCTCCTTTGTATGGCTGACCATTTTTCAATTTTTAAGTTTCTATAATTAATTAGAAATGCACCAAGAGTATTTTAATCATTCTAAAGTAACATTTTTCTACTTATTTAAGAGAAACATTATGAAAGACTTGATTTAACTCATTAATCATTCATCGAGGATAAAGAATGGTTGGATTTATTAGAGAAGAGAGGGGAATGCCTTTTGCAATGAGGCATAACATCATTTGCAATGTAGAGAAGACAAAAATCATTAAAAAAACCATAAAAACCATAAAATGAATGGAAAAGAGAAGGATCTCCAACTTACATAGATAATTTGAGAGCTTTCCTTTGGCTTGATGGTTTGAGGTTTCAACTCTTGTTTGAAACAAGAGTGGCCACCAATCTTTTGGAAGAGGGAAGGTCAAAAACTAATGAATTATGAGTAAAATTCACTGTTTTTGGCACTTGGGAGAGACAGGGTAACAGTGCAAAACACTATTTAGTTTCAACAAAGGGGAGGGCTTCTATTTATAGGAAAAAGTGAGCTTCTAACGAAGCCAATTGATTCTATAATTTTTGAGATCAGTTTGTTCAATTTTTGACCATTTTTAGGTCAGTTTTGCTCACTTTTTGGATCTAGTTGAAACAGGAGAGAGGAGAGATAAAAATATCTCATTATTTAGGAGTTTAAAACTCATTCAAGCATGTGAAATAGGCACCTCCTTCATGAGGGGAATTCCCCCATGCAGAGGTGTCAAAAATGCATCATTACTTCTAAATATCTCTCTTTTTTTAACTATTAATCTTGTCCTTAGTCAACTCTTCATCTTATGTGAGTATTTACTCATTTTTGGGGGATTTTCCTTTTATTTCTTCATTTATCTCCTCCCTACATTTGGATGAATCTTATTGGTCCATAGGAACCTTAATTTAAAATTTCAAAAAAATCTTTACCCCCAACAGATTATACTTAATTTCTAATGCACCTTCTGAAAATCTTTTTGAACTTTTGTTTCAGGGGAACTTATTTTAATAAGATGAGATATTTTTCTATCCAAAAATATTTAAAAATTGAATTACCACTCTCTAGAATATTTTCTCTCTCTATGGTAGAAACAAGATCTTTTATATTTCTGAAGAGGGATTTGATTACAGGGGAAGATGCTGGACATTTTGAGAGGCTGGGGAGGAATCTTACATCTCTTGCCTCCCTTGGTCACCACCATAAATCCCCCTCACCCTCTAACTTATAAGCTTAATCTCCCCTTCCAAAAGCCCCCTCCCTTACACTCACGTGATATCATAAGATATGGCTTGTGAATCCCCCAGGATCACAATGGGTGTGAGACCCATTTGGTGTGCTCTATCTTGTAGATGAATCCAGCATTTATGAGCCAATCGATTTCTTCTCGGACCATCTTAGAGTACTTGGGGTTCATAGGGTATGCTCTCTGCTTCACTCAACTTGCTCCTTCTACCATTGGGATGGTGTGTTTAACCACTTCCGGAGGTGCATCCTTCATATCCGTATATTTCTATGTGAAGCAATCCTAAAATTCTATGAGGAGGTCAGTAATCCAGCATTTATGAGCCGATCGATTTCTTCCCGGACCATCTTAGAGTACTTGGGGTTCATAGGGTATGCTCTCTACTTCACTGAACTTGCTCCTTCTACCATTGGGATGGTGTGTTTAACCACTTCCGGAGGTACACCCTTCATATCCGTATATTTCTATGTGAAGCAATCCTAAAATTCTATGAGGAGATCAGTAAGGTCTTTCTCTTCTTCCACAGAGAGATCTTCCCCAATGTAGATGGGCCTTGGATCTTCCCCTAGGCTTGCCAAGTCGATCTCTTTGACCTTGGCCGGTGTGGACCATCATCATAAGACATACCTAGCTTCCCATCATGGGTTCTTTGGGCCTTTTCGTATTGTACAAAACGGTTTCCTACTTTGTAGGCTTTGAAGTGTTCATGGACTTGTTTGGTCTCCTTAGCTTTTGCGCTTTCCTCATTCATTCTTTTTTTGGCTTCCCAGCGGGCTAATGCCAACTTTTTGTTTCATGCTTTACAAGCAGAGCGGCAAAGATTTTGGGGTTCAGATTGGGAATTGGCTGACTCTTCCTTTTTTGTGTTCACAATGTTAACTAGAATGGGGAACTCGTCAAGATCCTTTTTTGTGTTCACAATGTTAACTAGAATGGGGAACTCGTCAAGATCCTTTTGCTAGACTTGGTAGTAGTAAGAATGTGCATCAACAGCTTTTATATATCTCAACCAATGCTCTTTTGATTCTATTGGGAAGATGTAAGCCTCCTTTCCTATGCAACCATTTGTTTTATGGGTCTTGTAGGAGGGTTTTTCTCACAATGGTCTTTCCTCTTTAATGCTTACAGGTTCATGGCTCGTAGCATCAGGCATACACACGGCACTAAGCATGTAGAGGGATCTGATCTCTTGCCTGTCAGCCCATGGCAAATCTTTTACCCATGCGTTTTGGAAGTATGTCCATGGTAGCAAGGATGTGCATCTAGTTCTCAGAGTCTTCCGACTCAGGGAGAGGTGTGAATTCCATGCTATCCCATTCTTCATCCAACGTTTTAAGGCATGTTTGGCATAAGTGATCTGTCATGTAGCAAATCTTCTATCACATGTCCCCCACTCATTGGATGGATCTTCTAAGTGTGTAGGCTAACCTTTAGCATTTGGTCTTTTTTTTGAATGTAAATGTGAATCGTGTCCCAGTCATGGATCATCCTGGTCTCTCTCATAAAGGGTCATCCTAAGATGCAATAGTAGGAAACATGCTGCTGGCCGAAGTTCATCACCACAAAGGTGTGCCAAAAATTGGTTCCAAGAATATTAATCTTCAAATCCCATAGAAGACCTATGGGCTTCGCGCGGTGACTCCATTAGCAAGTCATCCCCCATAGGAAGTTCCCCCATTTTTCCCAGCATTGTTTGGTAACATTGCTTACTCTTGTCCCACTATCTAGGATGGCAGTGACTTGAAGCTTATCAAAAGTTAGGGGCAGTGCTGCATTGAGTTCATCTCCTTCAAAATACTAACCTAACTTGTTTAGTCAGCAGATCGTAGGAACGCTAGGAATTCCATCTAGTTCTATGGATCCTTACTCATCGGTCTCGTTTTTGTAACTTCCCAGTTCCACCTGTTCTTCCATTCCTACTCCAAGCCTTCCTTCCATCCAATCCTTCAAGTCCTTCCATAGACTCGGGCTACCTTGAAGTAAGGTGCCAATGGGAATCTGGACTTGGGAAGACAGGATAAGGAAAGACTTGCAATATCTCTTGGAATGGGTGTGGGTTCATGAACCGGGTATCCCTATTCATGTAGGCTTTTCAAGGTAGGGTATAGGGATATGAACTTTACTGTTAGATTTTCTTGGGTGGTTTTCCCTCAAATTCTTAAGATATGCTGCAATAGGGTCCACCTATTGAGGGACTGTCATGGGTTTTGGGTCTAGCTCTCAGGGGAGGTTCTCAGGGGGTGCCCTAGTGGTTGGGACTTCTATTAAGCTCTTGGTTTTCCTCGGTTGGTTTTAAGTTGGGCATAGAGGAACTTCCCACAGTTTGAACTGCTTGAGGTTTCTCCAACCATTTGAGCTTGACAATCCTTGACTAGATCATGAGCAACCTTTAGCCTTCCCTTCTCCTCGATCGGGTTTAGATATTCAGCTAACTTCCTGGGCAGTCGATTGGGGTCTATTTGCTCTCTTGCTTGAGGGGAAGATGGTAGTATCTTTTCCTCGTTAGATGATGAATATGACACATTGGTAGTTCTCTATTTGTCGGACCCACTTTTTATAATAACAACACGGCTACCTCCCTTGCCGATCTTTGTGTCTATTTTCTTTCAAGAGTGCCTATTTGCTCGTGTTTGTTCAGGAACCTCCTTAGAGCAAGAGCTCAAGCTCTCTTCCCCCCTGCATCTTTTTTTGGTATCAGAGCCTGGTTCGTGCTAAGGGGCTGAGCTGCAAGCAAGAGAACCACAGGAAGCGGTACGAGGGTAAGAGCTTCAACTACTCTTCCTTATTTGTGTTGGTGACTACACCCTTGTCGGGAGCTCTACGGGAGGCACCGGCAAACAATCTCTGATTGAGGAGCTTTCTTCGTGGGAGTAAAGCTATAGGGCAACTATAGCTTTCTTCGTGGGAGTAAAGCTATAGGGCAACTATATTGTCCTATCGAACACCAATTTCTGGGCCGAAAATGCATTTCGGGCGCGTCTGGACCTCTGTTTTTCAGAAAGCAGGTGATTTCGAGCACTGCGGGTAAGTCATCGATTCTCTGCAGAACTCTGTTTTAAGAATTGCAGGAAGATAGATTGACTGTGCAGACATTGTGGGTGCTGCAAAGAGGTCAACAGTTGCCATTGGGGTGTATGTATGCACATTGAAGTCACTGGTTATGACATTTGAGAGTACTACAGTATTGCTGCAGAAAATACAGCAGTTTGTGCAGGACAAACCAAAGTGCTGTTTCTGGTAAAATTGTGTGTTTGGCAAGATGTCAAATGATGGGATAACCCAGATTGTGGCTGAGAGGTCAACAGTTGCCATTGGGGTGTATGTATGCACATTGAAGTCACTGGTTATGACATTTGAGAGTAATACAGTATTGCTGCAGAAAATACAGCAGTTTGTGCAGGACAAACCAGAGTGCTGTTTCTGGTAAAATTGTGTGTTTGGCAAGATGTCAAATGATGGGATAACCCAGATTGTGGCTGAGAAGCTTGATAAGAATAACTTCCATGCTTGGAGGTTCAGGTTGACGAATTTCCTGATGGGAAAGGGCTATTGGGACTACATAGAAGGTGAGCATGAAGAGGCACCAGAGATACCGGACATAAAGACTGGAACCAAGGAGCCAGGAAAGTAATGTATTGGCTCTCCATTAGTATACAGGACACCATGATTGGGCACATTCAGGATGCCAAGTCCCCCAAGGAGGCGTGGGACACCTTGGTAAAGCTCTATGAAATAAATACCAAGGCACGTAAGATACAGTTGAAGAATGAACTTCATACTATGGAGAAAAAGAGCATGTCTGTGAATGACTATGCGTTGAAGATAAAGGGTATTGTGGAATCCCTTGCATCTATTGGTGTGTCAGTAGATGATGATGATAAGGTGGAGGTCTATCTACGTGGTCTCAGGCCACAATACAAGGCGTTCAAGACGTCTATTCAGACTCGGAAAAACATTCCCAACTTTACAGATTTGGTGTCTATGCTGATTATAGAAGAGAAGAGCTTGGGAGAAGACCAACAGTCTTCACAAAGCAAAAACAGTTCAGAGCAACAGGCCTTCTACACAAGTTCAGGTAGGGGACGAGGTAGAGGAGGCTGTGGACGCGATCAAGGAGGTGGCCGAACAGGTAATCAGAATTATGGCCAGCAGACAGCAGCAACAACAGTCCCAGAATACACAACAACAACAACAACACGCAGGTGGAAGAGGCAAATTCAGAGGCAGGGGGAGTCAAAGAGGCCGTGGAAATTGGCAAAGGCAGTATAATGATGCACGTGAATGCTATTATTGTGGTAAGCCTAGACATGTGTAGGCAGAATGTTATAAGAAGCAGGCTGACATGCAAAATGGAAAAGTGCAGCAAAACAACTATGCATCCTCAAGCAGAAATAATAAGGATAATGAAAGGTTGTTTGTTATGCAGCATGTCGTGAATGCCATGTCTGAAAATGTTAATGTAGCACAAAAAGATGATGTATAGTATGTGGATTCAAGTGCTTCGAACCACATGACAAGTCATGGGAAGTGGTTCAAGGAGATGAAAAACCCGAAAAGACCAGGTTCAAGGAGATGAAAAACCCGGAAAGACCAGGCTTTGTGGAAACAGGGGATGACACTGCTCATCCAATTGCCCATGTTGGAGATGTGCCATTGTCTATGCCAGGATGGCAAAGTGAAGTATCTTGTAGATGTACTTCACGTTCCGAACATAACAAAAAATCTGGTTTCAGTTGGCCAGATGATTGAGCAGGGTTTGCAGGTTCCCTGATGGTTGTTATGTTGAAGACTTTAAAGACAAGTGCAGGTTGGTTGCAAAAGGCAACAGAGTGGGCAGAATGTTTACATTGAATGTAGACATGCCTGAAATGAGTGCTGCGATGTTTGCAAATGGTTCAGGGATTGTTGCAGACACAGACATTTGGCATAAAAGAATTGGACATGTGAATGTGCAGAGAATGAAGTTTATGCAGACAAAAGGAATTGTGACAGGGCTGCCAAAATTTAAAGTGGAAGGTATACAGAGAATATGTGAAGCATGCCAATTTGGAAAACAAACAAAGCATGTATTTCCACGTAACAGATATGTGAGCAGAAATGCACTAGATGTTGTGCATTCATATGTATGGGGTCCTACGAAGACCATGTCTATGGGAGGCTGCAGGTATTATGTGACTTTCATTGATGACACAAGGAAAGTGTGGGTATATTTCATGAAGGAGAAGAGTGAGGTGTTCACTCACTTTCAGAATTTCAGAGTTTTGGTTGAAAAGCAAACAGGGAAATATGTAAAGTGCCTAAGGTCAGATGGAGGGAGAGAGTACTTCTCCAATGAGTTCTCTGAATTTTTGAAGAAGAATGGTATTCGGAGACAGTTTACATGCAGATACACTCCACAGCAAAATGGAGTTGCTGAGCGGAAAAACAGGCACATTGTTGAGATTGCGCGAGCATTGATGGAAGAGAAGAATATGCCGCATAGCTATTGGGCTGAGGCTGTTTCTACAGCAGTATACATCATGAACAAGACTCCAACTGTAGCCATACATGATGTAACTCCAAAGGAGAGGTTTACTCTGGGGCAGAAAACCAGATTTGTCTCATCTGAAAGTCTTTGGATGCATTGCATATGTGCATGTGCCAGATGAGCTGAGAACTAAGCTGGATCCGAAAGCTAAAAAATGTGTGTTTATTGGGTATTCCCTTGAGCAAAAGGGATACAGGTGTTATAACCCTGCTACACGTGAGTTGAGGGTAAGCAGGGATGTTGTCTTTGATGAGATGAGCAGCTGGTATGCTGCTGAAAAAGAAGCTGTTGGGGCTGATGTGAGTGGAAGTGTGGTTGCACAGAATGCAGGTCAGCAATCACAGTCTTTGAGTGGACTAGGAGAGTCCTCATCTAGTGGGTCTGTTGGATAGACCATGGAGTGGTAGGCTGCATCATAATACCAGCCCTGCAAATGTGATTACTAGTGAGTGGACTAGGAGAGTCCTCATCTAGTGGGTCTGTTGGATAGACCATGGAGTGGCAGGCTGCATCATAATACCAGCCCTACAAATGTGATTACTACATCACATAAAGGAAAAGAGAAAGTGGTTGAGCCCCTTGGTATGCCTGACATTTCTGTAGGGCATTCTCATGTTGATGGAGAGTCTAGTGGCTCAGATATGAGCCTTGATGAGGAGCTTGGGATCCCAGCTATGAGAACACCTGGTGTAAAGAAGGCTATGGAAGCCATGAATGAAAAGCTGCAAAGATATGGGAGAGTGAAAAATCTTGTGCAGAGATTTACCTATGATGGTTATGTGGCACATCACTATGCATATATGGCAAAGGTTGTGCAGGTTGTTGAGCCCACATGCATTGATGAGGCTGTTGGAAATGTGTGTTGGGAGAAAGCTATGGATGAGGAGATGGATGCACTATATGGAAATGAGACTTGGGATTTAGTGCAATTGCCTGAAGGCAAGAAAGCCATTGGATGCAAGTGGGTGTACAAAGTAAAACATAACAGTGATGGAAGCATAAACAGGTACAAGGCTAGATTGGTAGCCAAAGGATATACGCAGACATATGGCATTGATTATGAGGAAACTTTCAGCCCAGTTGCCAAGATGGCAATAGTGAGAGTTGTGATAGTAGTGTGGCTGCGTCAAAGCAATGGTCTTTACATCAGATGGATGTAAAGAATGCATTCTTGCATGGGGATTTGCAAGCAGAGGTGTATATGTTGCAAGAAGAGGTGTATATGTTGCAAGAAGAGGTGTATATGTTGCAGCCACCTGGTTATTATGAGGATGTGGGTCACCCCGAGCATGTTTGCAGGTTGAAGAAAGCCTTGTATGGCTTAAAACAAGCACCAAGAGCATGGTCCGACAAGATTTTTGAATATCTTGTCACTATTGGCTTTCATGTAGCCAATGCAGATTTCTCGTTGTATGTGAGACATGGTGATAGAGGGGTTGTGCTTGTTGTCATCTATGTAGATGACTTGATCATTACGGGGGACCATGATGCAGAGATCTTTGATGTAAAGATCTTGCTTAGACAGAAGTTTGAGATGAAGGATCTGGGTGAGCTCAGATATTTCTTGGGCATTGAGGTGATTAGGTCACCACATGGTATTGGATTACTGCAGAGACAGTATGGCTTGGACATGTTGTCCAAGTATGGTATGACAGGCTATAAGCCTATTTCCGTGCCATTGGATCAGAATGGCAAGTTGAGTGCAGATTCAGGAGAGATTCTGGAGGATCCTACTATGTATAGGCGCATAGTAGGAAGCTTGATCTACATGACGATCACCAGACCAGATTTGAGCTATGCTGTTGGGTTGGTGAGTCAGTTTATGCAGGTTCCACGAAAACCGCATTTGGATGCACTGAGACGCATATTGAGATATGTGAGGTCTACTTTGCATTGTGGACTATTCTATGAGACTTGGACAGAGATATGTATACATGGGTACATAGATGCTGATTAGGCTGGTAGTATCTCAGATAGAAGATCTACCAGTGGATTCATGTTTTCTTTGGGGAGTGCTGCTGTGACTTGGAGCAGCAAGAAGCAGCCTACGGTTGCTCTATCGGGTACAGAGGCCGAGTACAGAGGAGCTACTATGGCAGCATGTGAGGTAGCTTGGTTGAGAAAGCTACTTGCAGATTTGGGTCTATCAGTGGATAGACAAGTTTTCATTTTCTGTGACAACATTAGCAGTATACAGTTGGCCAGGAACCCAGTCTTTCATGCTCGTATGAAGCATATAGAGGTCCACTACCACTTCGTCAGAGAGAAGGTCTTGGCAGGAGACCTTGACCTTGTTTATGTCAGCACAGAGGATCAGGTAGCTGACATCTTCACCAAAGCATTGGGTACAGAGAAGCTCCGCAGATTCAGGGCTTCGCTTGGTGTACATGAGATGGAGTTGAGCTCTCAAGGGGGAGTGTTGAGATATCGAGCTCATCCCCAGTGAGGCGGTGGACAATGATGACCCGCCTGGGGGATAGGCCCCACACTTACACCACTGGCATGGTTGGTGAGATCATGGGTGATATGCGGCCAGTGGGATGACAGGCTGTGTGACAGCCATTCTAGAGACTGGCATAGTTATAGCGCCAGCTCATTTAGTTGGGTTCACACTATAGAGAACTCGTGTATGTATTGGTTGAGTACCTTTCATATTATTGTGTACTCTTATCTTTTTGTATATGGTGTGTTGAGTGTTGATTGAGTAGAGAAGAAGAAGATTTTCAGCCTCTCACCTTGTGTGTTCTCTATTAGGGTTTTGTGAGTGTGTGTGTGCTTGCAAGAGCTCAAGCTCTCTTCCCCCCTGCATCTTTTCTTGTGTATGTAAGAGTGGAAGAGAGAGAGGGAGAGAGAAGAAGAAGATGAGGCAAGCTAGGGGAGAATCACCTATATATACACACACACAACCAAGCAAGCAAGCATGCATACACACAAGCTCACCACCTTATCCACAAGAGAGTAAGAGGGAGAGGTAGAAAAAATTAATTGTGATAATGGGATTATATATCCTTTTTATATTTCATAAGTCACTTATATACATGAGCTCTCTTTTTACAATGGCCGACCGTCGTAATTGGGGGCCCAAAATTGGTTCTCTAGCTCTATGTATACCTAGGCTTATTACTCATGTGGGTTGGTGTTACACATGTCGTAAGCGCGTGGTCATCCCATATATCTTTTACATGAAGCGCTTAGCGCAATTTTTACATAAAAATGGATTACATGAAATGTAACCACGCTTAAAGAAATAACGTTAACCATTGTGGTTAGTAGAGTGTCTTTTTATAGACTTGAGTACATCTCCATTAGCCATTAAACATGATCAATAATTTGGATTAAGCCTTTGATTGTGTATTTCAAAAGGTTAAAGAGAATGGTTTTTCTTCTTGTTTGTTAGATATAGCATGCATCTTTGCAAAGATAATAGGCTCTTATATATGATACTTTAAATAAAGCAATGATTCCAGGTTTCAAATGTAGATCTACATATACATATCATAGTGAATATCCATCAACAAGTATCCATTTAATATCATAGTGGGAGTTGGAGAATTATCCTTACATGATTGATATGTTGAGAGATCAAGTACTTGTGCTTTTGAGCATTATAAGGCAAGGAAGGAGAAACTCGGGCCTTCAACATTTGTTGTAGTAGTGCATGACCAACATATTGGGACCCAAGTTGGGGTCTCCATAAGACATAAGATTTCTCTCTTTTGCTTTTGAGTTAATATGAGATCCATGGTAGCACTATTTGTTTTTAGCTTTGAAATGAATTTCTTTGCATGTTCAATGAGAGGAATGACACACTTAGTGTGGAGACTCTTGTGGATGACAATTTGGTGAAAGGAATTTTTTTTCATGTTCAATGAGAGGAATAACACAATGTGGAGACTCATATAGATGATAACTTGGTGGATGTGTAAGAAAAATCTAGATGGTGAGATTTAACCATTCTTCATAATTAGGATTAATAATAAAATCTTCTAAAAATCAAATCACCCATAGGGTAATTGATCATAAATTGGGCAACTACAAGACTTGAGGCAACGCTTTTTTCCTCATCCATGCAAGGCACAGTCGCCTGGCCTAGTCTTCTAGAATAGAGTTGCCCAAGAACCTATTTATCTAGCGTAGGGCTTTCACTTAATATGTTGGAAAGATACCCGACTAATCGGGTCCGTAGGATGGTGCCGTCGGGGCATTCCATCCTCCCACTTTCCACCCTACTCACACATCAATTTGTTTTCTAATTAATCCTACCACATTGTTTGACATAAATAAACACATTCCTTAATTAAGGCCCTTTTCACAAGGTTTGTTAAAACAGTCTTTTTCCACAATACAATAAGCCAAAGACAAGATATATATAAAAAGTTTATACATGAATCAATTCCATACAAGCCAAACCGGCTCTCTTATTCTTTTCCTTTATACTACCCGATGATCTAGAATTCGGCCTTCCAGCCTCTACATGCTGGGCAAAAAACCCTACAGAACCATACACCTCATCTTCGGCGTGTCACCCTCTCAAGCTCCATCGCTCGATCCTCCTGTCCCTCAGAGGGATGTCTGCACACTAGGGTGGGCTTATTCACCGCACTAGCTTGGGCCCTCAGAACTAGACAGCATCATAATCTCTCGCCTCAATCGGCGAATCTTATTCTCCCAATGGTATGAAGGATACCTTGGGCCATTCTCGGGCTTTGCTAACGGCGCCGCCCGGCTATACAAGCACGGAACGGAGTTAGCGTCAAAGCCAGGAAAAACTTACACTCTTTAAAGATAACAATTTCAATGCAATTCATTGAATACATCATCACTCAATTCATAACTTCATATAATTTTATGTCATTATTTTAAAAGGAAAAGATACACATTTATTAACACTAATACTAAAAAAAACTCTTCTTTAAAAGATAACCAAGCTAACCTGGCCACCATTTCCTTGAGGAGCTTGTAAAGGGAGGGTTGGGGCTGCATCGGGAGCATCTTCTCTAATCTCGTTGTTGTGCGCTCCTCCTGAGGCAATATTCTGATGTTTCTGCAACAAGAAGGGGCCATCTTGGACGTTGTCTTGTAGGGCTCGCGTCGCGGTCGAAATGCTCCAATTAGATCTCAATTCTAAGATCGTTTGCTCACCGTATGAGCAAAAGATCACAGCACATGAACCCTCTCTTAAGGCTAAAACCTCTTACTAAAGTCCACGCAAATGGGGGGGATTGTGAGATGTCCTTAACACAAAAACCTTTTGCTAAAGGGGAGAAGGGATGAGGGTTGCTGTAAGTCTCTTCACACGGGGGGAGGGGGGGAGAAGAGTTAAGGACACTGCCTCCTAGCAAGAGGGGGATGGAGGAAAATTGCCTTATCTGAAAAGTGGCAAATAAGGGGGTGTGGAGAGGGGTGGCTACAAGGGGCGGCTGTACCATAGCAAGTACATTGCACAGGGGTAGACGGTGGCACAATAGAGTATACGCTATGTAGAAATGTGTGTTGCCCATGGAGCACCTCGGGGGTTTATATAACTGTGGGGTACGGGTACGGGCGCTGCGCAAAGCAAGGACGAAAGGATGATGTACCAGCAAAGGCTGTAGATCAGTGACCTGCATGGCTTTGGGGGAAAGGTACGGTGTCGGTTAATAGGGAAAGGAGTGGTATGCATGTACCTTATCTGGTCTGGAAGGGCAGCATGGGTGTCCACGTAGCGGTACGTGTGGACCACACAGTGGGCGATCGTCCTTTGGTTCTTGTGCAGCCATCGTATGGGCACCTTGGTAAGTGAGTACGGTCCAAATTTTGGAGCGGGTCCCCAAATTTGGGGCACTAGCCTTGGGGGTGATTTTTTTTTTGTCCGGGAGGTTCTCCTAGTCGTTGGGGTGCATACCGTTCATCAATCGGACGCCCAGTCATGCATTTATTAAGGTTTAAAGGTTGTCTTTTTTTAGCTAAAAATGACTGAAATTTACATATAAGCTTGATCCGGTGTCCGTTTTGGATGCTGTAAAATCCTATATTAGGGTAAAATCACACGCAGATTCCAAATTTGGGCTCATAATTTGAAGATTCTAAGTAGAAATAACTCATTTAATAAAATCATTGATTTTTATACCATAAAAACTCATAAATTTATCTATTACATAGACATTTCTTTATTATTGAAGATGGGTATGTTACATCCTTCCCCCCTTAAAGAAATCGAGATGTCCTCATCTCGTCACATGAATTGGGGATAATCATTTAAGAGTGTAGCTTTATCTTCCCAAGTTGCATCCTCTTCAGGGTAATCTTTCCACTGTACTTGATGTTCTACAAGAGTTCTATTTCCGGAGTTGCCTTTCCCTAGAATCTATGATGCTACTAGGCTGTAATTCAAGGACTCCTTGAGTAGGGATTACAACTTGTTCATCATCAAGAATATGATCGAGACTAGGTACATAAGGTTTTAACAAACTTACATGAAATACATTGTGGACTTTGATATGGGCTGAGAGTTGGAGTTTATAGACACTTTTACCTAGACACTTGATAACTGTATAGGGACCACAATACCTAGGGCTGAGCTTCTTATATTTCCCAAGTGATAGAGAACTTCGTTTGGGTCACACTCGTAGAAGAACTTTGTCTCCTTCCTTGAAGATCCTTTCAGACCTCTTGGTGTCAGCACAATGCTTTTGTCAATCTTGGGCAGCTTTAATATCCTTTTGGATTGCCTTGGTTTGTTCCTCCATCTATTCGAGCATTTTCTTGGATGCCTCAACTTTTATGGTTGGATCAGAGAAATTTAAAGGAGACAAGCATTCTTGCCCATAGAGTGCTTTGAATGGTGACATTCCTATGCTCTGATGCATTGTAGGCAAATTCTACCAGAGGAAGGTATTGAATCCACCTTCTTGGTTCCCATCCACAATATGCTCTGAGAATGTCTTCAATTACTTGATTGACTCTCTCAGTCTGGCCATCGGTCTCTGGATGATAAGCTGTGCTAGCAAAGTTGAGTTCCTAGGGCTTGAAATAAGGACTGCCAAAACTTTGAAGTGAAGTCAAAATCCCGGTCACTTACTATCCTTTCTGGGAGACCATGAAGTTTGAGGACTTCCTTGATGAATATTCGAGCAACATCAGAAGCTTTGAAGGTCTTCTTTGCTAGTATAAGGTGAGCTACTTTGGTAAAAGTAAGTCCACTACTACTAGAATGGAGTCATATCCTCCTTGAACAGTGGGGAGACTTGTGACAAAATCCATACTAATGCACTCCCACTTCATTTGGGGAATATCCAAGGGTTGAAGTTTCCCAAGCATCTTGACCCTTTCAGCTTTGATCCTTTGGCATGAGAGACATTGCTTCAAGTACCAAAGGACATCATTTTTCAAGCCTACCCAATGAAAGCTCCTTCTTACGGCATTTAATGTTTTTGCATAGCCTAGGTGTCCTGCAGTAGGACTATCATGAGCTTCATGGAGAGGATTAGTTTCTTTAAATCAGGATCCTTAGGGATACATAGCTTGTGATTGAAGTAGAGGCTTCCATGAGTGGAGTATCCCTTGATTAGATTCTTCTCTTTCTCTGAATCTTTCCCTTCTTCTACTAACTTCATCATCCTCTGATAATCTGGATCATGAGATGAGACTTCTTCCACCTTGACCAGTATGGGATTATTTGGCATTGAAATTGCACTTAAGAAAGATTTGCGGCTAAGTGCATCTGCTACCACATTATCTTTCCCAGGGCGAAATTTGATGTCAAAGTCATATTATTGTAGAATTTTAATCCATCTCCTTTGCCGCATGTTGAGGTTAGACTGGGTGAAGATCTATTTCAAACTTTTGTGGTCAAGCTGGAATTTGCCCCCCAAGAGATAATGTCTCCATAATTTGAGGCAATGAACAACTGCTAATAGCTCCAAATCATGGGTGGCATAATTTGCTTCATATTGCTTCAGCTTGCAGGAAGTATAAGTGACTGGTCTTCCTTCTTGGCCTAAGACACCACCAAGTGTTAGACTACTGGCATCACTAACCACTTCAAATTCCTTGGTGAAATCAAGAAGTTTCAGGACTGGGATAGAAGTAATAATGACCTTGAGCTGATCAAAACTGTTTTGATGGATTGACAGCCACACTATTTTGTAATCCTTCTTAAGAAGATCTGTCAAAGGTGCAGCTTCCAAGGCACAATCTTTGATAAAAATCCTATACCATCCCGTGATTCCCAAAAACCCACGAACTTCACGAATTGATTTAGGAGGTGGCCACTCCAGAATATCTTTGACCTTGGTAGGGTCTACTGAAATGCCATCTTTGGAGACGATGAACCTAAGATACTCAATTTGATGAGTAAAGAAGGTACATTTGCTCTTCTTGGCATAGAGTTTGTGTCTACGTAACAATTGCAGAACTCTACGCACATGCTCCTCATGCTCTTCCATTGATTTGGAGTAGATTAAGATGTTATAATAAAAAACAAGCACAAATTCATCCAAATAAGAACGGAATATATCTTGCATTAGGCAGTTGAAGGTTGCAGGAGCATTCGTTAACCTGAATGACATTACAGTAAACTCATAGTGGCCATAACGGGTATTGAAGGCTGTCTTGGGTATATCTGCTTCCTTGACTTTGATCTGATAGTAACCAGACCTCAAATCTATTTTTGAGAAGACTTTGGCCCATGAAGCCTGTCTCAAGAAGTTCGTTGATACGAGGGATAGGATACTTATTCTTGATAGTGGCTTGATTTAGTCCTCGATAATCTATGCAGAGGCGGAGAGTTTCATCCTTCTTTTTTTGGAAAAGAACATGTGCCCCCCAAGGAGAGCTACTGGGGCGTACGAATCCTTGCTCAATGAGTTGGGTAAGTTTCTCTTTAAGTTCAATGGCTTCAGGAAGGGACATTTTATAGGGCGTTTTTGAGATGGGTTGAGCTCCAGGGATCACCTTGATTTCATGATCGACTTCTCGAGGAGGCGGTAGCCTTGTAAGCTCGTCAGGGAAGATGTCAGAGAATTCTTGGAGCCAAGAGGGTTCTGTCTCCTTACTAGGTTCAATGGCTTTGTTGAGCTTGACTAAGAAAACTTGCTGGCCCTTACGTGTTCCCTTGAGAAGATGTTTTGCCTTGACTACCCTAGATTTAGGTTTTCCTGTTATCCCTTGAAAACGGATATTACTTGGCCATGCTCATTTTCAAAAGTGATACTCCCTTGGTTACAATGAATGCTAGCCTTGTTTGCAATTAACCAATCCATCCCAAGGATTCCATCATAAATTCCTAATGTGGCAAGGCTCTAAAGTGGCCATGAGTTCGCTCATTACCCAGCTCAAAATTAAGGTTTCCTATAGAGTGGCGAGATATTACTTCTTTCCCACTGGCTAACTCTACAGTCATTTTTCTAGCTGTTTTTTGACCCAAGTTTAATTTTTGCAAACACCTAGGAGAAAGAAATGAATGGGTACTACCACAATCAATCAAAAGCTGAAATGGCTTACCATGATGAGTGGCTGGGGTTTGGATTACACCAAATTGTTTATTCGGACCTTGGTGTTCTACTGCTGCATGGACGGTGGCGCGCTCTTCTTCAGCCATTTCCAAGGTCGGTTCTTCACTTATAATATAGGCGATCCTAGCAACTGCTCCTCTGCGGCCTCTGCCACGTCCACCGCCTCTTGCACCTTGGTGGATAGGGGTTCCACGGCCTTGATTTCCTCTGCCACCTTGGGGAAATGATGTTGCCATCTTGGGACAGGTGGGCCTAAAGTGTCCCAGCTCATTGCACTCAAAACACAGAGGGCCTTCTCTGGAAGAAGCAGCATACGAGCGGAGGACAAAAGAGTTTCTTTATCGCCCTCTGTTGTAGTAGGGGAAATTTTGTTGGGGTTTCTTGTAGGGTTGATCTTTAGGATTTGCCTCAAGGTAAGATCTCTTTTGAGGCTTAGGTTTGTCAGTCCTCAATTCTTTCACAAGGGGCTTTGCTCGTATGAGAGCATCCTGTAATGAGCTTGGTCTCATTGCTTCAAGGCGAGAATCTAAGCGTTCATTTAACCCTTGGCAAAAACGAGCCACTTGCTGGGGTAAGTAGTCATAGCTGGGGCATACTTCCGAAGAGTGATAAATTTGGAATAGCAGTCCTCAAGAGTTAAGCTGCTGCACTGCCTAAGACAAAAAAACTCATTCATCTTTATGGATTCATGGGAAGAGGGAAGATATCTTTCCTTCACGGCCTGCTTGATGTCTTCGCACGTTTAAGAATGCTCGGTGACTCCCTTGTCACGGCACCACTATTTCCACTAGAGTTTAGCATCTCTGATGAGGCGAAACCGTGCAAACATAGACTGATTTGCTATTCCAGTATACCGGCGGCCGAGAAATAATCATCCATCGCTTCAATCCAGACTTCAGCATCCTTCTCAATCTTTGAACCTTCTCCTTCTTAATCTTTGAACCTTCTCCTTCTTAATCTTTGAACCTTCTCCTTTAAAGGAGGGAGGTTGCATTTGCTTGAGTAGGAGCTTCTTCTCCTGGATTTCAGTGTAAAGTGCATTGGGAAGTGGAGGGTGATTATCCTGGCCATCATTGTAAAAACAATTTTAAGATTACAAGATTCATACTTGCACAATGCTTATTTTGGAGAGTAAAACATTGAAATCATTTTATTTCCAAATATTTGCAACAAGGATGAGTTTTATTACAAAGATCTGAGATTAATATAATTAGTCTTATTTGCCATCAGATGTCCACCATGTTGTGCTCTACCCCCTCTCAAATCATTTTGTTTACGGCGGTAATAACACGTGCTATATGACCAAGCTTTCCACAGTAATGGAATTCCACATTTTGCATAGATGCTTGTTGGCCTTGCCAACGTCCTCTCCCACGAGGATTACCTCTAACTAATCCTGTACTTCCATGCCTGGAAGTTCTTTCTATCCAACTTCTCACCTACAATCTGTACTGGGTTGTCTGACATATTTGCTCAAATCAAATGCACCTTTCGCATACATCCAATTTTGTAAATGAGCCTTCCTCAGCTCACCCACACTGTAATAAGTGTTCCAGATACTCCAAAGTACTCAACGAACTTCACTATTGATGTATAAAATCACTCTGATTGCATTCAAATTGAACTGGCATACGCAGTCCAAAGTACCCTATTTTGGCGCATTTTTCAAGGCTTCAAATTGCAATGTAGTGGTTCAATCAAGTGTGGATAGCTTGCGTTGACACCTAAACAAGCTCAATGTTGCATATTAACACCAACCAAGGTGCATACCTACCAAAAATATCAAATCCCCTTCTCTCTTTTGAGAGAAAAACCAATAAAGCCAGTAGGAAAAGTGCTCTAATTTCTTCAATTCTTGTCCAAATTGGGGGACCAGGCATTCATTAGCTTAGCAATGATGTCTACTAACTCCATGTGAAAGGAATTAGACCAATTGTAAAAGTTGAGAGAGTAATTAGCCAATTAATGACCCTCTGTTTCACTAATCACTGTATACAACCTGTTTAATTAGCTCATAATCAGCTCCAAAATGCATAATTGCTCCAACCAACCACATAGCAATCTTCTCATCTGTGTGTATCACAAAATTGCTAAGCAAATTTTGAAGTTAATCAATCACTAAGCTTGAATTGGGATGAGAAAAAACTGCCCTGTTTGTGGCCTTCAGGCTGCGCCGCCTGCTATAGGAGAGATTTGGGTGGTTTGTTGTGGCTATTGAAGGCATATGTAGGTACCCAACATTCTTAGGCATGCACACAATCCACCAATGTGTTGATTTTTGCAAAAGACTGGCTTCAATTTCATATAAAAAATGGACCTCTCTTCTTTGTTTTTGTGAGGGCTTCAAAACAGTAAATTTCCAATCACTCCAATGCATTAAACTTGCTCCAAATTCATTATAGGGCTTGCACATGAGTTGCCAACACATTCCCATTTTCTAGATACATGATTCTTTGCCAGATTTGCAACTATTTGCCTCATACATTCACCACACTCAAGCTTCAATGGAGAGCTTGCAAGACAAAAAATTTTCTTTACTTTGGGCAACTCAAATCTGATGTTGTTTGTGTTTTTGCACTTGCAATCCGCTCAAGGATGTTTAGTATTCCTTACCCGGTAGGCCAAGCTCTCAGATCTAGTGAAAATTGGTGTGCTCCAAGCTTCACAGCTCCAATGGCAAGCTCCACAGCTTCTTCTCCCTCTTCCCACTCACTCATAAACCCTAATAGAGAGCACCAGGCTCTGATACCATGATGAAAAACACACAGGAGTAAACCCTAATGTATTAAGCAAACCCTAACCATAGAGGGAAGCCATGTCCCTGCTCACACAATGCATAAAGCCATAATCCATAAGCTACAACACACTACATGTGTTGTGTCCACACACTACTAACCCTAGCTACTGTCCACACACTATGACCAGTTGGACGTGGTCATTTATGTCTCACACATGTTACTACCTAACATGCCAACACATAGTGCAACTGGTACAAGCTGACATCAAGCTTGAATCTCAACAGGTTAGAATGGCCACGACAGTTGGAGTTGAGGTTGGTACAACCATGGGCAGCCGTACACTTCCGAATGGTACGATCGTGGAAAAGTTGAATGAGAAGGGTACGCCATGACAGTTGAGGTAGAGGTTGGAACGGGAGTGGGAGTTGAGGTTGGTACGGCCGTGGCAGTTCCAGGGTATGAGCATACGCTTCTAAATGGTATGGCCATGGCAAAGTTGAATGAGATTGGTACGACCGTGGCTTCTTTTGGTACGGTTGTGGCATTTTTTTGGGCACCCTGCAAATAGGTCTTGTACCCTTGAGCTATGTAGCTAGAACCCCATTGCAGGTTTTGTACTGACTCCATGCCCAGTTTGCCAAATGGAGGAGACGGTTCCAATTGGGTGATGGCGAGGTTGGTATCTCCTTGGGGAGTTCAAAGGCTTGTAACAAGGGAGTAGTTGAGAATGGAGAGGTTAAGGCCTGAGTGGTATTACTCTGAGAGGTAGCCTGATAATGATGGGTGGGGGAGTAGCTGAAGTCGAGGATATATTATTGTTTTAGATTGTGGGCTTTGGTTGGGGGGTCGTGAAGTTTTTGCTTCCCTTTCTCTTGTGCAGTATTAGTGTGGTAGAGGCCACTTTGGGCTTCCATTGGAGGGTTAGTAACTACGGAATGACAAGAATCGAGACTTTGTACCTTGGTGATTTGGGGACCCAAATTTGGTGATTGCCCTTATAGTAATGTTGAGCCTGAAGCAGAGGTTTTGGGATCCACTAGGAATTTATTGTTTGGCAAGGCTTAGGGTGTGAACAAGGATAGTTTGACCTTGGGGAGTGTTTGGGCCGACGATTGTCTTGTACTCTGTGGGCTTGGGGTTGTTGAATTGGTTGTATATGAGTATGGGAAGTGGATTGTCGGGGGATCCACAGAGTGGAAGTACCTTCATAATACCCTTGCACTCTGTGAGAAGCCTTTTATGCACCCACTATCGAGAGTGCTTGCCTTGTGTGCATTCGTTAGAGTTGTTAGGAGGGTTAGTGTTGTTAGTTTTGTGGGGAGGGTCAGCTGCCACGGTGGTGACTTTTGAGAGTTCGATTTGGGCTGTTGGGGTGGGCAAGTGGGGGAGTTGAGAATGATACACAAGGCATGGGAGTGTCCAGAGTGGGGAGCGGCCTCTTTTTGAGCTGAATGGATCTATGTGGATTGGAGGGTGGAATGATGGTGGTGAGGGGAGGAGTATCATCTTGGCATGAGGGAGCAACGGTCGGGCACAGGTTCCTCGTCCATCATTAGGATTCTAACTTGGACTGAGGCCAGGTAGCCGTCCTTGCATCCTAGTCGATGTTGCATCGGTTGTGTCCCATCCAACCTCTTCTTCCGAGAAGAATCTCTTCATGCATGGTTCGTACACAAGCATCACATAAAACTTCCTTTCCAAGAGATTATTTCCAATGTGCAACAAGATTGTGATTGTGCCTAAATAGTGAACTTCTTGTTGAGAGGCCACTGTTGTGACTGTGGGGCAAGAGTCTCTTTCAATGGGGGTTTCCAAAGGGAAAGCCATGTCTCATATAAGACATTAAGTTATAATTAGCCCCTGTATCTACAAGAGCTAATTTTTGGGTGAAGCTTGTCAGGGTGGTCATTCCTAACCATAACCGAGGCTACTATCTTCCTCTTCAGGGTGGTCATTCCTAACCATAACCGAGGCTACTATCTTCCTCTTCAAGGTCAACTTGGGCCATGATGACTACAATGTTTCCCCCCCCCCCCCCCCCCCCCGAAGTTTTGCTTACCGCTCTTTAGCCTCTTGTTGGGCTGTTAGTTTCATTTCTCCGTGTTTTTTTTTCTTTATTTTTTATCATGTATGGCCCTGAGGGTGGTTTTGGTTAGTGGGCCATAGTATCATTTTAATTTGCTACCATTGAATTATCCCGCCATAGTATCATTTTAATTTGCTACCATTGAATTATCCTGCCATCTTGACGCTGTTGAGTGTCTCTATGCACACTGCACACCTTGCAGGGTTATCTCAGTGACTAGGAAAGGTCCTAAGCCTCTGAGCTTGCATTTCTTTTTATGGATTTTTATGCTGAAGAGGAGGACCATGTCGCCCTTGTTCATTTTCTTATCCTTTAGCTGGTCATCAAACCATTGTTCAAGAAAACCATAGATTTTTCGTTAAAATTTACAAACAAAGTAAGAAAAATTAGCTTACATGGAGCTTGTAAGCTCTCCTTTGGCTTGAGGGATTGAGGGTTCTACTCTTGTTTGAAGTAAGAGTGGCCACCAATTCACTTTGGAGAGGATTAGGCCAAAAACAATTGAATTATTAAAAAAATCAATGTAGATGGCTCAGGGCAGGAGTAGAGTAACAGTGCATAAACACCATTAAGATTTTACAAAGGGGGAGGCTTCTATTTATAGGAAAAAGTGAGCCTCTAACCAAGCAAACTGATTCTAGAAGTTTCCAGATCAGTCTGGTCAATTTTTGACCATTTTTGGGCCAGTTCAGCTTACTTTTTGGATCTAGTTTTGAAATAGGAGAGGAGAGATAAAAATCTTATTATTATTTAGTTTAAAACTCCTCCACACATGTGAAATAGGTGCCTCCTTGAAGAGCCCCCTTCTCCTTACTAAGGTGTCAAAAATGTATCATTATACCCAAAATATCTCATTTTTTTAGTAATATTCATAGTTTTTTACTAATAAACCTTGTACTCAATCAACTCTTCATCTTATGTGAGCATTTACTCATTTTTGGGTATTTTTCTTTTATAAATTGGATTTATCTCCTCCCCACACTTGGATTGATCCTATTGGCCCATAGGAACCTTAATTGGACCATAATCCAAAAATTTCTGAAAATCTGGACCCTTAGGCTAAGGTCCTTTATACCTATTTTCAATTAATTCCAATTGCACATTGGAAAGTTCTGTTTGAATTTTTGTTTCAGGGGAAACCATTTTAGACACTAGAAGGATGTTTATATCAAAAAATATCTCAATTTTGAATTACCCCCCTCTAGTCATTTTCTCTCTCCAGGCCAAAACAAGGTAAAACAGGATCTTTCTTTTATTTCAGAGAGGGGAATAATTATAAGATCAGAAGGGGAGGTTCTTACACCTCTACACCTCAAAAGTTAGAAGGAGGAATCTTATAAGAATTGTGTAGGGGTATGTCATCCAGGCCTTCTAGGAATCTCCCACTTAGCCTTTCATCCGATAACTTATCTCTGACACTACAACGAGAGTGGATATATCTTACCCTGTTAATGTAATCTTGGATGGTTTTTGAAAAGATGTAGGGGAGAAGAGAGCTTGAGCTCTTGCAAGCACACACACACTCACACAAACCCTAGAAGAGAGCACATAAGGTGAGAGGCTAAAAATTCTTCTTCTTCTTCACACAACAAAAGAGGTCTACAAAGAAGAGAAAGTGTCTAACACACATAATAGAGTATATACAAGTGGTCCATAATGTAAACACGCTAAGTGGAGTGGGTAGGTGTGGACTAGTCGATGCAGTCCACAACTGGAGAACGATCATTTAAAAACTGAATTACCACTCTCTAGAAGATTTTCTCTCCACCTCATAGTAGCACTCCTCAATGAAATCCATTGGTAGATCTCCTGTCCGAGATGCTAAGGCTTGCCCAATCTTCATCGCTGTACCCATATAGCTCCAATGGTACACCTACTGCATTAAAACAATGCATAATCAATAGTGGCCATCAAATACCGAAGTGTGCATCGCACACTATCAAGATGTGGTTTGTGCGCGGAACCTGCATAAACTGTCTCTCTAAGCTAATAGTGTAACTCAAATCTGGCATGCTGATATCGTGACATAGATCAAACTCCCCACAATCTTCTTATACATAGTGGGATCCTCCAACACATAACTTGCATCCGCACACTATGCTTGCCATTTTGATCTAATAGCACTGAGACTGACTTACAATCAGCCATCCCATACTTGGACAACATGTCCAATACATACTAGCCAAATACCATCAGGTGTGCGAATGACCTCAATTCCCAAAAAGTAGCATAGATCTCCCAAATCCTTCATCTGAAACTTCCTTTTGAGAGAAGACTTTTCACATGCTCAATCTCATCCAAGTTGTCACCCCCAACAATAAGATCATCTACATAGATAGTGATGATCACAATACCCTTATTACTCTTGCACACATACAAAGAGTGATCTGCATCTTCCATATGAAAACCAACAGTGTGACAAGATACTCAACAATCTTGTCATGCCATGCTCATGGAGCTTGCTTCAGCCCATACAAGGTCTTACGAAGCTTACATACATACTCTGGATGTCCTCTATCTTCAAAACCTGGTGGCTGATCCATATACACTTCTTCTTACAAGTCACCATGCAAAGAACACATTTTTTACATCCATCTGATGTAAAAACCAACCTTTAGTTGTCGCCACTGCAATCACGGCTCTCACAATTGCCATCTTTGTAACCGGGGCAAATGTCTCCTCATAATCAATCCCATGATCCTGTGCATATCCTTTGGCTACCAATCTAGCCTTATACCTGCTCATGCTACCATCACTGTTATGTTTCACCTTATACACCCACTTACAACCAATAGCTTTCTCGCCTTCAGGAAATGGCACCGAATCCCAAGCCTCATTTCTATACAATGCATCCATCTCCTCATCCATAGCTTTCTCCCAACACACATTTCTAGTAGCCTCATCAAAACATGTGGGTTCTACAACCTGCATAACTTTTGCCATATAAGCATAGTGATGTGCCACATAACCATCATAAGTCAACCTCTACACAAGGTTTTTGACTCTTCCAGATTTCATAACTTTGCATTCATGGCTTCCATAGCCTTCTTCACACCAAGTGTCCTCATTTTGCAGGAATCACAAGCTCCTCATCAAGGCTCATCTCCGAACCACTAGACTCTCCATCAACAAGAGAATGCCCTGTAATATAAGGCATACCAAGGGGCTTAACCACATTCTCTTTGCCTTTATGTGATGTACCAACTACATTTTCAGGACTGGTATTATGATGCAGCCTCCCACTCCATGGTCTATCAACAGAACCGTTGGTGGATGTGAGGAATCTCTTGGTCCACTCAATGACTGTGATTGCTGACTTGCATTTTGTGCAACCACATTTCCACTTACATCAGCCCCAACATCATCTTTTTCAGTAGCATACTAGCTACTCATCTCATCAAATACAATATCCCTGCTTACCCTGAATTCATGTGTAGCAAGATTATAGCATCTATATCCCTTTTGCTCAAGGGAATACCCAATAAACACACATTTTTCAGCCTTTGGATCCAGCTTAATATGCAACTCATCTCGCACATGACATATGCACTTTTAAGTGAGTGTTAATCCCATTTAGATTAACACTATGATCCTCAATTGTGGACATTAATAAGTGTTATGTAAAGGCACTATAAAGGTTGTACATTATGAGACATTGGCCACCCAAGGCCTAATTAGTAAGTTTTGGGCACCCAAGTGTGAATAAGGGCCAATTGTATATAAGGTATTTTCTCATAATGAAAGGACACAATCTCCTTTGTATTATTGAGAGCTCTTCCTTTGTACTTGTGAGAGAGAGTGAGGAGTGAGATCATTCTAGCATTGTGCCTCTCTCATGCTTGTGTGTTTTGTATGAGAGAGTGAGAGAGAGTGTGATTAGCCTATGTGAGGGTGTGAGCAACTCCATGGTGACAGTGAGGAGGTGGAGCTTGGAGTTTGGAGCACATATGCGAGCTTGGAGACTTCAAGAGACACGAGCTCGAAGCATTGGTAAGTACCCCACGACGGTTTTGTTTCATTGCTCATCCATTAGGTGAATGTGTAGAGTTCCCTCTTGGAGGTGTAGTTCAGCATAACATTTTTGGCGTCGCTGCCCGGGGAAACATCTTTGTTTCTTCCATACTCTTAGAGTTTTAGATCTCATTGCATAGTATTCATTGTTGCCTTTGCATTTTGGTAATGTATTGTGTGGAAAATGGAAGGATAAGGTGTATGTGGTTGAAAACAAAATTTTAGTTTTGATGCTGTGAGTATTGTGGAAAGTAGTTTAGGAAAGGATTCATTGGTTATTCTTGATAGCACCACAAAAAAAAAAAAAGTGTGTTGTTTTCTTCTCTTTTCAAAAATTCAACAAAATAAAAAACATAAGGAACCATTGATTGAGCCAGGAACTTGCATTCCATTCCCTAGAATTGGCACAATATAATTTTTATCAATTGGATAAGTATTATGCACCCAAGACTACAAATTACCAATGCAAAAAACTTCATGTGAAAGTGCGGGAAGTTGTTCACGACGTTGTGTGAAGTTTTTAGGGAACCTCAAACTCAACTTGTACATGTGTACATGAGTGTTGTTCGTGTTGTGGTGAAGTCATGGGGGCACCCATTGACTTAGTGTGGGCATCGTGGATGCGGCAGTCAGGCTTTTGGTTTTAATGGAAGTGTATGTGTAGAAAAAAATGATCAAATCCTGGAAGCAGAGCTTGTCCGGAGCATGGTCGGTTGGAGAAGATGTCAGCTGTTCGATGGCTCGTATGTGTGCATGACTGTTTGATATGTGTGGGCACGTCAAAATACAATGGGCACAAGGTCGTGTTTGAGAATGTGTGGAGCATGAGGGCAATAATAGAAAAGGGAGCCATGAACCTTGGCATGAGTGTGAAAAGCAATGGTGGCCATCTATAAGGTTTTAAGAAAAAGGAAAGAAATGATAAACAACGTGGCCACCTATAAGGTAAACCACGTGGAGTTTTTTTCGAGCTGCCAGCATGACAATTCTAGAAGCTGGCCAGCGCAGTAACGGAATCGTGAAGTCGACGCAGCTGAACAACGAAAAAGGAGAGGAGGCCGCTGGGTGTTGTTGCAGTGGTGGGGGAATCTCATTGAACGCAGAGGACAATGGCCCCTTTTGTTTGGGTGGCGAGCTGCAGCCACAGACTCAAGGAAGCATGGGCGAAGGGAGTTTGCCGTGTGGAGAGCTGAGAGGCTCTGGGGTGTGCCGCCAGGTGCTGATGGAGATGCCGACGCAAGAAGCAATGAAAGGATGGGCTGTGAGCGTGGAGACCAGAGAACAAGCGCGGTCTCTGTTGTTGCAGAGACAGGCTGGGGAGAAGGAGACATAAGCGAAGGGTTGACAGTGCTGGCGACAGTGGGTAGCACAGCGTGGGGAGTTGCCGCCTAGGAGCTGCTGGCGTAAAGGTACAAGGCAAGTGTGGGCCGCCTTGTGACAAAACTGAAGGTTAACCAGTGGAGCGCAGACAAGACAGGTGCGTGGAGGCAAGCTGCTGGGCAGAGCTGTGAAGACAGCCAGCGTAGGTGACCGGTTTTGGAGTGAAGGGAACATGCATAGGCTGGTGTTGGTGCTAGTTGAAGGCGCATGGATCATCAAATGAAGAGTCTGAATTGCTGAGGCGACTGGGAAGACAGCTACAGGCAGGCGAAGTGCAGAGGGGCGCAGGCTTGGTGGGCCTTTGGTATTGTGTGGCTTGGGCTGGTTGTTGGGTTTGTGACAAAGTCAGAAGGGTGACTGGTTCTTTGCCTTGAGGACTGGCAGTGTGCTGGTGGTGTAGGAGAGAGTGACCTTCAGCTGAGATGCAGAGCAGAGAGTGAAGAGGTCTGCTGCTGCAGAGAAGCAAGGAGCGAAGGGATTTGAAGCGACCAGGAGCTGGAGAGGGCTGATTGCGAGCGGGTGCTTGATGAAGCTGGAGAGGGCTGATTGCGAGCGGGTGCTTGATGAAGCTGGTGTCTGGGATATCTTGGATATCCAATTCTGTAAAGATAAAGGTCTTTTCTGAAATATAAGTCTTGTTCATGCTCTTTGGTCTGGTGTTCTGGTGTGTTTGCATGCGTGTGTGGAAGTGTGGCACCCTATAAAGACGTAGACAGCTCTACCGCTTCCGTGCCATCACTTTTTGGTGCCTCCACAGAGGAGCAGATTTCCTCTGGTTTGTGAAAGAGAAGAGGGGCTGTATGAGAAAGATTTGGAAATGGCTCAGGATTTTCCGGAGTATTGGGGATTGCCACAGGAGAGTGCAGTCAGGTTTCTCTGGAGAAGATGGAATTTACAGCCTTGATGAAAGACACGGCAACCCCGGAGATCCTTTCTCAGATTTTGGCTTATTGCTTGCAAGGTGATGCAAAAGTATGGCTGCAGATGTTTGTAACTACACACAGGAATGTTCATCGACAGGATCCTGAGTACTGTGCAGTCAGAGCTGCATTTTTGGCACAGTTTGTCCATATGAAGAGTCCGAATGAAGTGTGGAAGGAGTTGTGTAACATTCAGCAAAAGGACGGTCAGGATGTGGATCAGTATCTGATAGAGTTTAGTAGACTGTGGAGTCTATGGTGTGAGGCTTTGATTCCTGAAGTACCCCCACAGATGATAAAGAGGGAGCGGTTTGTGGTTGGTCTGGAGCCAACGATCCGTCTGAAGGTGGAGCTGAAGAACCTGGATAGCTTTGAGGAGGCTGTCAGAGTTGCTCGAGAGAAGGAGTGGAAGGTGAAGCGTTTGAGGCAGATGGGAATACAGGAAGAGCCGAGGAGGTTTGTGAAAGTGCCAGAGATTGAGAGTATGCATCCTGGAAGAAAAGCTGCTGTTGTTCCTAAACAGGAGGATTCTTTGAAGAGGGAGGTTCATGATGCAGTGGAGCTCATGAAGTCTTTAAGCTTGAATTGGATGGAGTCTGCAGGAAGAGGACGAGGCATGGGTGATATGGAAAGGAAGACTGATGCATCATCTGGTTTTAAAAGAAATTCAGCAGATATTGGAAGAGGGAGAGGGTATCTGTGTGATGTACAACGCCGGAATTGTGGTGAGTGGGGTCATATCAGTCCATAATGTGAGAGACCAGCCAGAGCTAATGGTGGCATATATCAATTGTCTTTGGGAATGAGTGATAAGGTGATGGGCCCTAATATGCAGGTGAAGGATGCAATTCAGCCCATTGGCAATGTTTGTGAAGCCCATGAGGTCACATTTGTAGAGCAGGATATGAGACAGATTAATCTGTTGGGAATGGAGAAGGGTGAGGTTTCTGGAATCAATCGTGAAGAGCTTTTAGGAGGTGAGGAGGAGGAGGATGAGGGTATTGATGATGCTGTGGATTGTGAAAGTGATGCTAGTGCTGAGGAGCCTGATGTGTTTGAGTATGGATATGGCTTGGATGATCTCTTTGATTCAAAAGAGTAACGACTTGCAGGTGCCAGTACTTCAGCCAGTCAAGGTGGAGTGTGATGATCAAGGTGTTACTAATGAAGATACTATGGATGGAGTATGTATGGATGATCTGGGTGATGAGTTGGATACTGCAGCTTGTGAGAGTGTGGATGGTGAGTTGGACAGTGTACTTGATAATGCACTGGATGATCTGTTGAAGTTGGCTTCCTCAAAGAAGGAAACAAATGCTTGCATGCCAGTTGTGCAGAAAGGGAGTGATGGTGTGACTGATGATGAGTTGGATGCTACTTTGGATGATGGTGTGATAGATTTCGCAGGTGCGGATGCTGATCATAAGGTGTGTGTTCCTTGTCATGCCCAAGAGAATGAGTCGGTTGTCAGTGGTGAGGATGCATGTGAGGCTATTGTTGTTGGTCAGGGGGACCAAGATGCTTTGCCTGAGAGTTTGGGGAGCTTGGACTTGGTAGAGATGCCTGTGCAAGATGTGGAGAATCTTGAAGGATCGCCAATGGTCTTGAAGCTGGAGAAACTGCAGGAAAGCAACAATGATGAGTCTGCAGTGCATGAAGTTGCTGTGTGTGATGTTGATGGGCTGAAGGGAAATGAGTTTATGAAGGACACACCACATGTGGATGCTCAGAATATGGATGAGCGGTTTGGTTATAATTCGAGTCTGGCAGTTAGTCCAGAGGAAGGGTTGGAAGCCAATGATGTGGGTTGTAAATTGGGTGACCACCATGAGGTGGAAGTTGATCATCAGCAGATGTGTGTTATTTCGGTATATGATTATGAGTGGGAATCAGATATGTCAGAGGGGAGTAGAGGTGAGGAGTGGTTGTCTCCATCACGAGGATATGTGAGCTGGTATGGAGGAGGGAGTGCAACAGTAGGTGGTGATGAAGCCAAAGGGGGTTGCTGAAAGTGGAAGGCCATGACAGGGTGTATCAATGGTTGTTTGATAGAGAAAGATGCTTGAAGAATTGGAAGGTAGATGCACCGAGGTTTTTATTTGATCCAGGGGGATAAATGGTTTCTGTTTGTGCAGCTGCTGGACATAAATGTCTCAGCAGAAAAAAGGGGGTTGCTAAATATGTGTGAAGTTTTTAGGGAACCTCAAACTCAACTTGTACATGTGTACATGAGTGTTGTTCGTGTTGTGGTGAAGTCATGGGGGCACCCATTGACTTAGTGTGGGCATCGTGGATGCGGTAGTGAGGCTTTTGGTTTTGATGGAAGTGTATGTGTAGGAAAAAATGATCAAATCCTGGAAGTAGAGCTTGTCCGGAGCGTGGTCGGCTGGAGAAGATGTCAGCTGTTCGATGGCTCGTATGTGTGCACGACCGTTTGATATGTGTGGGCACGTCAAAATACAATGGGCACAAGGTCGTGTTTGAGAATGTGTGGAGCATGAGGGCAATAATAGAAAAGGAAGCCATGAACCTTGGCATGAGTGTGAAAAGCAATGGTGGCCATCTATAAGGTTTTAAGAAAAAGGAAAGAAATGATAAACAACGTGGCCACCTATAAGGTAAACCACGTGGAGTTTTTTTCGAGCTGCCAGCATGACAATTCTGGAAGCTGGCCAGCGCAGTAACGGAATCGTGAAGTCGGCGCAACTGAACAACGGAAAAGGAGAGGAGGCCGCTGGGTGTTGTTGCAGTGGTGGGGGGGGTCTCATTGAACGCAGAGGACAAAGGCCCCTTGTGTTTGGGTGGCGAGCTGCAGCCACAGACTCAGGGAAGCGTGGGCGAAGGGAGTTCACCGTGTGGAGAGCCTGAGAGGCTCTGGGGTGTGCCGCCAGGTGCTGATGGAGATGCCGACGCAAGAAGCAGTGAAAGGATGGGCTATGAGCGTGGAGACCAGAGGGAGCTGGTGATAGCAAAACAAGCGCGGTCTCTGTTTTGCAGAGACAGGCTGGGGAGAAGGAGACATAAGCGAAGGGTTGACAGTGCTGGGGGCGACAGTGGTGGGTAGCACAACGTGGGGAGTTGCCGCCAGGTGCTGATGGAGATGCCGACGCAAGAAGCAGTGAAAGGATGGGCTGTGAGCGTGGAGACCAGAGGGAGCTGGTGATAGCAAAACAAGCGCGGTCTCTGTTTTGCAGAGACAGGCTGGGGAGAAGGAGACATAAGCGAAGGGTTGACAGTGCTGGGGGCGACAGTGGGTAGCACAACGTGGGGAGTTGCCGCCTAGGAGCTCTGCTGGCGTACAGGTACAAGGCAAGCCTTGTGACAACTGAAGGTTAACCAGTGGAGCGCAGACAAGACAGGTGCGTGGAGGCAAGCTGCTGGGCAGAGCTGTGAAGATAGCCAGCGTAGGTGACCGGTTCTGGAGTGAAGGGAACATGCATAGACTGGTGTTGGTGCTAGTTGAAGGCGCCTGGAGGATCATCAAATGAAGAGTCTGAATTGCTGAGGCGACTGGGAATACAGCTACAGGCAGGCGAAGTGCAGAGGGGCGCAGGCTTGGTGGGCCTTTGGTATTGTGTGGCTTGGGCTGGTTGTTGGGTTTATGACAAAGTCAGAAGGGTGACTGGTTCTTTGCCTTGAGGACTGGCAGTGTGCTGGTGGTGTAGGAGAGAGTGACCTTCAGCTGAGATGCAGAGCAGAGAGTGAAGAGGTCTGCTCTGCTGCTGCGGAGAAGCAAGGAGCGAAGGGATTTGAAGCGACCAGGAGCTGGAGAGGGCTGATTGCGAGTGGGTGCTTGATGAAGCTGGTGCCTGGGATATCTTGGATATCCAATTCTGTAAAGATAAAGGTCTTTTCTGAAATATAAGTCTTGTTCATGCTCTTTGGTCTGGTGTTCTGGTGTGTTTGCATGCGTGTGTGGAAGTGTGGCACCCTATAAAGGTGTAGACAGCTCTACCGCTTCCGTGCCATCAACGTGAACCATTTTTTTACAATTTCATGCCATGAGTCGCTCACAAAATCAGCGCTAGAATTTTAGCCGAAAATCACGGGATTACATTCCAAAAATAGAAACCCTTATCCTAACACCCTTGACACAATTCAATCCGCCAAAAATTGGATCACGTGAAAGTGCAGTAGACTTTCACGACGTGAACCATTTTCGAAGTAGTTCACGACGTGAAACACTTTCGAAGTAGTTCACAGCATGAAACACTTTTTGTTTCACGACATGAACTTAATCCTGTTGTTTCACGAGAAGACCAAAACCAATGAATTGACAAAACTAAGGCTGTGAGGTTCGGATAAAGAAGGAATTAATCTTAAAGAGAAAGATTGGATCACGTGAAAGTGTAGTGGACTTTCATGACTTGAACCATTTTTGACGTAGTTCACGACGTGAAACACTTTCGAAGTAGTTCACGGCGTGAAACACTTGTTGTTTCATGACGTGTTCTGTAGTTTCATGACGTGAGAAAAATGTTTCACGACGTGAACCATTTGTTCTGCAGTTTCATGACGTGAGCTAAGTCCTCCTATTTCACGATGTGAATTATTCTCTGTTAATTCACGCCTTCTAAAACAGAGCGATAGAACAAGAAATTGAACCAATTGGGTTGGATACTATCTTATCAAATCATACATACATGCACTTAAGATCTGGAAAACTCATCGGAGACTATCTCACACCTGACGATAGTGCATCAAATTATCCAAGAACTTCCTATCAAAGAAGTGTGGGATTGGGACAGTCTGCAAGCACACACTTAAGTGTCTTGAGAAACCTGACCACATTGCAGAAACCAGTAGTGAGGAATCCATGGAAGAAGGGCTGAGATACATTGGGTTTGGGGAAGGTGACAAACCACGCTCTCCAACTAAGTCTAGTGAGATCATTGATATAGCCCCCGAGGATTTTTTGGTCTCCAAACCAGTCTCATGATTAAGGAGTAATCTGCAGGCATGGGTCCGTCAACTAGTGCTAGACTCGGTCCAAGACAAGAAGTGCCATTCCAGACGTTGAATTCTAGGCTATCAAATACTGGCACCCCCCGAATTAGGCAAGATATGGAAAGTGCAATTAGGATGGGTAAAATATTCTTTCCCACCACCGAGGAACTGGAATTGGGCTTCCAACAAAGTGAGGTGGAACAACAACTCCGAGAATTGAGCTTAAGAAAACAAGAGCTTGATACTCGCACGACAAGAGCTGAGAGAAAGGAGACAGATAATGTTAACCATCTCTAATTACGAGGAAAGGAATCTAAAATTACTATAGGTAGAGGCGATGGGAATATTTCAAACCTGGAACCCATCAATGAGGAACCCAGAATAGAGGAAGGGGTTACAACTAGAGAAGAAGAGGGTAACATAGCCAACTTGGCTGTAGAAGTTGAGGACCGGCTCTATACCAAGAAGGACATAGAGCTAATGATCAATCACCCTACATTCCTACAAGATATGAAACTCTTAATTACACAAAGATACATGGAAGCTACTATTGGGGAATCTCACCAAGATACCAAAATCGGACAAGTCCACGAACCTGAGATACCAAGAAGAGCCAACATGGGTAGGGGATGAGGTCTAGGAAGGGGGGGGGATTCCCCAAAGACCTAGAAATGATCCAGCCATGGACCTTAATGGAGCCACAAGGACAGACTTGTTAAGTATTGCTGTTGAGATGGGTAGGGGGATGACCAAGGAGTTGGGTTCTACCTTAGAACCTCAACCTCAACCTTCCCAGTGAAGCCCCATATCATCTCAAAACTTGTCCAAAAATTCTCTGGGGATGGAGATCCTATCTAGCATGTAGAGATTTTTGAATCTACATGTGAAACCTGCGGACCAGTCAGTGATGTGACCATGATACATGCTTTTTCTCTGACCTTAGAAGGAAAAGCTCATCAGTGGTTCAGAACCCTTAAGCTTGAGGACAAGGTTAACTTCACCAAGTTAAAAAACATTTTTGTGCCCAGCTTTGCACGTAGTGGTGATAGGTGGAGCCCTATGGCCCAACTACATAACATCAAACAGAAAGAAGATGAGTCTATGAGAGATTATGTTTCTTGCCTGAAACACTTGAATTCAAGATGCAAAATTCGGGAAAGATTGATAGACGATCAATTGTTGCCTTGTTTCAGGAGAGGGGTTAGGGACCATGTAATGCATGATTACTTGGTACTAGCCCGGCTAGCTACCCTTGATGCATGTTGCAAATTGGCAATTGAATAATGAAGATAACATGTGAGAATTGCCACAACCTGAGGATGTTAGAACATCGGCACAGCAACCACGACTTCGTGTTTCTCGAGTCATCAAGAAATTGGAACTCAAAGCAAACAAGTTGGACATATGACTGTGGATGATGAGCTTAGCAATGCTATATTGGAGAAACTAAAGGTAAGGGAAGGAAGAGAGATATCGGGCCATGGGCATAGTCACCTTTACCCCTGAAGGGAACTGGTGTGGTGCTCCATGTGCAGATTAAACCATACCACCACTGAATGTCCGCACAGTTAAGGGCAAGACCATTACTGTATTGTGCACATTGTGTAAAATTGGGCAATTATGACACATCATCGTGTAGATTTCCAAGGTTTCAAAATATAGCACAACTGTAAACAAATAGAGCCCCACTGGCTTTGCCAGCACCACCTGTGCAAACCACTGCCACTGCTATACAACCCAACCTTTCTTACCTACCTAAGGGGATGTTTTAGGTACAAGACACTTTGCACTTGCCACCACCAATTCTACCGCCACAACCACCACATGCCAACATCAATCAAGTAGTGATTGAAGAGCCATTAGAAGATATTGAACTAGTAGAGGAACTAGAATTTAGTGGAGAATACTATGAGGATATGGGTGATGTCATGCCAGAGTATTATGTCCTACATAATAATAAGCCAGTACCTGTGTTTCAAACCACAGTATAGTGGAAGGGTAAGGAAATCAACTCAAATCTGAGAAGAGGGCCTTTACAGTGCTATGGCTGTGGTGGGCCACATCGAGTAGCCGAATGCCCAAATAAGAATATGACTCATACACACCAACCACAACAAGTAGTGACCACACCTAATGACATGCCAGTGCTCACTTGCACACTAAGTGTGGAATTGATCATCTGATCAAAGACTATCCCTCTACGAGCAAGCGGTTCAGCTTCTTCTACTGCTAATCAGAGGCCACCACCGTTCGTACCATTAGTGTACAGTCTGGGAAGATCACACCACTCAATGTCCTAACACGAACTCAAGCTCAGTCGGGTGACAAAGGGAGGAACCGGACGGATGCTACTATTTCCAAATCTGGCCATAGGAGAAGAGTGACGAAATTAGGAAAGGGGGACACACAGGTTATAATCCAAGATGGATCTGAAGAAGACACAATTGATATCGGATCCACACAATCAAAGGAAAAGGGGAGTCAAGGGATAAATCTGGAAGGGTTAGACCAGGGAAAACAAGAACAACCAACAACCCAAGGGGGTTGGAGAATATCCTAATGCTGACGAAGAAATAAGGAAGTTAGAAGATGCCAAGACCCTAGTTGAAAAATACCAACAAATTTATGAAGCCGAGCCTAGCCTAGGGCCAGCCGAGTAAGGGATACCATCTATCCACTGGATGCACCACCCCACAAGAGGGCCTTGAACCTAACCACCCTGATTTTCGGAAGAAACTGAAGCAGACTCCCAAACAAACACAATGACTAGACTGCTCGAGGAAAATGAGTTGGGGGGATCCATTCATTCCTTTCCTGTGGAAGAAAACGAGACACCTCGATGGGAAGAAAACTCTATATCTAAGGAACCCAGGGATATAGGAATCCTAGCAGTGGTGTTATTCACGCCTGTCTAGATGCCCTTGGGTCAGTTATTATGCAATTCACCCACCTATGGATAGATGTAAAAGAATGGGTCGAAGGAGGTCTAAGGCTGCCACCCTTGGTAGAAAGACCTTTGAGGCATGCAAAGGAAATGCGAGTGGTTAAGATACCAGTTAACCAACTGGGATGCTACTATGAGAGTGATGACACGAATGCTACCATTCTGATTCCTTCTCATAATGGATACCAGGCATTAGCCATCTTGGATGGTGGAGCAGGTGTCAGCATCATTACCAAACATTGCTGGGAAAATTGGGGTAAGTCGGATCTAAAAAGTGCAGATCGAATCGTTAAGATGGCTGATGGAACAAGACCCATTGGGCTCTTAAAAAATGTGAAGTTCAAACTCTTTATGTTTCAATATTGACATACATTTGTGGTCATGGACTTCTTACATATGACATAATATTGGGATGACCTTTCATGAGGGAATCCAAATTGGTGCATGATTGGGCCTTAGATCATGTATATGTACGCAAGGACTCACAAACATTAAAGATTGATCTAAGAGTATGGAAGGCACACCCCATGGAAGGGCAATTGTTCGGTCACAACGGAGCAAACCACATCCCTACAGATATGCTAGCTCACAAAAGGGGAAACTAAGGATGAGGAGGATACGGAGATGTATGCATCATTACCTCCCCTAGATTTCTGTGAGAATTGGATGCATGTGTTGGCCATAATTGATGTGATGCAACCTAAGGGAGTCCAATATTTGGATTCCGGAAACATCCCTACGACTTCTATCTACATGGTTGACTGGCAGACCATGGATGGGGAGTCAATAGAGAAGACATCAAATACAAAAGGCACCATGGTGCAAATTTGAACAAGTAGTCAGTGCATCAGGCAATGGCGAAAACAAAAACGGTACCTAGCCCGACGAAACGCATCGCTGCAAAGCAAACCAACGAATGCCCAATGGTTAAGATACCTTGGGGCTACAAGGGTACATGATGAATTCTCTATTGGGGCGCAAAGAGTTGAGTAAAATATCATTGGAAGGGAGGAATCTAGAGCAGAACGCCCTTAAGAAAATCAATACACCCAAAATTACAAAAATAGGATGCAGAAAACGTAACAAAGCTTTGGCAGAGGCAGAACAAGAGGCCAAGAAAATAAAAAAAAGACAATGAAGACAAAATGGATGTACTCTCAGTGCCTAACCATTTCAAGAACTATACAATTGACAATAGAAGAGTGGCCCTGTTAACAGCCACCACCACTAGGTTAAGAGAGGAAGGGCTATCGACATCATAATACGATGGCCCGGTAGAAGTCAAGGAGATTGAAGAAGCAAGATCCGTATATGTAAGATTCCTCCCTCCAGCTTTTGAGGTGTAAGTACCTCCCTTTCTGATTTTATAATTATTCCCCTCTCTCAAATAAAAGAAAGATCCTGTTTTACCCTGTTTTAGGCTAGAGAGAGAAAATGTCTAAAGGGAGGTAATTCAAAATTGAGATATTTTTGGATATAAAAATCATCCTAGTGTCTAAAATGGTTTTCCCTAAAACAGAAATTCAAAAAGAACTTTCCAATGTGCAATTGGAATTAATTAAAAATAGGTAAAAAGGACCTTAGCCTAAGGGTCCAGATTTTCAGAAATTTTTAGATTATGGTCCAATTAAGGTTCCTATGGACCAATAAGATTAATCCAAATGTAGGGAGGAGATAAATTGAAGAATAAAAGAAAATCTCCCAAAAATGAGTAAATGCTCACATAAGATGAAGAGTTGACTAAGGACAAGGTTTATTAGTTAAAAAAGAAAAGATATTTAGAGGAAATGATGCATTTTTGACACCTCAGTGTGAGGATCTCCCCTCATGAAGGAGGCGCCTATTTCACATGTGTGGAGGAGATTTAAACTAAAAAAATAATGAGATATTTTTATCTCTCCTCTCTCCTATTTCAACTAGATCCAAAAAGTAAGCTAAATTGACCCAAAAATGGCCAAAAATTGACCAAACTGATCTAGGAAATTCTAGAATCAGTTTGCTTGGTTAGAGGCTCACGTTTTCCTATAAATAGAAGCCTCCCTCTTTTGTAAAAGCTTAGTAGTGTTTATGCACTATTACTCTACTCCTACCCAGAGCCAATTACATTGAATTTTCTTGATAATTCAATTGTTTTTGGCTTAATCCTCTCCAAAGTAATTGGTGGCCACTCTTGCTTCAAACAAGAGTAGAACCCTCAATCCCTCAAGCCAAAGGAAAGCTTACAACTCTATGTAAGCTAATTTTTCTTACTTTTTAAATTTAAATCTATGGTTTTCTTGATTTTTTTTTGTTTTATAAATGATTAAAGTAAACTCTGATGCTATGCCTTGATGAAAAGGCCATCCCCTTCTCTTCCTTTACAATTTAGCCTTTCTTTATCCTAGAATGTTTAACAAAAAGATTAATTAAACTTTTCTTATTGTTTACTCTCTTGGAAACTGAAAATTGAGTAGATTAGAGTCCTTTACATCTAATTGGGGTTAATTTAAATTGAAAATAGAATGTTAAAAATGAGAAATGGTCAGCCATACAAAGGAGCTTATGGCAAAATTTTCTAGAATTTTGTGGAAAAGAAAGTTTATTTTTATATTATTCCAAAAGAGTAATTCCCACCGTTTGTGCATTCTAAAAGAAATATTCTAATTCTTATGAATATGCATGGATATTACTAATGTTAATTATTGAATTTAATTTCTATGCATAGAAAGATGCATAATGGAAATTTTTATTATAAGTGTTGTTTTCATTGAATTTAATTTCTATGCATAGAAAGATGCATAATGAAAATTTTTATTATAAAAGTGTTGTTTTCATTAAATTTAATTTCTATGCATAGAAAGAAGCATAATGGAAATTTTTATTCTCATTAAATTTGATTTTATGCATAGAAAGACGCATAAAGGGTTTATTTTTATTTCAAAAGTGTTATTCTCATTAAAATTGATTTTATGCATAGAAAGATGCATAAAGGGTTTATTTTTATTTCGAAAGTGTTATTCTCATTAAAATTGATTTTATGCATAGAAAGATGCATAAAGGGTTTATTTTTATTTCGAAAGTGTTATTCTCATTACAATTGATTTTATGCATAGAAAGATGCATAAAGGGTTTATTTTTATTTGGAAAGTGTTATTTTTCTTAAATTTGAATTTATGCATAAATAGATGCATAAAAGGATTTTTATAAAAGTGTTATTCCCACTGAAGTTGATTTTTATGCATAAATAGATACGTAAAGAATCTTTATATTAAAATTAGAATTCTCTTAAATTCTATGTTTAAATTCTATGAATAGATGTGATGTGAATCAGATAAATGTAAATGAATGGATGGATGCATGTGATGAGATGTGATGTGAATCAGATAGATGGGAATAAATGGATGGATGGATGTGATGTGAATAGAGGTGATGAGAATGTGAGGTGAATAGATGTGAGGAGATGTGATGTGAATCAAATAGATGGGAATGAATGGATGGATGGATGTGATGTGAATAGAGGTGATGAGAATGTGAGGTGAATAGATGTGATGAGATGTGATGTGAATCAAATAGATGGGAATGAATGGATGGATGGATGTGATGTGAATAGAGGTGATGAGAATGTGAGGTGAATAGATGTGATGAGATGTGATGTGAATCAGATAGATGTGAATGAATGGATGGATGGATGTGATGTGAATAGAGGTGATGAGAATGTGAGGTGAATAGATGTGATGAGATGCGATGTGAATCAGATAGATGTGAATGAATGGATGGATAGATGTGATGTGAATAGAGGTGATGAGAATGTGAGGTGAATAGATGTGATGAGATGCGATGTGAATCAGATAGATGTGAATGAATGGATGGATGGATGTGATGTGATGTGAATAGAGGTGATGAGAATGTGAGGTGAATAGATGTGATGAGATGTGATGTAAATCAGATAGATTGGAATGAATGGATGGATGGATGTGATGTGAATAGAGGTGATGAGAATGTGAGGTGAATAGATGTCATGAGATGTGATGTGAATCAGATAGATGGGAATGAATGGGTGGATGGATGTGATGTGAATAGAGGTGATGAGATGTGAGGTGAATAGATGCAACGTGAATCATATAAATGTGAATGAATTGATGTCATGTGAATCAGAATGTAAATGAATGATATGGGATGTGAGTGAATGTATGTGATGATAATGGATGTGAATGTGTATGTGAAGAATGAATGTGAATGTGTATGTGAAGAATGGATGCGAATGAGTATGTGAAAGAATGGATATGGATGTGTATGTGAAGAATGGATGTGAATGAGTATGTGAAAGAATGGATGTGGATGTATGTGAAAGAATGGATATAGATGTGTATGTGAAAGAATGTGATGTGATGTAAAGAGATGAGATGTGACATGAATATATGTGGATGTGAAGTGATAGATATGAATGTATGGATAGATGTGAGTAGTCGTACATGTGAACGATTGAATGGATGTGGATGAATGAGATGCAATGTGTATGAATGAGATATGATGTGGATGAATGAGATATGATGTGTATGAATGAGATGCGATGTGGATAGATGAGATGCGATGTGTATGAATGAGATGCGATGTGGATAGAAGTAATGTGATATAATGGTGATGAGAATGAATGTGATGGATATGAATGAATGTGATGTGATGGGATGTGAATCGAGATAGATGTGAATGAATGAGATGTGAGGTAAAATGAATGAGATGTGATGTGAGTGATGTGGTCTGAATGAATGAGATGTGAGTGAATGTGATGTGGTCTGAATGGATGAGATGTGAATGAATGTGATGTGATGAGATGTGGATATGGGTAGATGCAAATGGATGAGATCTGATGAGGATAAATTGAGGAAAGATGTGATGAGATGTGGATATGGGTAGATGCAAGTGGATGAGATCTGATGAGGATAAATTGAGGAAAGATGTGATGAGATGAAAATAATGTGATTGGATGAGAATAGGAATACTTATGAAATGGTTATGGAATTAAATAATGTGGTTTGATGTGGAAAGACAAGAGTTCGTTATAGAAACTATATTTATGACCTATTTTTAAATGACTGTTTTATGTCAAGAATGCTGGGGAAGCATTTTGACCGTCTTGTGAATGAGGTCGTGGAGACCTAACTGTTAAAGTTGCAACAACCTGACGGAGAGTCAATGGAGGATGTCTCGCGTAGCAAGGTCGGCTGAGGTCTTGACCAGCCTCGGTTCCATTAAAATGGTGAGCTTCCGGTACGGTGGATGAGGGACCAAGGAAGTGGCCTATGAGTGAAGCGCTAGGTCACCTGCAAATGATCCTAGAGGGTGCGAAGGATCCTAGAGGGTGCTGACCATACGGTGCTCAGGCTCTGGGTCACCGACGATACCCACGCGTGCATCGAGAAAGATATTGGAACAAGGAGTAAGAGTTGTTTTCTGAATTCGGGCATGGATCTGGTTGATTAACCTTGCTGGTCCTTAACGGATGAGTCCATGGCTCTTTTATATGGATCCATTGGTTGATCTTGCTGATCTTCAATGGAGATTCCATTTTGATATGTGAATATATTGCCGAGTACTATGAGCTAGGAAACCATCGAAAAGACCCCTGAGTGGACAAGTGGTGAGCGTTCTGGTTGCCAATGATGCCATAGGTACACCGATGGAGTGATTGGAAATAAGGATTCAACCGAAGATTTTGAGGATTATGATTAGTGACACAATGATTTCATTAAACGATTGTTTTAAAGACAGCTGAATCTATGAGAAAGGAAATTTCATATTGGGTGTGTAAGTGGTGTGACTAGTTTTAAGTTTGCATGAATATCCGGCTAGGGGGCCTAGGAACTCTTTTCCCTCTGGTATCCGAGACAAAACCTAACCAAATTCCTAATTGGATCCCATCACTACAGTGGTTGGGTGGTTGGCTAACCCACGGGACTGATGGACGGGGTTAGGACTGATGGATCCCAAAAATGAGACTCAATTCTGTTATAGTACAATAGATGAAGTAAATCCCGGATAAAAATTATTCTATGGGAAAGAATCAACTACTGTGCCTCTCAATTAGGAAAAAAGCGTTGGTCTCTTTGATCCAAGTGCAATCTTTTGCTTGATTTGACTATGATACTTACGGGTTTGGTCAGATCAGTTCAGTTAGTTAAGGCTCTTGACTACATTAAAGAAAAAAATATCCTGGAGGAATCGCCCGTGCTTTTCGGGCGAGGGAAGTTTATTCGAGTTTGGTTTTGGAAGAACCAAGGGATTAGTCTCTTGTCTGGATATCCGTGGGCAAGGCCCCGAGAGTGAGGGACCCTGCCCCGTGCAAGAAGTGCTACTTCCATTGCTACCATCCCTGAATTCGTTGCACGGTGGGATCGGGATCTTTTTAGTATACATTGCCAACGATTTGACCTCTGTAGAAGAAGCAGAGCTTATTGCTCTTCTCAAGGAATACAAGGATTGTTTTGTCTGGAACTATAAGGAAATGAAAGGGGTACCACCCAAAAGGAGGTATAACATACAATTCCAATTATGGAAGAATCACGGCCTACTACCAGGCAGAAACCATACCAGATAAATCCAAAGTATGCAGTAATTGTAAAGGAGGAAATTGATAAGCTCATTGTTGCTGCTGACTTTATCTATGAGATCGAACATATGGATTGGTTATCACCCATTATGATAGTGCCTAAAAAGAATGGAAAATTGAGAGTATGCATCGATCTTAAGAAAGTAAATGCAGCCACTCAAAGGGACCATTACCCATTGCCATATACCGAACATGTCTTGGAAAGAGTGGCGGAAAGGAAGCATATACAGCTTCTTGGATAGGTTTTCAGGGTACAACCAGGTGTCCATAGCACCAGAAGACCAACATATAACTGCCTTCAATACCATGTGGGGAACATTCGCTTATTTACAAGGTTATGCCGTTCGGTCTTACAAATGCCCCGGCAACCTTTCAAAGATTGATGTGCACCGCTTTTAAGGACTACTTGCAAAAGTGGTTGGAAGTGTTTATTGATGATCTATGTGCACATTCTCAATGGGAAGATCATTTGAACTATTTGAGGAAGGTGTCTGAACGTTGCCGATTATATCGGATATCATTAAACCCTTTGAAGTGCCAAGCATGATGTGATACTAGGACACATAGTCTCAAAAAATGGCATATCCCCACTGATGGTAGCAAGGTCAAGTTGATCTTGGAACTACCACTTCCCACCAACCACAAAGGTGTGCAAAGGTTTATGGGTCATGTGGATTATTATCGACACTTCATCATATTTTATGCTAAGACAGCAGAGCCAGACCCTTGTATAAACTACTCATTGTCTTTGAGTGGACCAAGGAGTGTCAAGAGGCTTATGATCGTCTGAAGCAAGCCTTGGCAAGCACACCCATTTTGCGACCCCCCCAATTGGGATCTTATATTCCACGTACACATCGATGCGTCAAATTTTTCCATTAGTTGCGAGCCAACCTGGTGAATTCAAGTTGGACTATCCAGTTTGCTTTGCCATCACACGGACTCATGGTTGAAAAGTTGCGTAGAAAACATTGGTTTGATAGAAACCTCAATAAAAAAGAGTTAAAAACAGGGGACCTTGTCCTCATGTATGGTGTGGGAAGCGCCAAGAAAAAGAAACTAAAATACCGCGATCTGGGACCATTCCGCGTATCAGAAATCACACCTCAAGGGTCTGTCCAAATAGAGACAATTGACGGCATCCAAATGGAGGGCTATGTCAATGGGAGTAAACTAAAAAAATACTTTGGACCATTAACCCAGGAGATGCTCTTCCAAGAACACCTCTTAAAAAAACAGAAACAATAAGCAAAAGAAAAGATCGAACCGATGCAAGACAAGGCTAAATCTAGGCAGCAAAAACTAAAATACAGAAGGACGTGATTCATGTCAATATAGCGTCCATAACTCTGGTGGACAAAGAGGATCTAAACATTAAACCAGCAAGTGTCAAGTTGGGACTCACAAAACAACAACAAATAAGGGCATTGCAACAAGTGTTGCATTGATAGATACAGGATCGAACACCATATTGGGGAATATGAGAATTTCCCACAAGTTTGGGACACGTGGTCAAAAGTTTGGATTAACCATAACTTGAACACCACTAATCCAAAATGAGCGCTTTATAGCTCTTTAGATTCCATTTTTAAGCGCTTTCCAACGATAGGTCATATGATAGGGTTTTGAGAAACTTACAAACATGTTATCCATGTCCCCTTTTTTAAGTATTCAAAAATGGGAATTGGGAAATTCCCAAATTCACTAATATGGTGTTATCGAGCCACAACTTAATCTCATATGATACTTGGATAGCCTTAGGCAAACCAAACCTAGAACACACGGATGCAAACGTTCGTAGTGTGCACTTAACAAACACAAAGGCCGTTGGTTATTTAAATGTTAACATTTCCATCAGTAAATAATCCCTTGGTTGGAAAGGTGTTTGTAAATCCTGCAGGTACAATGGAAGAGGAAATGATCTTAGGATGATCCTGGATCTATGGCCCAGGTGCAATATCCAATGGGAAGACATAACAACATCGCCCGCTAACCATTGGTACAAAAGTACTGTCCATACCATTATGGACCGCGGCGGTAAATCAAGGCAAACAAATCGCTGAGGAAGCGGTACCTCAGAAACCAGAATCTACACCCACCATGTTCAAATTGCTTACACAAAGCCCAACATACAAGGGTACATACAAATGGGTACCCAAGATTCACCCGAAAGGTCAACCTGAGAAGAAGGAACAAATGAATGATGAACATTCTCATAAGAGATCCCGGTTCAAAAGTCAACCATCGACACCACCTACAAAGTGGCAGAAGATCAAGAACTTGCAGAAGCTTCATGACTGCTGTCTCAACAGTGGATCCGAAAGGACCTACAGCGAGCACAAGGCTACTATCAAGGAAATACAACAATATGGTTACCTAAAAGAAAATCAATGACAGATTCCACAATAGGTTTAGATCAATATACAAAAGAAGGTAAGAGCTTTTAGCATCAACTCCCCAAAAGGACAAAACCCCCACCTACACTTGTGTGGAGAAGAAAGTAAATTCAGCAACCTGAGTTGAGAATGACTCAAGCAACAATGATACCCACAGTAAATAAAGAATGGAACAATATGTGTGAAGAAAAAAACAAGGGTGTCCCTAGTAGAAGCAATACACAACCAGACATCGCAACAAAAATATTTAATTGGGTGGAAGGAACACTAAAAATCTCCCGATTAGAATTAAAAAATTTTCATCAAACAATGCCTAAAAATACCAAAGAAAACCTTTAGTTTCCATGGTAAAAAATCAATGCATCATCATGTGCATGCAGGTGTGTTTGAGTACAAAAAATCGATTTTATAAACTTCACGTGCAACAGCAAAAAATACTTCATGACGTGAAGTACCCAAAATGTTTCACGACATGAAGTATTTATATGTTTCACGCCGTGAAGAACCCCAAACTGTTTCACGACATGAACCATTTTAGTGTTTCACACCGTGAAAAAGTACAAGAAGTTCATGTCGTGAAATAAAAAAAATGCGGAGCCAATCACAAACTGACACGTGGATTGATCATTTAACGTAGCCATCATGTTTGACGGCTACGCTATAAAAATGATTGCTCTCTTAAATTTTGTCATTTTCACTTGTGATTACACGCTCTCTTTCATTGATTCCTTGCACGCTTCTGACTCTTTGACTCTTGACATTGCCTTCGTGCCTTCTCAAGGTGGGAGCTATACCCTTCTTTTCATTCCTTTTTTTTAAATCCCTTGTTTTCGTTGTTTCTTTTTGAATGTATAAAGTTTTGGGGCGAGTGTTTAAAGTATATCTCTTTTGATTACCGATTCATGGACTGAAAAATAATTGAAAACGAAAAATGCAAATCTGCCTTCTAAAAAATAATTGCATGAAAACATAAGGTATAGAAAACAAATAAAAACAAGCTTCATTGTCATGCAAATATGTGAAAATCTACAACTTCATGGGAGAACTTCACGGGAAAACTTCACGACGGGACTTCACGGCGGGGGAACTTCACGGGAGAACTTCACGAGAGACCTTCACGGGGGGAACTTCACGGGACACTTTCACAGGAGAACTTCTCGTCCTCAAGTCTGCAGCTTCACGAAAACTTTTCACACCTTCAAATTCACATAAATCATGACTGAGACAAACACTCTAGAACAAGAAAATGAATGAGAATGGGAAGAAGAGGGACCTACCTGTCAACAACATGAGCTCTTAGAAAATCGAGTAAACAGTTTAGAAATTCATATTCGTTCTTTCTTTGATGCCCTTGATAATATGAAACTTTAGCTGATTAAGTTAGTTGAAATGATGGACAAGGGAAAGGAGAAATTGGCTCAAGCTTTGAGACCAATTAACTTAAACATGCCCTCTACATCGAAAGATGTTGTACGGTTACTAAAGAAAGAACTATGCCCTCACAAGAAATAGCCCCAAAAGTAACGAGAATAAGAGAAAATCCTGTTCTAAAAGACATGAAACCGCCACAATTTAATGGTGAGGAAAAAGACATAAATAAAGATTCTATCTATACCTTTTACAAAAATGGCAGTACCTTCATAGACTTAAAAATACTCCACCCGAGTATCAATTACTTGAGGCTAGTTTATCGCTACTAGGGCCAAAAGCCTATAAATGGTGAATGAGCCTCAAGGAAACTAGGAGTATTCCAAAGGATTGGCTCAATTTGAAACCATCTTTATGAAATAATTTCTTCCTGAGAATGAACTTGAGAGAAATTGGGAGGTTTGGGATAAGGCTATGCAAAAGGGAAGACCTTTGCTCACCTATATTGCGGACTATTGCGAGATAATCCTCAAATTGCAAGGGATCGATAACTTTCAGAAGACTAGGGGTTCTATAAGGGGGTTAGATAAAACTTTAAAGATATAAGTGAAACATAGTGCACCAAAGACTCTAGAGGAGGCGTTTAAGTTTTCCTAAATCTATGAGGACCACACATGCTTGGGTGGTACTACACTAACCCCATTGAGACAGACCCTAAAACTAGAGATCCTGGTACCTCTAAATCTTTATTTAAGAATAAAAGAAAATTGCCATTTAACAAAGAAAGAAAATAACCTTTCAAGAAGAAATTTGTTAAAGGCCCTAGACTTAGTCAAGAGGACTTTGAAAAGGCCTTCAAAGTCAAGAGGCCCTAGACTTAGTCAAGAGGATTTCAAAAAGGCCAAAAAAGAACATTTATGTTTCACATGTCTCTCACCCAATCATTCTGCATGGAATTGCCCTAGGAAAAAGAAAAAGGGGGAAGATAATAAGGATAAGGGAAACAAAGAAAATCAAATCCATGTTGTGCAAACACTTTCAATTACAAAAAATGAAAAGTATAAATATATTGAGGTGTTACACATGAGGAAATCACACATCAGTGTTGTATGTCATCTGCCATGTGAAAATCTACCTTTGGTCCGCATGAATTAGTTAAGATGCATGGGTTTGTTAAAGGTAAAAGGGATAGGGTCATGATAGATGACTCAGTCACTCACAATTTTGTGAATTATGCCCTTGTCAAGAAGCTTAAGCTTTCCCAACTTACTAGTGCTCATCAATATGTCGTCTCCATGATGTAAGGAGAGGATAAGAAAATATGGGACACTATGGTATCCAATTTGGAAATTGAAATTCAAGACTATAAAGATAATCTTGATTTCCAAATCATGAATATGGATCGAGCAGATATAGTCCTAGGTAGAGAGTGGTTATGGAGTTTGGGACCATCCCCTCAAAACAAGCTACCAGCAAAACTCACTGGAATTTGAAAAGGAGGGAAAAATTTATGTTATTCATGGTGAACACAATGTGCCAAATTCTCCTTTGATATGTTCTCTTGAATTTCAAAAGCTTCTTGAAAGATAATCTTGTGATGTATATATGGTTTGGTGTTAGTCTCTTGTAAATAAGTACTCAGTTTTGAAATACAAAAGAAAGACTTCTTTTCGTGTGTGAGTAATGATGATAAAAGTAAACATGAATTAAGTGAATTGCTTGCTAAGTCTAAAGATGTTTTTTTTTCTGATTTACCTAGTGGTTTGCCACTTGAGAGAGGTGAAATTGATCATGCAATTGAAATGGTTAAAGATGCTAGACCTATTTGTAAACCACCTTATAGATTAAGTGAAGCACAACACATAGAGGTAGAGAGGTAGTTGAAAGACTATATAGATAAAGGTTTCATTAAATCTAGCAATTCACCATGGGCTTTGCCAATTTTATTGGTGAAGAAAAAAGACAGTTCTATGTGACTTTGTGTTGATTATAGAGAACTAAATAATCTTATGATAAAGAACAAGTTCCCTATGCCAAGAAAGGAAGATTATTTTGATCAACTTCAATGGGCTCATTACTTTACAAAGATTGAATTGAGATCGGGTTATCATCATCAAGTAAGAATTAATACTGAGGATGTTTCTAAAAGAGCCTTTAGAACTAGGCATGGGCACTATGAATTTTTGGTAATGCCCTTTGGAGTTACCAATGCTCTAGCTACAGTCATGAAACTCATGAATAGTGTTTTACGACCCTATCTAGGAAATTTTATAGTCGTATTTCTTGATGATATCCTCATCTATAGTAAGACTAAACAAGAACATTTGGAACATTTGAGAAAGGTGTTTCAATTGTTTTACAAAAGAATTCCCTTTATGCCAAAGAATCTAAGTGTGAATTTTTTGCAAAGGAAGTTAAATATCTTGGCCTAGAGATGGTATTAGTATGGATCTAGAAAAGGTTAAGGCTATTTTGGAGTGGCCTGAACCTAGGAATTTAGAAGAGCTATGGATCTTCTTAGGGATGTCTGGATTCTATCATAAATTTATTTGTGACTATGCCAAGATAGCAGTTCCCATGACTGATTAGCTTAAAGGGAAAGGGAAAACATTTGAATGGGTAACTAAAGAAAGGAAAAGCATGGAAAAGCTAAAAGTAGCAATAGTTATGGCTCCAATTTTATATATTGTGGATCTCAACAAACCCTTTGTGGTTGAGGACTGATGCTGGAAATTTTGCTATAGGTATGGTTTTAACTCAAGAAGGTTGACCAGTAGCATTTGAAAGTAAGAAACTAGACCGTGCACAACAAAATTACTCAGTCTATTAGTTCATGCTTTGAAGAAATGGAGGCACTATTTATATGGTGCCAAAGTTATGATAGTGTTTGATCAAGAGAGCATTAAGTGGCTCTCTAATCAAACAGATTTGAAGGGTTGTAAGGCCAGATGGGCCGATCTCTTACAAGAGTTTGACTATGAATTAAGATATTGTAAGGGAAGACACAATGTTGTAGCATATTCCCTTAGTCGGATGCCAATGATAAATGAGTTGAGTTTTACTCAATTCACTAATGATCTGAGGGAAATGTTAGGTTGATCTTGAATATTTCAAGATATGGGAAACCATTGAAAAATGGGATTCTAATGACAAGGTTTCCAATGACGAAGCATTGACGGGTGTTCAAGAAGGATTCAAGTGGGCTATCTACTCTACAAGGGTAGAGTGTGTGTTCCAAAGGACCAAGAAATGAGGCGCAAAATACTCTATGAGTGTCATGATAGTCCTAGTGCGTGACACCTAGGAGTTAGCAAGACCTATGGCCTTGTTAAAAGATAGTTTTATTGGTCATGAATGTATAAGGACGTCCTTGACTATGTAGTCAAATGTAATAAATGCCAGATCAATAAAGCTAAGAGATTGAAATTGGGAGGACTTCTCCACCCTTTAGACATTCCTTCAGGAGGGAAATGGGAGAGTATCTCCATGGATTTTATTGTAGGATTACCTAAAACATAGAGAGGGCACGACTCTATTTGGGTAATTGTGGATAGGTTAACCAAAATGGCTAGGTTTATTCCAACTAAATCTGATGTTAAAACTCTTGAATTGGCTAGATTGTTTATTGAGAACCTATATTGATTGTATGGTCTACCAACAAACATTGTATCTGATCGAGATAGGAAATTCAATAGTCATTTTTGGAGAGCTATCTTTACAAGATTAGATACTAAACTTACCATGAGCACTGCTAAGCATCTAAAAAGATGGGCAAATTGAGAGGGTTAACTAAATCCTAGAAGATATGATATGTTACTAAATGACAAACTAATTGGGAAGAGTATTTACCTATAGTAGAGTTTTCATATAATAGTGCCAAACACTCTTCCATGGTGTTGAAATATCAAGCTCGTATACAGCTGGAGGATAGCACATAGGTGCTGACAGAGTGACAGTATGATAGATAGATATCGTGTGGTGTGTTTATGACCGCGTCCAGCTGGTCATGTGTGGTGTGGACATTACATTAGGTTTACTTTGTAGTGTGGACATAACACTATGTTGTGTTCCTCTTTGTGTGTGTGAGAGAGATGGTGACTATGGCTTCTCTCCTTCTTTATGGTTGATGGATATGGATTAGGGTTTGCTTCTCTTGTGTGTGTTACATCCTGCTCCTGTTTTTTATCATGGTATCAGAGCCAAGAGCTCATTAGCTGAGTTGTGAGAGTGAGTGAGAGAAGAGGGAAGAAGAAGAAAAAGCTGTAAAGGAAGCCATTGGAGCTTGGAGCAAAGGAAAAGCTCTGGAGCACACACCGGCATCAGATCTGAGAGCTAAGGACCATTGGTAAGTGTAGCAAGACCCCCTCTGCGGATTGCAGGTGCCAAAGAGCAGGTTCAGTGAAGATTGAAGTGCATAAAGCAAGTGAAAAATTCTGGTTTTTTCTCTAAGCTTTCATGGAAAGCTTGAAGTGAATGTATACTCTTGGCAAATGTATACACAAAGGCACATGTATTTGGGCTTGCAAATGTATTAACAAAGTGGGCACAAGCAACATACAGAATCTTGAAGCAGATTGATGCATACAGATTTGAACAAAATCAAGTGAAAGTGGATTTATGTAAAAGTTTCTGTTTTTTCACACAAACAGTGGACATACCCCCCGTGGAGGATCAATTGCAGGAGCTACAGAGAAAATTGAGCTAAACCCTTCATACCCAAGGTAGATTAGGTCATTGCTAACAAGCCTATCAAGTCAATTTTGATTTCCCCTCTCTCTACAGCCCACAAGAGCAGGCGGCGCATTCCTCTGCAGAAGGATGGACAGTTTCATTTGATTTCATGCAATTCACTCATTTGGACACCAAATTGAATGATTTAAAGCTTGGAGAGTTTAGCAAAGACATTGCTAAGGACTTGTGATGCTTGGTTGCAGCTCATTTTATGTATTTGGAGCTCATTGAAGTGATTTATTAGAGGTGTGCAGGTTTGCAGAAAGTCTGTCCAAAAACAGAGCAGTTTTAATCAAGGCATTAATCCTTGTCTATATCAAATTGGCCAAATTCCTCTGGTACAAGTAGTCCTATGAGTTGCTAAACTTTTGAATCAAAAAGTTTTGGATTTGGAGAAGATTTGAAGGAGATAGAGCATTTTTAGTGAGAGGTGGTACCTGACAGGTGCAGAAAAATTCAAACCAGAGGTTACAAAAATTGGTGGTTCTCATTCCCCTTGAAGAATTGGATCAAACCCTTCTAGGATATGTTGGAGCAATGTGTTGGGAAGTCATTGCAAGTTGAATCATTGCATTTGGACAAGATTTGAAGGATTTAGAGCAAGATCTTTGACTGGTTCTCTCGCGAGAAAAAAAAACCAGAAAATTTTTTGTGAAGGAGTTTCATTTGATTTCAACTTTGATCGAGTGTACATTGTTGGTGAACCATTGTGGGATGTTAATGCACACAATTTTCAAGAAATTGATGTGATTTGGAGAGATTTGGAGCATTACAAGTACTTTATACATTGTGATCGAAAGGGTCCATCTACTCAATTTTTTGCAACAATGGGAGATGGTCCGATACAGATTGTTGGAGAGAAGCTTGATCGCACTAACTTTCAAGTGTGGAAGTTTCGAATGAAGAGTTTTTTGAAAGGCAAAGGTTTATGGAGTCTTGTCTCGGAGGAAGATCCAGAGCCATACCTACCTCCTCAACCAAATAATGCTCAGTTACTGGCTCACAAGCAAATAATGCTCAGTTACTGGCTCACAAGCAATGGGTAGAGCGATCTTCGAAGGTGTTGCATTATTTTTCAATATGTGTAACAGATGCCTTGCTCATTCACATCCAAGATGCAGATACACCGAAAGAAGCATGGGGTATATTGTGCCGAATGTATGAGACAGACACTGGTGCAAGGAAGATACAACTAAAGCAACAGATTCACAGTGTAACACGAAGGAATAGGAGCATACATGAGTATGTTCAGGAAATCAAGGGTTATGCTGATTCCTTGTCATCAATCCATGCCCCGATGGATGATGATGATTTGGTTGCTCTCACATTGTGTGGTTTAGGCAAAGAGTACAAATCTTTTGACACTTCCATCTCAGTAAGGTTGGGAGGAATGCCAGACTTTAATGAGCTTGTGTCATTGCTCATTGTGGAAGAATTGAAGCTTGGCCTTGGTGGTATGAGTGTTACAGGTGGTGCATCCTCGTCAAGCAATGATGAACATGCAAGAAATCAAGCTTTTTACTCATCTAGAGGCTCTCGAGGCAGGGGGAGATTTACCCCTCGAGGCCGTGGAGGACATGGTTGGAATGACAGGTCTACTCAACCACAATCAAATCAGAATTTTCAGAATTCACAGTCATCATTTGGATCACGTGGAGGACGTGGATTTCAATCCCATAGGGGGAGATTTGGAACAGGTGCTCGTGGTAGAGGACGATGGCAAGGTCCTCAACAAAATTTGAATGGGATTGAATGTTACTATTGTGGCAAACTTGGACATTTGGCAAAAGATTGTTACAAAAAGCAGAATGATGCGAGGAATGGAAGACCACAACATGGAAATTATGCATCTAACAATGATGGGAGTTCAAACCATCTTTTTGCAATGAAGCATGTTATGGGGACAATGGATTCTCAGAATGCTCGAGATGAGTCATGGTATATGGATTCAGGTGCCTCAAACCACATGACATGTCATGGTGAGTGGTTTGAGAAGATGCAACCATTGGATACAAATGGTTATGTGGTCACAGGAGATGATACTCAGCATCTTATAACACATGTTGGCAGTGTGCCTTTGAAGATGCATGATGGAAATGTGAAAAATATGTCAGAAGTGTTATATGTACCATCCATTACAAAGAGTTTGGCATCAGTAGGCCAAATGGTTGAGCAGGGATTACAAGTAAGATTCAATGAGAAAGGCTGTTTTGTGGAAGATTTTAAGCATGGCTGTAGATTGATTGCTAAGGGCAAGAAGGAAGGAAGGTTGTTCAAATTGGATGCAGGCATACCAGAATTGAGCTCAGCCATGTTTTCAAAGAGTAATGGGATTGTGCAGGACATTGACATGTGGCACAAGCGGATTGGACATGTCAATATACAGAGATTAAAGAACATGCAAACAAGGGGCATTGTCAGTGGATTGCTTCGATTCAAATATGGTGGACATATGCATGTTTGTGAAGCCTGTCAGTTTGGAAAGCAGGCAAGGTTGAGGTTTCCTAGGGAAGGAAACATGAGTAATAGACCACTTGAAATAGTGCACAGTGATGTATGGGGCCCTGCGCAAAATCCATCTATCAAAGGAAGTCTATACTATGTGACATTTATAGATGACTTCAGCAGGATGACATGGATATATTTTTTGAGAGAGAAGAGTGAAGTGCTGGAAAAATTCATGGATTTCAAAGCTCTTGTAGAAAAACAATATGGCTGTTGGATTAAGTGTCTGAGAACAAATGGAGGTGGTGAATACACCTCAAAAGCATTTGAGCATTTCTTGCGGAAGCATGGGATAAGAAGACAGTTGACATGCAGGTATACACCTCAGCAGAATGGTGTGGCTGAGAGAAAGAATCGTGTCATATGTGAAGTGGCAAGGGCAATGCTCAATGAAAAGAGCATGCCAGATTACTATTGGGCAGAAGCATGTGCTACTGCAGTGTATATCCTGAACAAATCACCTACAGCAGCCATTCATGGAAGCACGCCAGAGATGCGGCTTACAGGTTACAGGCCAGATATTGGACATCTGAAAGTCTTTGGATGTGTAGCTTATGTTCATGTGCCTGATGAAAGAAGACGGAAGTTGGATCCTAAAGCAGAGAAATGTGTCTTTGTTGGATATGCACAGGATCGAAAGGCTTACAAATGTTATAACCCTCAAACTAGACAAGTAGTCATCTCACGAGATGTGGTGTTTGATGAGCTTGCTAGTTGGTACAAAGCAAGAGATGAGGGAGTCATTGACACACTTGAGGCTAATGTACCTGTGAACTTGCCATCACAAGCAAGTTCTAGCTCTACTACTATGTCTGTGCCAGCACAACAGAAGCTGAGAGTAGAAGCAGTGTACGTCCATGGTCAGGACGATTGAGGCATGAGAGTGCGAGCATTGGGAGTAGTGCTATGGATAAAGGCAAGAAGAAAGTCGAAGGAATTGGAATCATAGGCTATGAGTCCTCTAGCTCAGAGAGTTTGGATGAGGAGCTCGGGATACCTGTTGTACGCACACCTGGTGCTAGGCAGCTGGTGCTAGGCAGGACAGATATGTGCCACCACATGCCAGAGTTACAGGTGTACAGAGTGACCCGCATGCATTGCGGAGATCCCAGAGAGTCAGATATCCAGTTGAAAGATTGATATATAGGGATTTTGCTATGCATTATGCATACATGACATCTATGGTAAAGCATGTGGAACCTACATGCTATTCAGAGGCTATTGGAGAGCATGTATGGCAGCAAGCCATGGATGAAGAGATGGATGCTTTGGACAAAAATGATACATGGGAATTGGCTGAGTTACCTAAAGGAAAGAATGCAATTGGATGCAAATGGGTGTATAAGGTAAAGTGCAAGTCAGATGGCAGCCTAGAGAGACATAAGGCAAGGCTGGTCGCTAAAGGATATGCACAAACTTATGGTCTTGATTATGATGAAACTTTCAGCAGCCCAGTGGCTAAAATGGCTACAGTGAGGTCTATCATTGCATTAGCAGCACAAAAAGGTTGGGCTTTACATCAAATGGATGTCAAAAATGCTTTCTTGAATGGTGATCTACAAGAAGAGGTGTACATGGAACAGCCAGAAGGTTATGTACATCCAAAATATCCGACTTTTGTTTGCAGGTTAAAGAAAGCACTCTATGGTTTGAAGCAAGCACCTCGTGCTTGGAGTGACAAGATCAGCAGATATCTTGTCAGTATTGGATTTGTGGTTGGAAATGCAGACTCTTCACTTTATGTGAAGAAGACACATGATGGTATTGTGATGATAGTCATTTATGTTGATGATCTGATTATCACAGGTGATTGTGGGAAAGGCATTGATGAGGTTAAGGCCTCTTTATGCAAAGAGTTTGATATGAAAGACCTTGGTGATTTGAGGTTCTTTCTTGGCATTGAGGTGATTAGAACAGGCAAGGGTATATGGTTGGTGCAAAGGCAATATGCACTTGACATGCTGGCAAAGTATGGTATGACAGCATGCAAACCCATGTTGACACCATTAGAGCAAAACATGAAGCTTAGGGCTGATTTGGGTGATGAGCTTGATGATATCACCATGTACAGGCAAATGGTTGGTAGCCTTATCTACATGAACATTACGAGGCCAGATCTCAGTTATGCAGTTGGTTTGGTGAGTCAGTTTATGCAGAGTCCTCGTAAACCTCACTTGGATGCTGTGAGACGGATTCTGAGATATGTCAAAACTACCGTGCATTATGGTCTTTTCTATGAGGCAGGAAAAGACATGCATGTCTATGGATATACAGATGCAGATTGGGCCGGTAGTGCATATGACAGAAGATCTACCAGTGGCTATGTTTTCAGCCTTGGTAGTGGAGCTGTGAGCTGGAGCAGTAAAAAGCAACCTACAGTTGCTTTATCTACCAGAGAGGCAGAGTACCGTGGAGCAGCCCATAGCTGCATGTGAGGCTATGTGGTTGAAGAAGTTGCTAGATGATGTCAGGTTACAGAGTGATATGAGAGTTGTCATTCATTGTGACAACATGAGTAGTATTCAGCTTGCTAGCAACCCAGTTTATCATGCCAGGACCAAACATATTGAGGTCCACTATCATTTCATCAGAGAGAAGGTGCTAGATGGGCATGTTGATTTGACATATGTGCAGACAGATGAGCAGGTTGCAGATATCTTTACCAAAGCACTTGGTAAAGATAAGTTCGAGTATTTCCGTACTAGATTGGGAGTCCTAGAGATGGACATGTCGAGCTTGAGGGGGAGTGTTGAAATATCAAGCTCGTATACAGCTGGAGGATAGCACATGGGTGCTGACAGAGTGACAGTATGGTAGATAGATATCGTGTGGTGTGTTTATGACCGCGTCCAGCTGGTCATGTGTGGTGTGGACATTACATTAGGTTTACTTTGTAGTGTGGACATAACACTATGTTGTGTTCCTCTTTGTGTGTGTGAGAGAGATGGTGACTATGGCTTCTCTCCTTCTTTATGGTTGATGGATATGGATTAGGGTTTGCTTCTCTTGTGTGTGTTACATCCTGCTCCTGTTTTTTATCACATGGGATATAGTCCTTTCATGCTGATGTATGGGTTTCAACCTATAGCTCCCTATGCAGTAGGACTGCAAAAGGAGAAGGTACAAGCAATTAAAGACTTTCTACAGGATATGAATGAAATGCTAAGTCTTGCTAAAAGCAGTATTAGGAAAGCTCAAGATTGAGCTAGTGCCTATACTAATTCTCATAGGAGACCTCTTAGCATTGAGGAAGGAGATCAAGTCTATTTAAGAGTGCCTGCACAATCTAAGACCATGAAGACTAGACCATGTCCAACATTATCACCTAGGTATTGTGGACCTTTCACAATACTTAAGAGAGTAGGAGATATGGCTTATAAACTCCAATTACTAGAAACAAGTGGAGTACATCCAGTATTCCATGTAAGCACGCTCAAAAAGAGACTGGGTGAATCTGATAACCTTGTACAAGATGATCAGATAGTAGAACTCATTAACACACAATCACTTCCACATGAGCCAGAGAAGATACTAGACACTCGTGAAAAGAGAACTAGACATACCATCTATAAAGAATGTTTAGTTAAGTGGAAATATTATTCAGAAGAGAGTTCTACATGGGAGAGAATAAGCACCATTAAGAAACGATTTCCCAATTTTTCCTTAGAACATTCCAATGATGTTTTCGAGGACGAAAACATTTCTTAAGGGGGAGGAATTGTGACGTTACTCATAGTTTAAGCGGAAAACACTTGGATCAAGGGGCACGGCATTAGCACGCACTAGTAATAAGTGTGTGACCTAGGTCTAAAGATACTTCACTTGAATTATCTAGAAGCAATCACAAGGCGATAGTCGTGTGAAGAGAGTGGAGATGATCCAGAAAGTTCTCTCCTACGCTCTCTCTTGCTTCTCTCTGAGCTCGCCATAGCAAAGCTGCCAAGCTTGTCCTTGTAATAGCAATCTTTCCTCTCATGTGTGTAGCTCCGACTTTCACGATATGGGTATTTTGAGAATTGTATTCAAAATATAGCCCAAGGAGCTAATAATAGTTGTGTGTACAAAATAGGGCTTGCTTTTCCACTTTTACAAAAGTAACTCAAGCACTACAGCTTGTTTACCATGGCAATGTTATATTCCTAGTTCTTACCTAGAAGGCTACACTCTAACTAGAGAAGACACACTAAAGGAACGTGGAGTACTCAACATACTCCTTTGGCGGCATGCCTTAAGGTCAGCTTAGGAAAAGATTTAGTGCTACTGGTCATCCAAATAATAAGTAGAGGAGATTTGAACCAATGTGCCAAGCTTGTCCTTGTAATAGCAATCTTTCCTCTCATGTGTGCAGCTCCCACTTTCACGATATGGGTATTTTGAGAATTGTATTCAAAATATAGCCCAAGGAGCTAATAATAGTTGTGTGTACAAAATAGGGCTTGCTTTTCCACCTTTACAAAAGTAACTCAAGCACTACAGCTTGTTTACCATGGCAATGTTATATTCCGAGTTCTTACCTAGAAGGCTACACTCTAACTAGAGAAGACACACTAAAGGAACGTGGAGTACTCAACGTACTCCTTTGGCGGCATGCCTTAAGGTCAGCTTAGGAAAAGATTTAGTGCTACTGGTCATCCAAATAATAAGTAGAGGAGATTTGAACCAATGTCATGAAACATAAGCATGCACTCAATTAAACACCAAAAAGAAAATTAAAAGTAAAAATAATAGTGATAAGTGATGAGATAATATTTGTTTGTTTTTTAATTTAAAATTAAGCTATCCTCACCTTTGCAACTCACCTAGAAGGCTACACTCTAACTAGAGAAGACACACTAAAGGAACGTGGAGTACTCAACATACTCCTTTGGCATGCCTGCCTCTAATAGATGCACCTCCTCAGGTGTATGTGTCAATGGTTTGAATGCATGTTGACTATTAAATGGTGTGGGTACTATAGGCAAGTGAGCTAAGTAGCTATCTCTTTCTAATCTATCAAGGAAATCACCCATAATGCTCAAAAAGGGATAAATAGTTGGCAACATTATTCATAGAGAATGATGGTTTGAGTGCATAATATCTTTCGTTTCTCCATAGTTCTCTAAGAGTTCTTCTTGGATAGTCCTTACTTAATAGGGTCCACTAGACTAGGTAAAGCACACTCAGGTCATCATGTCATTGTGGGGTTTCTCCTACTAGGGACTAAAGAAGTCCTACCACAAGACATGGTGCAAAGGGGTCAATCTATAAGCAAACTAAGTTAACAAAGGTAGTTCCACAACATCTCTCTCCTAATGATACACAAAAATAGTGCGAGTGAGTTTGGAAAGGGGGAATACTGAACTCCCCTTGATAGTACCAGTCCATATAATCCATGTCCAAGATAGGGGCACCTGTATCAATCCATGACAAAAAGTCCATGCTTAATGCTTGTAGTAACAAGAGTAATATAAGATAGACCTACATTTATTATCTCTCTCTCTCTCTCTCTCTCTCTCTCTCTCTCTCTCTCTCTCTATTTTTCCTTTTTTAATTATTATTTTAATTATGCTCTTTTATTATTATTTATTATTTATTTTGTGTATGTGTTATCTTACCGTACATGTTGGTGCAAGAGCCATATTGTTGTGGGGCTAGATTTTTCCATCAAGCATCCTCTTTATACAGGCATGAAAATTGTGAGGGAATAAAAATGTGGGGGCAGAAGTGTAGCAAATAGCATGTTTTCCCCCTTCTTAATTTATGTCATACCTTTGTGTCTCGAAAGGTGTTGTAGGTCTTACTTAACCATCCTCTCTAGCTTTGCTCCATCACACTATTAGTTTTTTAGGGGCACACCTCGTTGCTTGTTGTTGCACGTTTATTTCCAACTTCAAGGTTGGTAAGGAGCTTTCATAAGATGGGATAGGGCTTATGGGTTTTTCTCCTCATGAATGAGTATTAAAGGTGACATGCAGTAGCAAGGTGAGTTATGTCTGTGTGATGGGCCCCCTTTGGGATGACATGAATGGGCTTTAGGGTTTAGGTTTGGATATTTAATGAGGGTACTATAACCTTTTATATAGAACCATAGTACTTTTTAAATTTATTCCCATTAAGGAAACCTACTGTTTCAAATCCATCTAGAGTTTCAACATGTATGGTACCTTGGGGTATTGTAAGATTCCTCCCCAGCCTCTCAGGATGTCTAGTATCTTCCCCTGTAGTCAAATCCCTCTTCAAAAATATCAAAGATCTTGTTTCTACCTGTTTTGGCCTAGAGAGAGAAAATATTCTAGAGAGAGATTATTTAGATTTTGAATATTTTTGGATAGAAAAATTTCTCATCCTATTAATATAAGTTCCCCTAAAACAGAAGTTCAAAAAGATTTCCAGAAGGTGCATTAGAAATCAAGTATAATCTGCTCCAGAGGCATTATCCTGAGGGTCAAGATTTTTTCAAAATTTTAAATTAAGGTTCCTATGGGCCAATAAGATCAATCCATGTGTGGGGAGGAGATAAATCCAATTTGTAAAAGAAATTACCCAAAAATGAGTAAATGCTCACATAAGATGAAGACTTGACTATGTACAAGGGTTATTAGTAAAAAACTATGAGTATTACTAAAAAAAGAGATATTTTGGATATAATCATTCCATTTTGACACATATGTAAGGAAGGGGAGTCCCTTCAAGGAGGTGCATACTTCACATGCTTGAATGAGTTTTAAACTCAAAAATAATGTGATATTTTTATCTCTCCTCTCTCTTGGATCAAACCGAATCAAAACCGCATATAAAAAAGGAACCAAACTAGGTCCAAATCTAGTCCAAATTCAACCAAACTAAAATTTGAAAAATTCTAGAAATTAGTTGGTCTTGGTTAGAGCCTCCCTCTCCTATAAATAGAACCTGAGTCTTTGTAAAAAAAGAGAGAATTATACTATGCCAAAATTATGCTGAAATAATGCTAATTTTTACTATTCTCTAAAATTCTCTCCAAATTGAAGAAATTGGAGCTTTCTTCAATCTCCATTGGTGACTCCATCAGCACACCAAACCAATTGATTGGTTGGGGGCCTCTACCGTGAACAAAGAATCAAAGCAATTTGTAAGGTAAATGGTGAATTTTGATCTTTTCTATAAATTCTCAATGTTTCTCTCTTCTCAACCCCTCTCAAGCTTGAGAAGCTTAATTGGAATGGTTTTTGAATGCTATTGAAGTTAATTGATGAATGGTAGTAAAAAATTACATAAATTTCCATTTATGCTTAATTTCAATGGTTTTTATGTAATTTCTCTCTCTCACTCAAAGAATGGTCATTCTCATGACCTATTCTCAATCATCCAAATGAAGCTTTTCATAAAGCTTTTTCTTAATCCAAGATTAATCTATGGTTGAGGCCAAATTAATGGTTTTTTTTCTATGCTTTTAGTTTATGTATTTCATGAATATTGATGATTCAATCCATTATGGGTTAATGATCCAATTAGGGATCATTCTAATCATTCCCTTAATGATAAGCTTTATCCTTTAAAATAATTGAGATTTATCAGTCATAGCAGCAGCAGAGCTATGGTAAAATTTTTGTAAAAATTACACATAAAATAATTTCATTCAAAGCATGAAAAGAGGACTTCCTACCATATTCTAGGAATTATCATCCTAGATTAATTGAAAGAATTTCATTGTAATCATGGAGAAATTGATTTTTATGTTATGCATAATTGATGAATTAAGAAAAAAAAGGATTTCTAGTAATTAAATTTTATGTTAAAAAGAGTAATCCCCATCGTATGAGTATTCTTAAAGGGTTATTTTCATTCTAGACATAGAAAAATGTATACTAGAAATATTTATTTATAAAAGTGTGATTTTCATCATAATTGATTTTTATGCATAAGTAGATGCATAAAAGAATTTTTTTTATATTAAAAGTGTGATTTTCATCATAAAGGATTTTATGCATAAATTGGATGCATAAAAGAAATTCTTTTATATTAAAAGAATGATTTTCATCATAAATGATTTGTATGCATAAATATATGCATAAAAGTTTTTTTATATAAAAAGTGAGATTTTCATCATAATTGGATTTTATGCACAAATTAGATGCATAGAGAAATTCTTTTATTCTAAAAGTGTAATTCCTACTAAATTGGATTTATGCATGGAAAGATGCATAAAGAAATTATTTTAACCCAAAAGTGTTATTCTCATCAATTTTGATTTTATGCATAGAAAGATGCATAAAGAATTTTATTTTAATTCAAAAGAGTTATTCTTATCAATTTTGATTTTATGCATAGAAAGATGCATAAAGAATTTTATTTTTAATTCAAAAGAGTTATTCTTGTCAATTTTGATTTTATGCATAGATAGATGCATAAAAGATTTATTCTAAAAGTGTTAATTTCATTAAGATGGAAATTTATGCATAGAAAGATGTATAAAAGATTTATTTTTATTTCGAAAGTATTATTCTCATTAAATTGGAATTTATGCATAGTAAAATGCATAAAAGGATTATTATAAAAGTGTTATTCTTACTAAAGTTGTCTTTATACCTAATAAGATGCGTATGGGAAGTGATAGGATGTGATAAGATGTGTATGAGATGTGCTAAGATGTGATAAGATGTGTATGAGAAGTGATAGGATGTGATAAGATGCGTATGAGATGTGATAGGATGTGATAAGATGTGTATGAGATGTGATAGAATGTGATAAGATGTGTATGAGATGTGCTAGGATGTGATAGGATGTGATACGAGGTGTATGAGATGTGATAGGATGTGATAAGATGCGTATGAAAAGTGATAGGATGTGATAAGATGTGTATGAGAAGTGATAGGATGTGATAAGATGCATATGGGATGAGTTAGGATGTGATAAGATGAGTTAGGATGTGATAAGATGTGTATGGGATGAGGTAAGAAGTGTATCTGATGGGATAAGATGTATATGGGTTGTGATAGGGCGAGAATGGATGTGATGTAAAAGAATAGATGTGAAGGCGTATGTGGTTATATGAATGGGAATGTAGAAATGGATGTATGGATGTGGATGTATGAATGTGAACGCGGATGTGAATGTATGATATAGATGTATGGATGTGGATGTGAATGTGGATGTATGAATGTGGATGTAGATGTGAAAATGGATGTATGGATGTAGATGTGGATATGGATGTATGGATGTGGATGTGGATATGGATGTATGAATATGGATGTGTATGTATGGAAGTGGATGTATGAATGTAGTTGTGGATGTATGAATGTAGATATGGAATGTGGATGTGGATATGGATGTAAGAATGTGGATGTATGTGAATGTGGATATTGATGTGGATGTATGAATGTGAACGCGGATGTGGATGTATGAATGTGAACGCGGATGTGAACGCGGATGTGGATATGGATGTATGGATGTGGATGTATGAATGTGAACGTGGATGTGAATGTATGATATAGATGTATGGATGTGGATATGGATGTAGATGTGAATGTGGATGTAGATGTGAAAATGGATGTATGGATGTAGATGTGGATGTGGATGTATGAATATGGATGTGGAAATAGATGTATGGATGTGGATGTGGATGTGGATGTGGATGTGGATGTATGAATGTGAATGGGGATGTGGATGTATGAATGTGGATGTGGATATGGATGTATGAATGTGGATGTGGATGTGGATGTATGAATATAGATGTGGATGTATGGATGTGGATATGGATGTGTATGTATGAATTGTTGAAATGTCAAGCTCGTATACAGTTGGAGGATAGCACATGGGTGCTGTGAGACAGAGTGACAGTATGGTAGATAGATATCGTGTGGTGTGTTTATGACCGCGTCCAGCTGGTCATGTGTGGTGTGGACATTACATTAGGTTTACTTTGTAGTGTGGACATAACACTATGTTGTGTTCTCCTTTGTGTGTGTGAGAGAGATGATGACTATTGCTTCTCTCCTTCTTTATGATTGATGGATATGGATTAGGGTTTGCTTCTCTAGTGTGTGTTCCTCCCTCCTTCTGTTTTTTATCATGAATGTAGATGTGAATGTGGATGTAAGAATGTGGATGTAGATGTGAAAATGGATGTATGGATGTAGATGTGGATGTGGATGTATGGATGTAGATGTGAATGTGGCTGTACGAATGTGGATGTGTATGTGGAACAATGAATGCAAAAATGTATGTGAATGGATATGAAGTCGATATGAGCGAATGGATGAGATGAGATGTCATGTGAATTAGAATGTGAATGAATAATATAAGATGTGAAAGAATGAGATGTAATGAGAAATGGATGTGATGAGACGTAATGTAAATTAAGAAAGATAGGAATGGATGTTATGTGAAGTGAATGAATCTGATGTGATGGGATGGAAAATGATGTATCTGGTCAAGAATGGATATTTGGAATTGGGTTAAGTAATATGGATTGATGTAGAACAATCTGGAAAGACGTGAGTTCATTATAGAAACTGTATTTATGACCTGTTTGTAAATGACTGTTTTATGTCAAGAATGCTGGGGAAGCATTTTGACCGTCTTGTGATTAAGGTTGTGGAGACCTAACTGATAAAGTTGCAACTGCTGAGAGAGTCAATGGAGGACGTCTCGCGTAGCAAGGTCGGCTGAGGTCTTGACCAGCCTTAGTTCGATTTAAATGGTGAGCTTCCGGTACGGTGGATGAGGGACCAAGGAAGCGGCCTATGAGTGAAGCGCTAGGTGACCTGCGAAGGATCCTAGAGGGTGCTGACCATACGGTGCTCGGGCTCTGGGTCGTCGAAGATACCAACACGTGCGTCGTGGAAGATATTGGAACAAGGAGGAGTAAGAGTTGTTTTCTAAAACCGAGTATGGATCTAGTTGATTGACCTTGCTGGTCCTCAATTGATGAGTCCATAGCTCTCTTATATGGATCTGTTGGTTGATCTTGCTGATCTTCAACGAGGATTCCATCTTGATTTTTATAAGTGATTATCTGCTGGGTACTATGAGCTAGGAACTATAGAACAGGCCCCTGAGTGAACAGGTGGTGAGCGTTCTGGTTGCCAATGATGCCATAGATACTCCGATGAAGGAATGATTGGAAATTAAGATTCAACCGGATACTTGGAAGTTTATGATCAGTAACACTATGATTTCATTAAATGACTGAATTAAATATATTTGAATCTAGGAAAAAGGTGCAATAAGCCCATAAAGTTGCAGTGACCTACGTTGAGCCTCAACAGTTTTAGTTAGTATAGAAATAAGGACTTTGTGGGTGCTCTTGGCTTGCCATTTGCTTGTGGGTAGTATGGCGTGAATTTGCGATGTGCAATCATGAACATTGTGGTAAGATATTTAATTACATCATTTATAAAGTGCTTTCCTTGGTCACGTACATTATTTATAAAGTTCTTTCCTTGGTCACTTCAAGGGAGAGGGAAAGGAAAGAGAGAGGGAAGAGTGAGGGAGAGGAAAGAGAGAGGGAAGAGTGAGGGAGAGGGAGAAGGATGGAGAGAGGGAGAGACAAAGGGAAGAGGTTAGGAGAGAGAGAGATAGAGGGACAGAGAGTGAGTGAGAGGGAAGGTGGATAAGGGAAGAGGTTAGGAGAGAGAGAGATAGAGGGACAGAGAGTGAGTGAGAGGGAAGGTGGATAAGGGAAAGGGAGTGAGAGGGGGAAGAGGGTGGGAGAGGGAAGAGGGTGTGTGTGTGTGTGTGTGTGTGTGTGTGTGAGAGAGAGAGAGAGAGAGAGAGAGAGGAGCTAAGTTGGGCTAGAGGGGAGAAAGTGGGTTGGGCCTTAGGTGGTGGTTGAGGTTGTAGCAGGAGGTAGTGGTGGGTTGGGGGCTACACGTAGTGGTGGAGGGACTAGAGAGAGAATGTCCATTTTAGTAAGAGAGAAGAGTTGCCAATAAAAGCTTCCTCTAAAGTTCCCTCCACCAAGTTCCCTCAAAAAACACACTCTTGAACAGTGTAGCATCAAGTGTATCATCATCTATTCCAATTAGCACTTCACCACTAGGTACGCAAGATAGATGATCAGCCAATGACATATTTTTTGTTAAGTCTCACACAACCACTATAAAATAAAATTTAAGAAGATTCAAGTACCACCTGGTGATTCTTCCTGTGGGGTATGGTTTATTTTAATAAGGTATAATAAGGCTTGATGGTCAACATAGAAAATAAATTTATTAGCTAATAGGTAATGCCAAAATTTCTTCACCACATATACCATAGATAATCCTTCATGTTATAGTTTATCTTAGCCGCACATAGTTGGTGTCGCTTTTGGTTTTCCATTTCAAAATCATCACCATCGGTGCTTGTGTTAGAGTCATCTCATGTTGATTCAATCTCATTGTGTCAAATCCCTTCAATATCATAGTGTAGAGCACGAATCATTCTTAATTGTATAACCTTTGGGAGGAGTTCACCATCAGGTGTAACCCATGTAGGCCCTTTTGTTTTGTGGCCATCATGTGTATCCAATTCACATTATCATGGCTTTTTTTAAAGTATCCTTGTAGGGTGGGTTCATCCTTACTTCTGTCTCTTCTCTTCTAGTATAATAGTATTTCAATGTGGTTGAATGGATGGTGGTGCCAGAATGATTTTTAAATAATCCTCCATTACCCATAGGATGTATGCGACCGGTGACAAGATCAACCCTGATGATTGAATCATTGAATTGGAGGTAGACATGGTTCTTAGACCAATCGAGTACCATCTTGGCTTCTCTCATGAAAGGACATTCTAAGATTATTTCATATGATTTAGGTTGTTTAGAAAAGTCCATAATAAGGAAAGTATATTTAACTCGATGTATAAGAACCTTGATCTAAAGATCTCACAATAACTTGATAGGTTTGGCGATGATTGTTCCATCAGCCATCTTGTGACAATAATATCATGTTGTTTGGAAAATTCCATAACAATGAAAGTATGTTTAACTTCATGTTTAAGCACCTTGATCTTAAGATCTCGCAACAATAACCTGATAGGTTTGGTGACTGTTCCATCAACCATCTTGTGAAAATAATATCCACCACTTCAAGATGCAGCTTGGCCATCTTTTCCTAGCATTTTATTGTAATTATACCTTCATCTAGGATTCCCATTAATGCGATGCCCTTGGTGGTGACTGCTAGCAACTCATTAGACTCATCACCTTTCAAAATATTGGCCTAGTTTATTGAGTGGAATTTTAAACTTAGCATGTTCTTCTTCTATTGGGGCTTTTGATTCAAGCATAACTCAAGGTATCGCATAATGGGGATGTACCATATACATGTCTGAGAATGGTGGTAATCCTATGTTGAGTTCTCCATTAAGAAGAGCTCTAGTTACTATAAACAACATGGGATCTCCACTCAACTGAGTAGTTATAGTTGTGCTTGTCTGTGAAGCCATAAAATCTAACAGTTTATGAATGTTTAGAGGCAAACCCTCAAATCTTATTGAGGCAACGGATCATTGTTCAAGTACATGTTAGTTCCGAGCTTGTAGCTAGGTGATAGCATTCAAGGATGTAAGATCAGGTTTTTTAAGGACTTGTATTTGCATTTGATCACTCACTCCAATCATGTTTAGTGGTGTAATGATGGGTCCCATTTGTAGATTTGTTACCCCCATAGGTTTGTTGGGGCAGTCTTTAATCCAATGATCTATGCCACAATTATTACAAGTGGTAGGTGGGATGTTTGAGGATAAAGCCTACTTAAGTTGAGAAAAGTGCTCTACAAATTAGGGTATTATTTGCACAATTAATCTAAAATTTGATTTCACTAATACCATTCATGCTAATGATCTGAGTTTTTTTGGGCATTTCATGATTGGATCTACATATTTGGATGTTGCTAAACCTCTGTAAAGCATCATATTAGATTTCCCCCTTGATTTGAGTGGTCAATTTGTTAATCTAATATAGGGTATAAAATTGCATAAGCATTATTTGGAACAATGGGATTATGAGCTTATATGCATCATGTAAATCATTGATCATGCTCATTAATCAGTTAAACAAGGGCAAGACACTAGTCATGGATAAGACTAAGACCCCCTTATGTATATTTGTTGAATTATCTTTTGAAAGAGATGGACACCATCATCATGTAAGGCTTTATGAGCACATTGAGAAAATGTTCTATCTTTACCTACATGGATTTCATAACACAATGAAATCAAGGATGAATATCAAGAGCTACATCTACATAAAGATCTACATCGACATGAAGAATATCAAGAGCTACATCTACATTGACATGAAGAAGATCATGAGCTACGTTGACAAGATCAAGATGAAGCAGGAAGAATCTTCAAGTAAAGAAGAAGAAGCCTCATCCGTGGCTATCTACATTGAGGAAAATCAAGATTCTTAGACCATCTAGGGCCTACCTTCCTGTGGTCACCCCTCTTTCCTAAGTGAAATATAATCATAACTAGATGTCTAGAATCTATCATCATAGCTGGCATTGTAAACCTCCATGAGTTAGACCTATAGGCACTTGGATGGTCATCATAACCAGCATTGTACATTGACATCATAGTAGCCATGGATATTTTGTTGAGGGAGGGTGTTAAAATACTACACCAAAGTATCATACATGGGACATTGGTAATATGGGTGTATGCTTCATAGGTCTTATAGCCATCATACATATGGTAGACTATGGTCAAGGAGGATATAAATCATCATATTCTATGCACCTACTACAAGTGGAGGACTCAGATCTTACTTTTCCACAAAAACTAGGCAATGGGTGCTCACTTCAAGATTTTATCAGGGTTTTACTTAAGGGTTACCATGTCCTTATCTCTTATACTTGAGCCTATATAAGAGGCTCATATCTAATGGAAGAGTACACCACTCTCACTTTCTCATCATCTTACTGTCATTATGCTGCTCATTACTTTAATCTTATGTGATTAGGTTAATCTCATTTTTCTTAGATTATTTTTTTGTTCACCATGAATTTTATCATCATGTTTGATCCATCATGAAAGCCAACACCCACTTCACCAACTGCCAAGTCCACTGCAACTGTGTGCAGTCATGACGTGCATGGCCACCTTTGTCTAGGCTACTCATGGCTCACACATATCCCTCCCTTTCCTAAGGTGAGCATAGATCTCTCTTTAGCATTATCTTCCCCTCCCTTTCCCAAGGTGAGGTAGATCTTGTTGAGCACCTCTCTCTTACCTAGTAAACTCTAGATTCTCTAGATCGGGAGGTCTATCATGATAATATGGATATTGAGGTTTCCGCTCTTGGAGTGGTTATATAACCCATTTAGCATATAGAGAGTACAGTATAAAAGGAGTTGTCTCACCCTGAGAGCAGGGAGTAGCATATTATGAGGGGTGCATCTCCTCTGTAAGAGAGGAAGTATTATGTGTGTTGGCTCATATCTCACTTGTGTTACTATGAGTTTTTAGAATAGTGTGGTGTGAGTGAGAGAGTGTGGCCAACTTGAATGGTATGCAATGCAAGATAGCCTAGCATAGTGGATGGCAGAAGGCTACACATCTAGTTGGTGAATGGAACTAGTCCTTGGCGATCAGGTATACTTCCTAGAGAGAATCCCATATCCGTCTCTTAATAGTAGCTGTGGAGTGAGTCAAGAGTGGCGACGGAGTCATTTATAGCTATAAGCTTAAAATTGGTGATCATGGTGGGACTCTCCTAAGGGTCAAGAATAGTCTCCTTGTTTTTCCTATTATTATTGTTTTCTTTTGTAAGTGCTGTGTTGAGGGTCTAGTGAGAGTAAAGTGCATGCCCTCCAAAACTAGAGCTTTCGATGGAACCTCACCTCTCTTGCCTCCTCTTCAAACTAGTCATAGGGTTTTTCCTCACTCCCTCAATCTTCCCTCATCAGTTACTTTTCCTACCCCTATGGGGCTACTCCCCAAGGGCCAGAGCCCCTGGGCCAATAGTGCTCAGTCATGTGTAGGTGAAGCTGCCTACTTTTAAAGGAGTGGTCATAGAAGATATAAAAGATCATGTGCATCGATTTCTAATGATGTGTGCAGCTCCCATGGGCTCAATCAAAATGATGATCAACTAGTCTTGTTCCTAAATACTTTAGAAGAAAGTTTAGATCAATGGTATTTTTAGTTCCCCACCCACTACTTTCTAGATTAGGATTCCCTATGGTAGCCATATTCTAGCCAGGGAACTACTATGACCTTATCAACCAAGAGCTTAATCAACTCTCTATGAAGGAGGGTGAGTTAGTGACCCAAGTCATTACTCGAGTAAAGGTTTTGGTAGCTCAGTTAACCTAAGATCTTGGCACCTACTCTATAAAGGAGGGTGAGTCAATGGCCCAACTCATTACTCAAGTAAAGGTTCTAGAAGCTTGGGTAACCCTAAGATCTCGAGTAAAGGTTTTGGTAGCTCAGTTAACCCAAGATCTTGGCACCTACTCTATAAAGGAGGGTGAGTCAATGGCCCAACTCATTACTCAAGTAAAGGTTCTAGAACCCTAAGATCTCGGTAACTACACAATGCGACAATGGTTAATTATAGGTATCCCTACATAGACAGATCAAAAGTTGAGAGAGACCTTCCCTCCACAAGGCACCTTGTAGGACTTTCAAGAAGAAGTATTGCTTGTTCTGCTCCCAAGGGGGTCATGAGGACAAGGAATGCCATTACCTCAAGGGTCTCAATCAATGCAATAGCAACTCCACCAACCATTTATTCCTAGGCCACTTACTAAGTGGAAAACCCAACATTACCCTTCTTGGCACTGTTGAGAAATGCAATGTGTGAGGTTGCAAAAACATGTGTAGATCAAGGGGAGGAGCATGCACATTAGAAAAGAAATAGACTAAGGGTACATTGGCAAAGGTTGATTTGTATGGTCATTTGTATAAAAGGTGAAGTCAAAGGTCAAAAAGGTATCACATGGAAAGTGCAAGGAGGCACATGTAGTGTGAGCATTTATGGACACATGGATGGCACAAGATAGCACATCTAGTGTGAGTTGGAAACTCCATGAGAGCTATAAAACGATGTCTTGGATCAACTCTAATGCAGGAGATTATGTGACATTTTGTGAGCATATGTAAGACCCCCGCCCCCTCCGCGATGCCCCCTCCAAGGGTGCTAGTGGCAGCGGAAGCGGCGTCAACCTCTCGCGTGGGGCAGGGATCCACACGCGGCCTCGCCCACGGATATCCGAACAAGAGACTAGCCCGGCGGTTCCTCCGAAAACCGGGCCCGAAAAAACTTCCCTCGCCCGAAAGGCAATTGATTTAACGAGTCAAAGTCTTAACTATCCAAACTGGTCTGACCGAACCCGAAAGTCACATGGTCAGATCAAAGAAGAGACTTGCACTTGGTCCATAGAATCACCGCTTTTTTCCTCCTTTAACAAGGCACAGTCCCCACTAATTCCCTCCCACAAAACAAGGGTCTTCCTAGGACTTAATCGTAACTATTTGTATCGCAAGAATCCCCCGATCTAGCCTAACCCCAACTGGCCCATGAGTTAGTCAACCGCCCAACCACTGTATTGGTGGGATTCCTTTATAAAAAATTTGGTTATGTTTTACTCGGGTACCGCGAGGAAAAGAGTTCCCAGGCCCCCTAGCCGGTGCTTCAAGCAAAATTTAAGGTAGGCATACCACCTACACACCCAATATGAAATTGCCATTATAACAGATTCGGCTGTCTTTAAAACAATCTTTCCATGAAATCATAGTATTACTGATTATAATCTTCCAAAATATTGAGTCCATTGTTTATAAAATATATCATCCAGACTCTCCGTGAAGACTAGCTGGTCAACCAACGAGATCTAATATCAAATTTCAGTTCACAAAAGTAATTCTTTTCAGTTCATTTGTATCTTCCTCGACGTACGCATGGGTGTCCTAGCAACCGCGAGCCTGTGTATCACCTAGTCAGAACCCTCTAGGATTCTACTTAGGTGTCCTAGCACTTCACTCAGGGACCGCTTCATCAGTCCTCGCCCATCGTACCAAAAGCGCACCATTTTAACCATACCAAGGCTAGTCAAGACCTTGGCAGACTTTGCTGTGAGCGATGTCCCTCGATGACTCCCCGCCAGCTATTGCACAACGAGTCTCTTCTAGTTAAACACATACCAAATGCTTCCTCCAACATTCTGGCATAAAACAGTCCTTTAAAAGAAAATAGAGGTTCTATGCAAGTAGAATTCTCGGTTCGAGATTGGTACCACAAAACCCTTTTCCCGTAATCCAGATTTTCTTAATGAGAATCAATGACCTCTCATCAGGGTAATCTACCCATCATTTGACTGAATTTACAACTAGATTCTTGGTGATTTTAGTTAAGGGAAAACTATGCTAATTCAACAGTAGTCTATTCTTTGTGTTGTCAAGAATTGGAATTGGTCACGAGGTTTTGCTTGATTCAAATTTGAGAGATGGGTAAGTAGTTTACTCGTCGCCCCTCTCACAATCGTGGTCTAACCAAAATTATTCGGTTTACTTCTAACTTTGATTCTTAAGGATTTTCTTCAAATAAAAATCTACTAAACTTCTAACCATAAGAAAAATTCCAACTTAATGAATTTCATTCCTTCCTAACCATAATAGATTAAGGAATGGTTCTATATGAGAATATTGGATTTTTATAAAAATACTCTTCTTCCATTAATCTAATTTTGAATAAATATCAATTTGGTGATTTATCCACATAAAATATCTAAGAATATTCTTTCTACCAATTTAATTATCAACCCTAATTTTCTAGGTGGAATTATGGTGAAAATTTCTCTTTTGTCACCAAAATTTAATTTAAACATTTCTCTACTTGAAATACTATAAAAATTCTTCTTTTAATTAAATACAAATATCCATTTTTTTCAATATGTTTAAAATTCCTCTTTTTGCATTTAAATGATTGAATTCCAAATGTCATGGGAATCCCACTTTTATCATTTAAAAATTTTTATACATCATATAAATTTATCTAAAATTTCTCTTTTTTGAATTAAATAAAAATATCTATTATTTTAAATATGCCAAAAATTCCTCTTTTACCATTTAATTACTTGGATCTCAATTATCATGGGAATTCCTCTTTTTGCATAAAAATATTTACCAACTCCTCTTTTCTTTTAATTAAATATTTATGCATAAATACTAAAATTTTATGTCCCATGAATATGATAAAAATCATTCTTTTTACATAGGATGTCCAATCCTAGAATATGGTAGGAAGTCCTCTTTTAGCATTATGCATAAAATAAGATATGTATTATTTTCTAAAAATTTTACCATAGCTTCGCTGCTATTACTGATAATTTTTAATTTTTTCTTAAAAGAATAAAACATTGTTATAAAAATATAATAGAATATCTATTCTTAAACTTAAATTAAACTATGAATTTGAATCATAATTTTAATCATAATCATAAACTTAATTATGATTATTCTACTAGATTAAGCTATTTCCATTATTCCTCTTTTCCCAAATTGATAGGATTATCTCTTTCCCAATTTGAATCAATTAAAGTAATTTTTAACTACTTATAAATAATCTAAAAGAATTAACCATTATTTTGTTAACATAAGAGCATATAAAAATACCATTTTCTTATTCTCTAGCTTAACAAGCTTAGAGTTTGATTTTGAATTAAGAATTTATCAATGAGAAGCATTCCTTTGCTAAAGAATTAGCCATAGGAATGACTATTCTTTTTTTTTATAGAGAGAGATAAACATAAGAAAGCATTCTAATTGAGCATAAAGATTAAATTTTTCTTGATTACACATTAAAATTCTTAGGGAAAGCTTGATTTGAATTTAAAACAACCAATTAGAAAACTTATCAAGCTTGAGAGGGGTTGAGAAGAGAAGTCATTTGAGAATATTAACAAAAAACCATAAAATTCATTCTTACCTCAAGGATTAGCTTGCTTCTTTTTCTAGAAGTGAAGCCCCCAACCAATCAATTAGTTTAGCAAGTGGAGAAGAGAGCTCCAAGAGTTGTTGAAGAGAGAGAGAAGCTCCAAGCTCCCCAAAAGTAGAGGATTTTTAAGGGATAATAGAAAATATAATTATTTTAATGTAATACTGGCATGGTATAGTTCTAACAGATAAGAATACAAAAGAGAGAGAGAAGCTCCAAGCTCCAAGAGTTGTTGAAGAGAGAGAGAGAAGCTCCAAGCTCCCCAAAAGTAGAGGATTTTAAGGGATAATAGAAAATATGATTATTTTAATGTAATATTGGCATGGTATAGTTCTCACAGATAAGAATACAAAAGAATGAGGGTCTATTTATAAGTAAGGGAGGCCACTAACTGAGTCCAACTGGGTTCTAGAATTTTTCAGCTTTTGACTGAATTTGGACAAGATTTGGACCAGTTTGGCTCCCCTTTTGATCTAGTTTGATCCAGGAGAGAGGAGAGATAAAAATATCACAATGTTTTTGAATTAAAAACCCTCCCACACATGTGAAGGAGGCGCCTACCTCAAAGGTCCCCCTCTCCTTACCAAGGTGTCAAAAATTCATCATTTTTTCAAAATATCTCATTTTTTTAGTAATATCTCTTAATTTTTAACTAATAAACCTTGTACTCAGTCAACTCTTCATCTTATATGAGCATTTACTCATTTTTGGGTATTTTCTTTTATTCATTGGATTTATCTCATCCCAACACATGGATTAATCCTATTGGCTAAATTTGGACAAGATTTGGACCAGTTTGGCTCCCCTTTTGATCCAGTTTGATCCAGGAGAGAGGAGAGATAAAAATATCACAATGTTTTTGAATTAAAAGCCCTCCCACACATGTGAAGGAGGTGCCTACCTCAAAGGTTCCCCTCTCCTTACCAAGGTGTCAAAAATTCATCATTTTTCTAAAATATATCATTTTTTTAGTAATATCTCTTAATTTTTAACTAATAAACCTTGTACTCAGTCAACTCTTCATCTTATATGAGCATTTACTCATTTTTGGGTATTTTCTTTTATTCATTGGATTTATCTCATCCCAACACATGGATTAATCCTATTGGCCCATAGGAACCTTAATTGGACCATAATTGGACCATAATCCAGAAATTTCTGAAAGTCTAGACCCTTAGGCTAAGGTCTCTTATATCATTTTTAATTGATTCCTAATGCACATTGGAGAATTTATTTTGAACTTCTGTTTTAGGGAAATATATTTTAGATATTAGGAGAATTTTTTATATCTCAAAATTAAATTACCTCTCTCTAGAATTTTTTTTCTCTCTAGGCAAAAACAAGAAAAAATAATATTTTCTTGTATTCAAAAATAGGGAATGATTACAGGGGATTGAGGTAAAAGCTTATTCATTATTCAGGCTGAGGAGGAATCTTACATCCTCTTCCACTTGAAAAACGCGAGATGTCCTCATCTCGCAAAGTGGGGGTAATCTTTTGCCAAGAGGTGAGACAGTGGGTCTGATGAATCCTTGCTCTAACAGTTTGCCTTAACTGCTCCTTAAGTTCTATGGCTTCAAGAATTGGCATTTTTTGTATGCACGCTGGACTACTGGTTGAGCTCCGGGGGTTAACTCGATCTCATGATCTACTTCGCGAGTCGAAGGCATCTCAGTCAGCTCTTTTCACATAGCTGAGCAGCGAGGACCCTTCAAAGGTGAAGGGGAGAACTTGGGCGAGGCTGTGGAGAAGTGGGTTGAAGCCATGGAGGAACATTTTGATGTCACCAGATACAACGAGAGGAGAAAAATGGCTCTCGCTAGGCTGAAGATTATGGAAACAGCCAGGGTGACATAGAGAAACCATTGCAACGCCAACCATTTGGATAGGAATACCCAGTCCTGGAATGATCTCAAAGCCTATCTAAGGAAGACATTTTGTCCCCCCGAATTTTTAGAAACCAAGATGAATGAATTCTTAGAGCTAAACTAGGGGAGCAAAACTATTGAAGAATATCACCGGGCATTTGCTCTTCTCCTCAAGTACTCACCCCACCACTAGATGAAGAGCAACTTATGGCCAGGTTCATTCAAGGAATGAACGAACCTTTATACACCCTAGTCAAGAATGCCAAGCCAGTTTCCATGGCTAAAGGTGTAAGAATGGCGAAGGACTTCACCAAAGCCTCGTTAAAGTCCCACCAAAGCTAGCTCCCTCATCCTTCAAGAGATTCCAGACACACTGGGAAGTTCTTCCAACCTTCCGCCTCCAAAGAAACACCAAGGTCCCAACTAGAATCTGGAGTCAGGAAGTTTTAGGAATGAAGGAAGACCTTTTCCTCAAAGCTCTTTCTCAGGAACTCCGGCTCTTTCAAGAATGCAGAGGGAAGAGCTTCGAAGTGAGAATAGGTGCTTCGGATGTCAGGGGTTTGGGCACCAGCTCAAGGATTGCCCATCTCCTTCTATGGGCCAAGGAAGCCAGGGTCCCAGAATTCAGAGATGTTACATTATTAAATTTTTATTTTGATTTCGTCAACAAGATCCTAAGACTTAAGAGGTTCGAAAAATAATTTCTTAAACAAGATAAACGATCTTATTGGAGATCTATGACATATGTTCGATTTATTCATATAAAGGTTGCAATATGTACATAGAGCATCTCGGCTCTAGAAAGTCAAAACCTCCTCGGGAAATGCATAAGACGGCAATATTGGGCTATAGACATGCCCCGATACAAATGTTCCCTTATTGCTAAGGGAGCTACTATCTTCTCCTTTGGAATAAAGTGGCTAAGAAGTCTATAGATATGGCAAGAAAGTCTGAAATCTCGAGGCGTAGGGTAATATAAAATAACACCATGAATCACTTTTAGCCTTATCAGAATCATGGCCAATGAGATATTTTCCCTCAGCATCACGCGATGGTCGCAAGAAGAGACGTGTACATACTACCGCCTTGTGCTGCCATCTCTCTGCTGGGTCTCGGCAATATAAATCCTCAAAATAGCTTGCGAGTCTGGCTCAACTTGTTTGAGTTGTAGTGGAAGAGATGAGATGCTCGAAGGCGAAAGCAGTCATATCTTGTGATTGGGTGTTGGGTGAGATTGGAAATACCGGATAAGTGTGGAACTTCCATCTATAAAACCAAATTCTTTGATTAAAAATCTTCATTAATAATGAAGCTTAAGGAATGAAAATACAATACGTAAATGCTCTTTCTGAGTTTTTATTATAAATTTCTGATAAGAATTCATTTTTGCTTATTAGCTTTCAACAAGGCTTTGATACCAGCTGTAAGACCCCCGCCCCCTCCGAGGGCGCTGGCAGTAGAAGCGGCGTTAGCCTCTCACGCGGGGTGGCAGGGATCCACACTCAGGGCCTCGCCCACGGATATCTAGACAAGAGACTGGCCCGGCGGTTCCTCCGAAACTGGGCCCAAAAAACTTCCCTCGCCCGAAAGGCATGGGCAATCCCACCAGGGAAATCATCTAACGAGAGAATTGATCTAATGAGTCAAAGTCTTAACTATCCAGACTGATCCGACCAAACCCGAAAGTCACATGGTCAGATCAAAGAAGAGACTTGCACTTGGTCCATAGAATCATCGCTTTTGTCCTCCTTTTTAACGAGGCATAGCCCGCTGATGCCCTCCCACAGAACAAGGGTCTTCCTAGGACTTAATTTAACTACCGTAACTTAATCGTAACTATTTGTATCGCAGGAATCCCCCGATCCAATCTAACCCCAACCAACCTATGGGTTAGCCGACCGCCCCAACCACTGTATTGGTGGGATTCCTTTATAAAAATTTGGTTATGTTTTACCCGGGTACCGAGGAAAAGAGTTCCTAGGCTCCCTAGTAGCCAACGCTTCAAGCAAAATTTAAGGTAGGCATACCACTTACACACCCAATATGAAATTGCCATTATAAGAGATTCGGCTGTCTTTAAAACAATATTTCCATGAAATCATAGTATTACTGATCATAATCCTCCAAAATATTGAGTCCATTGTTTACAAAATATATCATCCGGACTCTCCGTTTGAAGACCAGCTAGTCAACCAACGAGATTCAACTGGGTTCTAGAATTTTTCAACTTCAATTTGACTGAATTTCATTGGATTTATCTCATCCCAACACATGCATTAATCCTATTGTCCCATAGGAACCTTAATTGAATCATAATCCAGAAATTTTTGAAAATCTAGACCCTTATGCTAAGGTCCCTTATATCATTTTTAATTGATTCCTAATGCACATTGGAGAATTTCTTTTGAACTTCTGTTTCAAGGAAATATATTTTAGATATTTGGAGAATTTTTATATCTAAAAATATCTCAAAATTGAATTACCTCTCTCTAGAATTTTTTTTCTCTCTAAGCAAAAACAAGGAAAATTAATATTTTCTTGTATTCAGAAATAGGGAATGATTATAGGGGATTGAGGTAAAAGCTTATTCATTATTCAAGCTGAGGAAGAATCTTACATCCTCTCTCACTTGAAAAACACGAGATGTCCTCATCTCGCAAAGTGGGGGTAATCTTTTGCAAGTCTTCTTCTTTCTCCCAGGTGACGTCTTCTAGAGGGAAGAACTTCCACTTGACTACAAACTCTCTGAGGACTGTGTTCCTAAGAATCTTCTTCCAAACGTCAAGGATTTCTTCAAGTTGGAGTACCATCTAGCCTTGAGTTAGAGAAATCACTTATTCATATCAAGCACATGACTTGGGCTGTGGGTACATATTTCTCTATGCAAGAATGGCCACCAACAATACTCGTGATAGTAACTAAAGCATCTTGTCTACATCTAGCAGACCAGATAGCAAATATAAGCATGGTGTTGGTTGAGCCCATTTATGCCTCCAATCGTGTGAGCAAGTGGATCTAAAGAGAGCAGCACACACTAACATAGTAAGGCACCAAAGGGAAGCGTAAGAAAGAGCCCAAGAGGGCTAGTAGAAGAGGTTTTGCGTATCTCAGAGCATGCAGAGGAGAAAGCGTGCACATCTAGTAGGTTCACGCACTAGAAAGGAGGTAGGCCACAAGCACCCAAAATACAGTAAGAGGGGCAAAAGAAGAGGAGAAGCTATCCAGAGCAGCACAGAAAGTAGGTCGAGATCTATAGAGAGAGATCTGTGCCAGCATAGTGGAGAGAAAAGAGGATCACCACCATTAAACAAAGGGAGAGGCTCGGGCCATCGCTGTTTGCGCAGTGCACAAAAAGAAAGAAGACTCCATCCCCATAACTGTCAAAAGGCTGGTCAACTTGCTGAGTACAAGGAAGGAGGAGACTTTGTGTGGTTCCAAATGTTTACAACCCTATCCTCATTAGGGTATGTTCACACCATAAGTGAGAGGATCCAAATTAAATCCTCATTCACACTTGTAGTCATCCACATGGAGTGTTAATATTGGCAATTATCATCATCATTGACAAAATGTTTTCACCAAAAATATGTAACATTTGTAAATGCTGCCAATATGAGTAGAAAAATTCACAACCAAGAGTTGGAGAAAAAAGTAACCTTTGATAAAACCCTGCCAAATGAGCACATATGGAGTAAGTGTGTATATGTGAGGGCAAAGAAAGAGCTCTCGGGAAAGCAATGGGCAAGAACCACTAAGTCTTCCACAAGTAAAAGGAACAAGCTAAAAGCTTTTGAGTCCAAGGTGGAGAACAAGTCAAAGAGCCTAATAAATGAAGGCCATCAAGGGTGCTAGTAAAGAAATGGCACGGCTCCTAATCCTTGGTTGTAGCCCCACTATCCCGGTGTTAAAGTGTTAAGGCAAAGCCAATATTGTAGCTCATAGAGAGTAACCCTGACAAACTGCTCACCATATGAGTATGGAGTGTAGGTTAGTTTATTGAATTTAATTTCTATGCATAGAAATATGCATAAAAGATTTATTTTTATTTCAAAAGTGTTATCCTCATTAAAATTGATTTTATGCATAGAAAGATGCATAAAAGATTTATTTTTATTTCAAACGTGTTACTCATTAAAATTGATTTTATGCATAGAAAGATGCATAAAGGATTTATTTTTATTTCAAAAGTATTATTCTCATTAAATTTGATTTTATGCATAGAAAGATGCATAATGGAAATTTTTATTATAAAAGTGTTGCTTTCATTGAATTTAATTTCTATGCAGCATAGAAAGATGCATAATGAAAATTTTTATTATAAAAGTGTTGTTTTCATTAAAATTGATTTTATGCATAGAAAGATGCATAAAAGATTTATTTTTATTTCAAAAGTGTTATCCTCATTAAAATTGATTTTATGCATAGAAAGATGCATAAAAGATTTATTTTTATTTCAAAAGTGTTATCCTCATTAAAATTGATTTTATGCATAGAAAGATGCATAAAGGATTTATTTTTATTTCAAAAGTGTTATTCTCATTAAAATTGATTTTATGCATAGAAAGATGCATAAAGGATTTATTTTTATTTCAAAAGTGTTATTCTCATTAAAATTGATTTTATGCATAGAAAGATGCATAAAGGATTTATTTTTCTTTCAAAAGTGTGATTCTCATTAAAATTGATTTTATGCATAAATAAATGCATAAAAGGATTTTTATAAAAGTGTTATTCCCACTGAAGTTGATTTTTATGCATAAATAGATGCGTAAAGAATCTTTATATCAAAATTAGAATTCCCTTAAATTCTATGTTTAAATTCTATCAAATAGATGTGATGTGAATCAGATAGATGTGAATGAATGGATGGATGTGATGAGATATGTGAATCAAATAGATTTGAATATCTCATCACATCCATCTCATGAATGGATGGATGTGATGAGATATGTGAATCAGATAGATGTGAATGAATGGATGGATGTGATGTGAATAGAGGTGATGAGATGTGAGGTGAATAGATGTGATGAGATGTGATGTGAATCACATAGATGTGAATGAATGGATGGATGTGATGTGAATAGAGGTGATGAGATGTGAGGTGAATAGATGTGATGGGATGTGATGTGAATCACATAGATGTGAATGGATGGATGGATGTGATGTGAATAGAGGTAATGAGATGTGAGGTAAATAGATGTGATGTGAATCAGATAGATGTGAATGGATGGATGAATGTGATGTGAATAGAGGTGATGAGATGTGAGGTGAATAGATGTGATGTGAATCAGATAGATGTGAATGGATGGATGAATGTGATGTGAATAGAGGTGATGAGATGTGAGGTGAATAGATGTGATGAGATGGATGAATGTGATGTGAATAGAGGTGATGAGATGTGAGGTGAATAGATGTGATGAGATGTGATGTGAATCAGATAGATGTGAATGGATGGATGGATGTGATGTGAATAGAGGTGATGAGATGTGAGGTGAATAGATGTAATGAGATGTGATGAGAATCAGATAAGTGTGAATGAATGGATGGATGAGATGTGATGAGAATCAGATAAGTGTGAATGAATGGATGGATGGATGTGATGTGACTAGATGTGATGAGATGTGATGTGAATTAGATAGATGTGAATGAATGGATGGATGAGATGTGATGTCATGTGAATCAGGATGTAAATGAATGATATGGATGTAAATGAATGATATGGGATATGTGTGATGAAAATGGATGTAAATGTATAAGTGAAGAATGGTTGTGAATGTGTATGTGAAAGAATGTGATGTGAATGTGTATGTGAAGAATGGATGCGAATGAGTATGTGAAAGAATGGATGTGGATGTATGTGAAAGAATGGATATAGATGTGTATGTGAAAGAATGTGATGTGATGCAAAGAGATGTGATGTGTCATGAATATATGTGGATGTGAATGTATAGATATGAATGTATAGATAGATGTGAGAAGTCGTACATATGAACGATTGGATGGATGTGTATGAATGAGATATGATGTGTATGAATGAGATATGATGTGGATAGAAGTGATGTGATATAATGGTGATGAGAATGAATGTGATGGATATGAATGAATGTGAATGTGATGGATATGAATGAATGTGATGTGATGGGATGTGAATCGGGGTAGATGTGAATGAATGAGATGTGAGGTAGAATGAATAAGATGTGATGTGAGTGAATGTGATGTTGTAAGGTCCCTGTCCCCACCGCGCAACGAATTCAGGGCTAGCAGCGGAAGTAGCACTTCTTGCGCGGGCCAGGGTCCCTCACTCGGGGCCTCGCCCACGGATATCCGACAAGAGACTAATCCATCGGTTCTTCCAAAACCGAATCCGAAAAAACTTCCCATTGCTTGGAAAGCACGAGCGATTCCTCTAGGATAATTTTTCTCTAATGTAGTCAAAAAGTCTTAACTAACTGAACTTATCTGACCGAACCCATAAGTCCCATAGTCAGATCAGGGAAAGATTGCACTTGGATCATAGAGACCAATGCTTTTTTTCTCATTGAGAGACACAGCCGTTGATTCTTTTCCATAGAACAATTTTTGTCCGGGATTTACTTCATCTATCGTACCATAACAGAAATGAGTCTCAATTTAGGAATCCATCAGTCCAGCCTAACCCCATCTAGTCCCAACCACTGTAGTAATGGGATCCAATTAGGAATTTGGTTAGGTTTTATCCCGGGTACCAGGGAAAAGAGTTCCTAGGCCCCCTAGCCGGATATTCATGCAAACTTAAAACTAGTCACACCACTTACACACCTAATATGGAATTGCCTTTTTCACAGATTTAGCTATCTTTAAAACAATCATTTAATGAAATCATAGTCACTAATCATAATCCTCCAAAAATTTTTAGTTGAATTCTAATTTCAATCATTCCTTCCTCAGTGTACCTATGGCATCATTGGCAACCAGAACGCTTACCACCTGTCCACTCAAGGGTTTTTTTGATGGTTCCTAGCTCATAGTACTCGACAATATTCACATATCAAAATGGAATATTCGTTGAAGATCAGCACAACAGATCCATATAAAAGAACCATGGACTCATCCGTTTTGAGGACCAGCAAGCTCAATCAACCAGATCCATGTAAAAGAACCATGGACTCATCCGTTTTGAGGACCAGCAAGCTCAATCAACCAGATCCATGCCCGAATTCAGAAAACAACTCTTACTCCTTGTTCCAATATCTTCCACAACGCATGTGTGGGTATCTTCGGCAACCTAGAGCTCGAGCACCGTATGGTCAGCACCCTCTAGAATCCTTCGCTAGTGCTTCACTCATAAGCCGCTTCCTTGGTCCCTAATCCACCGTACTACTGAAAACTCACTATTTTAATCGAACCGAGGCTGGTCAACAAGACCTCGGCCAACCTTGCTACGCGAGATGTCCTCCATTGACTCTCCGTCAGCTATTGCAACTTTATCAGATTAGGTCTCCACGACCTCATTCACAAGACGATCAAAATGCTTCCCCCAGCATTCTTGACATAAAACAATCATTTTAAAAAAACAGATTAGGTCTCCACGACCTCATTCACAAGACGATCAAAATGCTTCCCCCAGCATTCTTGACATAAAACAATCATTTTAAAAAAACAGGTCATAAATACAGTTTCTATAGCAAACTCTCGTCTTTCCACATTGTTCCACATCATTCTTCATTTATTTCATCAGTATTCCCTTTCTCATCACATCATAATCATTCACATCACAATTCACATGACACTATATCAATTCTCGTCCATCACATTCAATTACATCACATCCATTTACACCCATCACATCTCATTCATTCATATCCATCACATTCGTTCATTCATACCACCACATACATTTTCATAACCATCCCATCACATACATTCTATCTACATTATATCACATCACTTCTGTCCACACCATATCTCATTCATACACATCCATCCAATCGTTCACCTATACGACTACCCACATCTATTCATACATTCATATTTATCACTTCACATCCACATATATTCATGTCACATCACATCACATTCCTTCTCATACACATACACATCACATTCTTTTTCATACATTCACTCACATCCCATATCATTCATTTACATCTTGATTCACATGACATTACATCTCATCACATCTATTCACCTCACATCTCTTCATCCCTATTCACATCACACATCTCATCACATCTATTCACCTCACAGCTCATCACATCTATCCATCCCTTCATTCACATCTATCTAATTCACATCTCATCACATCTATCCATCCCTTCATTCACATCACACATCTCATCACATCTATTGACCTCACATCTCATCACCTCTATTCAAATCACATCTATTCATCCCTTCATTCACATCTATCTGATTCTCATCACACATCTCTTCACATCTATTTACCTCACATCTCATCACACCTCTTCACATCTATTTACCTCACATCTCATCACCTCTATTCACATCACATCTATTCATCCCTTCATTCACATTTATCTGATTCTCATCACACATCTATTTACCTCACATCTCATCACATCACATCTATTCATCCCTTCATTCACATTTATCTGATTCTCATCACACATCTATTTACCTCACATCTCATCACCTCTATTCACATTACATCTATTCATCCCTTCATTCACATCTATCTGATTCACATCACACATCTCTTTACATCTATTTACCTCACATCTCATCACCTCTATTCACATCACATCTATTCATCCCTTCATTCACATCTATCTGATTCACGTCACACATCTCATCACTTCTATTTACCTCACATCTCTTTTTCTTCCTGAATTATCTTTCTCAAAAAGGGGGTGATATTTCAATTACTAATTTATTGAATTTCATTCTTTGAATATTCACTTAACTGATTTCTATATTAATCACGAATTCCAATGAGGAATAAATTAATCATTTATCTGAATATTTCCACTTCGATAGATTTCTTGAATTTTCTCTTTACAAACAATAGAATTTTCTCTTTACAAACTATAGAATTTTCTCTTTCTTGATTTCCTGAGTATGAAACGATAGAATTTTCCCTCTCAGAGTATTTACTTATTCATTTATTAAATATTCATGGAAATTAAACATAGAATTAAAGAGAATCTAATTTTGATATGAAAATTCTTTATGCATCTCTTTATGCATAAAGTCAATTTAATAGGAATAACACTTTTAAAATAAAAAGATTTTCCATATGTATCTTTCTATGCATAGAAATTGAATCTAATGAAAATAACACTTTTATAATAAAAAAATATCCAATATGCATCTTATTTAAATTCTATGCATAGAAAGATGCATATTGGAAATAAATTTTTTTATTATAAAAGTGTTACTTTCATCAATATTGATTTTTATGCATAAAATGATGCATAAAAGAATTTTTTTTATTATAAAAGTGTTACTCTCATCAATATTGATTTTTATGCATAAAATGATGCATAAAAGAAATTTTTTTATTACAAAAGTGTTACTTTCATCAATATTGATTTTTATGCATAAAATGATGCATAAAAGATTTTTTTTATATAAAGTATTACTTTCATCAATATTGATTTTTATGCATAAAATGATGCACAGAAGAATTTTTTTATTATAAAAGTGTTACTTTCATCAATATTGATTTTTATTCATAAAATGATGCATAAAAGAATTTTTTTTATTGTAAAAGTGGTACTTTCACCAATATTGATTTTTATGCATAAAATGATGCATAAAAGAATTTTTTTTATTATAAAAGTGTTACTTTCATCAATATTGATTTTTATGCATAAAATGATGCATAAAAGATTTTTTTATTATTGTAAAAGTGTTACTTTCACCAATATTGATTTTTATGCATAAAATGATGCATAAAAGAATTTTTTTTATTGTAAAAGTGTTACTTTCACCAATATTGATTTTGATGCATAAAAGAATTTTTTTATTATAAAAGTGTTACTTTCATCAATATTAATTTTTATGCATAAAATGATACATAAAAGAATTTTTTTATTGTAAAAGTGTTACTTTCACCAATATTGATTTTTATGCATAAAAGAATTTTTTTCGTATTATAAAAGTGTTACTTTCATCAAAAATGATTTTTTTTGCATAAATAGATGCATACATAATTTTTATATCAAAATAAGAGTTCTTTTTAATTCTATGTTTAAAATCCCATGAATATTGGTAAATGAATAAGTAAATATTCTGTGAGAGAAAATTCTACCGTTTCATATTCTCTAAGATGGTAAGAAGAAAATTCAAAAAAACTATCAAAGTTAAAATTTTAGATAAATGATTAATTTATTCCTCATAGGAATTCATGATTAATTTTGAATTCAGTTAAGCAAAATACTCATCAATGAAATTCAGTAAAGTAGTAATTGAAATATTATCCTTTGAGAAAGATAGTTCAGGGAGAACCTTTCCAGACTCAAACCCTAAATCAGATTATGACCAAGACATAACTCCTTCGTCAGTTTCAAGAAAAGATGATGTGACGAGTTCAGAAAGTCTTGGGATACGGATTTAAGATATACTCATTGTATTCAAAAGAAAATCAAAACTGAAAACTTGCATAGAAACCCTGTTTTCTTAAAGGACTATCTTACGCTAGAATGCTAGAGGGAGCATTTGGTATATGTGTTTTTCTAAGGGAAGTTCGGTTGCAATAGCTGGCGGGGAGTGCTCAAAGGACGGCTCACGTGGCAAAAACCTGCCCAGGTCCTGGGTATGGTGAAACATGGTGTGCTTCCGGTACGATGGGCGAGGGCCGACAAAGCGGTCCCTAAGTGAAGTGCCAGGACACCTAAGGAGGATCCTGGAGGGTTCTGACCAAGCGATGCACGGGTTTGCGGTGCTTAGGACACCCATGCGTATATCGTGGAAGATTTTGTATGATGGACCAATGTTTATTGTAATCTGTACTGGATCTCGTTTTGCTGACCAGCTGGTCTCAACGGAGAGTCCAGAGTGATACTGTTTTTTGTGAGAAACAAGGATTAATGGAAATTTTGAGTTATGACATCAGTAACCATTAATTGTTGTCAATGGACTGTTTTATAAGTTAAAGTTTAAAGAGGAGTGTGTACGTATCTGTATTCTAAAGCAAAAGTTAAGAAAGGCATTCAAGTATGGGTGGGTGACTACTTGTCTGGTTCTACCAATTCCAGTGGTTGGGCGGTGGCTAGCCCATGGGCTGGATAGGCTAGAATTAGCAGAGTTTTAATAATAAAATTGATTAATAGGAATATGTTTAGAACTCGAGTAGTTAAATAAAAGCCTGAAGACTTCTCTAATGAATAGATCAACAGTTGTGCCTGATTCAATTAGGAAAAAAGCATTGATTCCTTCAAGTTAAGCCTGTAATAGTTTCCCTTCTATCTGATTTAATCAGATGAAGGTTAGTTCAGTATCTTGACCTCGTTAGAAAAATTCATTAAGAAAATAAAAATGGTGGAATCGTCCCCGTTTTTCGAGCATGGGAAATTTTCCCGGTTTCGGTTTTCAGAATGACCACCAGCTTAGTCTCATGCCTAGACATTCGAGGGCGAGGCCCCGAGTGAGAAACCTTGCCCCACGCAAGAGGAAGCTACTTCCGCTGCTACCATCCGGGAATCCGGTACGCAGAGGGAGTAGTGGGATCTCACAATGTGTGTGTGTGTGTGTACACACATACGCACACATACACCACACGCGCATGCACACACATCTATATATCTATATAAATGTATACATATACATACACACACACACACACACATACATATGTGTGTGTGGTGTGTGTGGTGTGTGTGTGTCACATATGGCTTTCTATATCTTCTATTCATTGTCCATGTGTTCTTTGTTGAGTCATTCCAAAATACACCTATATAGAACCAATTATAACCAAAATGCATCTACGGAACCAATCAAATATATCCATCAGAGAATTGCTAAATCTCACACCTTCAGCATCATACCTTGTTGAGTCATTCCAAAATGCACCGATATAGAACCAATTATAACCAAAATGCATCTATATAACCGATCAAATATCTCCATCAGAGATTTGATACATTTCACACCATCATCATCATGCCTTGCTTGTGGTCTTGAAATAAACTTCCCTATCTTTGTAGTGGGAATTCTCCAACAAATGAGAGAGCTGAACGTACTCATGTCTTATGCCTCATGTGTATCGAATATTTGTTACATGCAAAACAATAAAGTTATAATCAACACATACAAAATAACTCTAATTAATTGCACCTTGTACTCATAATTAAAATTGATTCAAGTGCACACAAGTCGGAGCTAGTTGATCTCATTAAAGCTCCCTACACTACAAAGAGCATTGCTTAAGATTTAGAAAAAGGTTTCTTCGAGATCCCAAATGTCATGCCAAGAGGATTGCCATTTGTCATAGAGTAGTATCATTGCACATTCTCCAAATTGAGGCCAAGAGAGTAGAGGGCATACCACAAGCAAATAAGTGCGTACGGTACACACCACTAGGAAGATAACGACAGAGTAGCACTACTTATTTACATGCCCAGTCTACCAAGAGATATAAGGGAGATTGAATTTCCTCTTTCTAAATGAATTTGATACCCTTTCAAGGGTAAGGTGTTACAGAGATCATAGGGCTTGGGTATGTGCCTGACAAAGCTACGGGGCCAAAGAGAGACCCTAATGCAACTACATCAAGGAGGTGGGATCTATCATATTCTTCTCAATCTTCAATTATTTATTTCTTTAGCTCATATCAAGCAACCATGACAAACAGTCTAGCACGGCAATAGTAGGGAGAGAGAATAGATGAATGAGTATGTGCCAGTTAAAGCTACAGCATCAAAGAAAGACCTTGATGTCAATAGAGTATGCACAGAGCGGAAGAAGGGGAGCACTAGAATGTGCTAAACTAAGAGTGCGAGAGAGAGAGAGAGAGAGAGAGAGAGAGAGAGAGAGAGAGAGAGAGAGAGAGAGAGAGAGAGAGAGAGAGAGAGAGAGAGATGAAGCTAATAAGCTGAATATACTACAGTGAAAACAATCCCGAGAAAGAGACCAACAAGTCTCATAAGTGAAGGATACAAGAGAGAAAGAGTGTGTCAACACATGAACCACACAACTCAATGGTCAATGAATGAAAAGGGGAGAGGCCAGCCCGCCTATTTATAGGTAAAAAGGGGCTGGCCTGACATAAGGAGCTGGCCGACTAGGACATACTCACCTGACCTAGGAAAAATACCAAGAAAAAGGGAAAAAATATGAGAAAAAATACGAGAAAAATACGGGTGGCCAGCCCACAACTAAGGGCCATAAAAGGGAACAAATATGGGCAAATACATGGTCAACGTATGGGGATGAATATGCTAACACTCCCTCTCAGATGCTGAACAAACTCCAAGAAGCTGAAGATGAGGAGCCAAGGAAGCCTAAGACATCGGCTTGGTGAACAAATCTGCTGCATTCTCTGCTGAAGGAAAATAATCCAAACGCAAATCTCGAGCAAGAACCCGTTCACGAACAAAGTGATACTGAATCTCAATGTGTTTCGTGTACGAGCATGAAACACAGGGTTCTTGGCGTTGGCGATGCAACTCTGATTGTCACACCAAAGAAGAGTAGATCCGGTAGGAGGAAAGCCAAGCTCTCCCAATAATCTCCACAACCAAATTGCCCCACATCAACATAACAAGCTGTTTGATACTCCGTGTCTGTAGAGGAAATCGCCTTAGTAGGCTGCTTTTTATTGCTCCATGAAATGGCTCCCAACCCGTGCGAAAACACAACTAGTGGTCAAATGCCAAGTATCGAGATCTCTAGCCCCATATGAACCATTCCATCCAAGAAGAGTGCACCCCTAGCTATAGAATATGCCAAAATCCAAAGTACCACTCAAGTACCGAAGCACCCTAAGAGCACACAACCAATGCTACTGACAGGGCTTGAATGTGAAAGAACTCAATAGGCTAATTGTGAAACAAATGTCCAATCACGATTAGGTCAACCATACCAAACATCCGACAACGACAAGAACCCGATACTATCCCAAAATCAATCTCTAGAGAAGCATCAAGAAGAGAAAGCTTCTCACTAGTATCCATAGAAGAAGATACTGGTCTACACCCAGACATTCGAAACCTATCAAGAATCTCCATGTGTACTACTGCTAAGAAAAGAAAATACCCTGAGGGGTCTACCAGATCTCAAAGCCAAGAAAATAATGCAGAAGGCCAAGATCCATCATCTCAAATACTTTCTCCAAAGCATCCATGACTGAACAGATCCGCAAGAAAGAACCTATAAAATGAGGTCATCAATTCGAATCTGCATGAGAATAGTGCAGACCTAGTTTTTGAAATAATGCATCAATTTGCTAATACCAAGCCTGTGGAGCCTGCTTCAGACCATACAAGGCTTTCTTTAATCGCCGATACACCTGGTCTTGTCTTCCTGGAATTGCAAATCCTGAACTGATCAACGTACACTTCCTGTGTGTAAGCTCTCCATTCAAGAAAGCCAACTTGACATCCATCTGGAATATGAGCCATCTATGATGTCCTACAAGACTAAGAACAGTGTGAATGGTAGTCATCCGGGCTATCGGAGCAAAGGTCTCATCGAAGTCAACCATACAAGGCTTGGTCTCATCGAAGTCAACCATACAAGGCTTTCTTCAGCCAATAGACCTGCTCTTGTCTTCCTGGAATCTCAAATCCCGATGGCTAATCACCATACAATTCCAGTGTAAGCTCTCCATTCAAGAAAGCCAACTTGAGATCCATCTGCCATCTATGATGTCCTACAAGAGTAAAAACAATGTGAATGGTAGTCATCCGAGCTGTCAAAAGAGCGAAGATCTCATCAAAGTCAACCCCAGGGCATTGAGCATAGCCCTTGGCAAACCAACCTCGCCTTGTGCTTGTCCAAGCTGCCATCAGCTTTGTACTTCATTTTGAAGATCCACCGCACACCAATCACCTTACGTTGTTGTGGCCTAGGCACCAAAATCCAAGTGCCATTCCGTCCTATAACATCTAGCTCTGCCTGCATATAGCACGACGCCAAGGCTCATGTGAAAGAGCCTCGTCCACAAAAGTGGGATCAAAAGGACCATGAATAATAGAGAACATAAGAGCATAGCTAACAAAAACGTTGCCCTCATGAATTTGTTTCCCCAAACTGTCTGAAAATACCATCCATGCACTGGTTTGCTTGAGCTCACTGGAGGAGGAGCAAAGTCATCATCATCATCCAAATGAGAATCCACATCTTGAGGTGTAACAGAAGCAAGGGGGAGAAGGAGGCGAAGAAGGAGACAAAGGAAGAAACTACATACGTTGAACAACCAAATACCCGCAAATGAACAATAGAGGGCTTCTCACCATGGAAAGCCTCATATGGAGTTTCATATGGAAGAGTAGTACTAAATATTAACAATAGCAGAAGAAGCCTCAACCTAGAAACATCGAGGTAAAGAGGAGAGAATAGCACAGGGCATCTCCATTGTAGTCTGATTCTTTCTCTCTGTAACTCCATTCTATGATGGAGTATATGTTGTAGTAAGGTATCTCGAATACCCTGATCCTTGCAATATTGCTAAAACTATTGGGATGTAAACTCACCCCCTCTATCAGTCTTGAGAACCTTGACCTCGGTCTCTTTTTCCACCTCAGTCCTTGAATCACAAAAGTGCTGAAAAGCCTCATCCTCGTTCTTCAAAAATAAAACCCAAGTAAATTTGGAGAACTCATCCACCATCATAAGCATGTACAACGCCTTACTCAAAGACGTGGTAATCATCGGACCACATAAGTCTACATAAACAAGAGCAAGTGATGTCGACGATCTGTGTGTCGCCTCCTTCATAAAGGCGACTCAGTGTTCCTTCCCTTGTAAACAAGAGGAACATACGAAAGTCGGAGCCTTGATGGTCGGTAAACCCTCGACCAACCCACCCTTCGAAGCTCACTGAAGAAGTTGGCTAACAGAGGAATACCATCATCCTTCTTGGTCTAGGACACCACTGTAGAGGTAGAGTCCTTTCCTTCTTCATCCCGCTGCTTCTTATAACATTGAGACTATTTTTTACCCTTCTTCCCACAGTAGTGATACTCCACGTCCTTGTTTTAACAAGATTTATCTTTGTCTTTGCATTTATTTTTGTCATTGTCCTTGGAGTTCTTGTCAGAACCCCCTTTCTCTTTCTTCTATTGATTCTTCATCAGAACCACCAGAGGTGCCGATCCGCTCCTCAAAGCAAGACTCAATCTGCATAATGGAGGAGAGAACTTCCTCCCAAGTAACTGGAACAGCACGAGGAGAAGAAACGAGAGATTGAAAGAAAGCATCATACCTCTCTAGAAGCTTGGAGAGAAGCCGAATAGACATATCCTGTGTAGAGATATTCTTGTCACGTACATCAAGCTTGTCCCCCAGAGATCTTTCATCTTCCTGATGAAAGCAAATAAAGAAGAAAAGGCATAAACCGAAAGATTCATATTCTGCCTTTCTAAAGCCAAAATCCGACCCGAAGACTTAATCTCGTAAAGATATGCAAGGGCCTTCCAAACTTCATGATGTATGCACATGAGAGAAAAGAATCCTGACAATTCAACATGAGAAAAGAGAAAACACGATGGTCATTTGCCGCCTAAGCATTGACATGTGCCTAAGTCGCACCAACTGTAGAAAGAGTGGGAGGGGTGGCATTGGCAACTGTTACGAGCCAATCGTCCCAGAGATCCACTCCACGCAAGGCCAATTTCACCTTCACCTTCCACAATGTATCGTTGGAGCAATTAAACTTTGTAGACTCAGAGAACATATGAAGCACAATTGAGGCGGCCATCACTGAACTCTAACTCAATCTCAAAAGAAAACGCACAACTCAGAAGAAAGAAGTGTCCTCAACAGGTACCAAGCTGCACGAAGCCAAAATCCACAAAAAGACCCCCTTTGCAAGAGATAGTGTCCACTAGAGAAGAAAACGCAGCCAACAAAAGGGTTGCAAATTTGAAAATATAGGTTGACCAACTTCCTCACCTTAGATGAGAAAAAATGCACAACTCAGAAGAAAGAAGTGTCCTCTCAAGCAAAAGCAACTTTTCGAGTACTTTCATCATGGTTAAACATGATTTGCAGCCATGTGTCGCATACAATGACTCATATGGACGGTTGATGGTGGTGCAATGTCTTATTGTTGGTGAGGTTTACAAGTTTGCTAGTATATATGCTTCACAGACATCGCTTCCTAGAGCGGATCTTTGGCGCTCCATCCGGTGTTACACACGAGTTACAAATGCATTTCTCACAAGTGATTTCAACAACTCACCTAGCCATGAGGATAATTCCTCACATCATTCCCATATGTTGCGAGCTAAGCAAGCAGAATGGCATAGTATGATTGAGAGTTTGCATGCTTTGGATCTCTGGAGACGGCTCATGCCAGACACTTCTCGATTCACATTTCAACATAATGGTCAGGCGCACTATTTTGCCCGTCTTGATCGATGGTATTTGTTAAATGCAAATCAGTATGATGCCTTTACATGCTGCATATGGATCGACCACACAATGTGTCTGTCTGATCATGCCCCATTGTGGTTAGCTCTATACTTTGGAATGGGGATTCATGACCCACCTCTACCACATAAACAATTACTTCTCATCAACAATAGTTACCTCACTCATGATGCATTTGCTGATTTGGTACGCTCGGCTGTGCAACCCCTTTTGCTACAGTTGAATGAGAAGATTGACATTGCATGGCGTTGTTTTGTTTCATGCATGCAAATGCTGATAAGGGACTATGGCAAGTGGTACATGGGTGCTTTACGAGAGAGGGTGGCAGAGGCCAAAAGCATCGTGCAATCTTACACTGAACTTAGTCATACAAGACCACTGACTGTCGAGGAAAATGTCACACTCATGGATGCTAAATCTAAATCTTGTATCAAGGACAATAATAAACGAAAGATTGCAAAGTGGCACGTGCGTGCCCGACAAAAATCAATGCTTGATAAGGAATGCTCTTCCAAGTCTTTTTTCAAAGGTCTCCATACATCTACACAAAAGCAAGGCATAGCACATCTTATGTTGTCTGATGGCACGTGGACCTCTACTAAGCAACAGCTTGTGAAAATGTCACTCTCATTTTAGGGATTTGTTTGCCCGTCCTATGCCACTTACACAGGATGCATTGGCTGCTTGCACTATGCTTTTGGATGAGGTTACACCGATCATATCACTTGATGAGGCACAAGGCTCGGAAGAGTCCTTTACAGAGGAAGAACTACAGGCTGCACTTAGAGGTTTGGGCAAATGGAAGTCTCCTGGGTGGGATGGTTTGAAGGTTTAATTCTTTCACACATTTTCGCCGGAATTGAACCTTCCATTGCTATGCATGATTAATCAATGTTGGTGTGACGACATGTTACCTCATTCTTGGAAGGAAGGCTTGCTGAAATTGCTCCAAAAAAGTAACTCTGTGAGAATTTAGGTCATTGGAGGCCCATCTCTCTTATGCCAGTTGTTTATAAATTGATCACCAAAATGATAGTTAATCGCATTAAGAGCTACCTTCACTCAGGATTGCACCCGAAAAAATACGACTATTCCCAGCGGCAAATTATGGACAACATAGCAAATGCCTACATGGGTATTGAGTATGCCAAGTACACTGACCAGGATGTCATGATCATGCAAGTAGATATTGCTAAGGCATTTGACACTTTCCACTGGGACTTCATAGCTGGGGTGATGGATCGGATGGGCTATGGACCCAAAATGTGAAATGTGATTTATTGGCTATACCAGGGGATACTGCTCAATGCATTTTTGGTCGGGAACTTTCGACCGCTTGGACCTTGGGTAAATCGGTACGTCAGGGCTACCCACTTAGTGCGCTGCTCTATGCCATTGCCACACACCCCTTGATGTTATATATTGACAAGCTTACCTAACAGGGCAACTTGCATGGTATTATGATGCCGGATGGTTCTCACTTTGTGGCGGCACAGGCCTATGTTGATGACTCCTTCCCTAGAAATACCCCAATGGGATTTGCAACGGATTATGGATGCCTTTTTGCTTTATGGGCTGACAGCTCATGTAAATTTTCAAAAGTCGAACCTCTTATCAATCCGCCACTATCTTTGGCATTCTAATCTTTGGCCAAGTCAGATTGTTCCACCCGATCAATTGGTCATGCATTTGGGATACCCGATTGGCTTGGATGTTTCTTTGAAAGATGAGATGGTATGGGTGCTGACTCGATTGGAGTGCAAAATTGATTTTTTACTGGAAGCTATCCACTTGGCCTTTGCATGTCCTCTTGCGAATTGTCTGGTCGATCATCATGGCGTACATTCAGTTTCACCTTCCTTTGTTACCCTAGACTAGTAAGCAGATTGATACATTTATGTCTCATGCCATTGCCTGCCTCTGGCGAACACAATCGAATTGCAAAGGGCTTTATCTGCTCAAACGTGCTTGTGTGCTCGCCAAAAATGCACGGGGACCTGAACATTCTCGACATTCACTATCACATGCTGGCACGTAAGACCACATTGCTTATTGACTTTGTCCATCAAACGCAACCCTGGACAAAGATGTTGGCAACAACCATGTGTGAACACATGAAAGCAGATGCTTATGGTCACTGGGTTCTGGATCACTCGGATGTCATTTTTGGTCATCTTACTAGGCACATACCAAGTTGCCCTTATGCTACTTCTTTGATTATAGCTTGGCAACAAATCTTGTTTCATCCATTCGTCAGGTAGACCTCCACATACAGGGAACTCACTCCGATCTCAAAGCATTCATTGGAGTCGAGCCTTTCCTCGGCCTTTAGTGCTGGTTCACCCAAGAAAGGCTTATCATCTATTGACTTTGGGAATACGTATGGTACAAGATGTAGTTGATGAGCATGGTATGGTTCTTTCTTTCCCCAGGGCCACCAGGCAATGGCATCTGGGCATGCATCATAGGCCGATATGGCGTGCCATAGCTGAACTTCTGGCTCAATTTCAACCAGTACCCCCTCTTGAGGAGGATTTTTCATTACAAGATTGGCATTTTGATCGTCGACAGCCAGGTTATGCCTCATTCCCATTCCATCTCCTCACTGCTTCCAAGGCCTACCGTTTGCTTATTCCTCGTGAGGCCTTGGATACTAGAACGTGGGAACAGTCTATGGCACTTGGATAAGCCTTTGCCCTGGTGGAAATTGACTTTAAAAAAGGTGTGGAAGTCAAAAGCAGCGGGTCTTTTTTTAGCAATGCATTACGGACACGCTACCAATTAAGCACTCTACTGACTCAAAAGGCATATTGCTTCAGCTTTATGTCGGTGTTGCCACCTTGTGCCCGAGACCGTACCTCACTTATTGTGGGGTTGCTTGCATTCCCGTGATTTTCTTCAACACTTGACAACATTGCTACAATATAGATTCCCTCGACAACGCTTTGGGCGACTTTTTTGGATTTTTGACAGATTGTCCCTGGCCTTACTGGGGTAAGATGATTTCTTCGCATGGATGCGCTTCTGGGCTCTTTGAACCATCTATTCCACCAAAAATCGTCTGTACTTTTCTAGTGATGTTGTTCATCGCTTCCCCTATTTTCATGTTGCCCTACTCCGGTCTCTTCGAGATTGATATGATCTTGGCAAGGTTTCTCTCCAGCAGTTTAAAGAATTTTCCCAATCTTTTTAGTTTGTTCTACTTCAGGTGACTATGACTGTTCAGTTTACTATTTAATATAAACAATGGTTTCACAAAAACAAAAACAAAACAAAAAAACCCAAAAAAAACAAATAAAACAAAAAAGGTGTGTGTGTGTGGGGTAAATTATAGGAAACTCCTTAATATTTGGCATCCATTGCTTTATCACAGAGTGTTAAGAGTTATATTGTGGGGGGGAGTGTTAAGAGTTATATTGTGGGCTGGGTGCGTTTTGGGGGGGGGGGGGATTTTGAAAAAGAACAAAATTTGAGAAATTAACAGACCGACAAGACTTGTAAGACGTGAGCACATCAATCAGGAGTTGCCAAAGAGCTATGGGTAGAGCATCAATTATACAAAGATAGTGATCTTGGGGTTTGTGACAGGTAAACATTGCCGCATAGAATCAAAGACAGTCAGACCCACAAGACTTGTAAGATGTGAGCACATCAATCAGGAGTTGCCGAAAGAGCTATGGTTAGAGCATCAATTATACAAAGATAGACCTCTCTACTCTAAGTGATCTTGAGGTTTGTGAGAGGTAAACATTGCTGCATAGAATCGAAGACGGTCCCGCTCCGACTCAGAGCGAGCCAATGGTGAGATTCTTGAAGGAACGCTACCATTGCATAGGAGCTCTGTAGCCTCGTCTGCAGGCAACTTGGCTTTCCTGGCCTGATGGCGCCTCCAAGCAAGCTGGATGGTAACAACAGCCCATGTTCTCCATCCAGAGGAATAATACCTTGCTGTTCTTTTCAATTTCTCATTGACAAATTTGTATCGGAAGTGTTCAGTTACAAATTTGAGATCTTGGGCGTCGAGTCCAAAAGCTTCAGTGGAATCCACAGAAGTTAGTGTAGCAAAAGAGGGGGGAAGCCGTTCCACAAAGGGCTTTTTGAGGCACCATGTCAAGAGCTCATCTCCACAAAAGTTTCCAGGGCCTAGATGGCAGATGCTTGTATGCCCATTGCTCAGATCATGGCTGCTGAGGAAATGCCCTCGTACAATAAAAAGCATCCGCTGCACAGGATCCCCTTCTCTAATTACCTGAGATCACCACATTTAACTGTCAATAAGGAGTATTTATGCAAAATGATAAAATAAAAACAGCTAGTTCTTTAAAAACAAACCTTGCAGGCTTCAACTTTCACACTTGATTTTAAAAGCATGGTAGGATCCAGTGCAAAACTTCAGTATCTCAATGGGGAAACTTCGGGTCTCCACATTGTGACAGGAAAAAAAGTAGCTGAGACCTCAGAAAACAGCAAGCTACAGGTATGCCTAATGTGTCCACATGCAACCAGTGACTGGCTCTAAACATCAAAGACCTTAGACTTGCCAAAGGAGGCTCTTGTAAGACCCCCTGTTGGACATCCCAATCAGAGGCGTAAATGCCCAGCAGTACAAGGGCATTTCTGGAAGGAGGATTGACAAATGCCTATGTATCTCCTGTGCATCAACAGGAGCTTGTCTGTGAGGATTCAAACTTGAATCCCACCTAGCCATAGCATCCTGACACCAAGTGACAACCCGATGGTCATCGGTTGGCCAAGGCTTGGAGCACCCATCAAGCTTAGGCCTGACACTATCCTCACTCAAAGGATCCTAGATAATACGCTTCTGGTTATCTTCCAGTCTAACTGCTGGTGGTGGCCATCCCGGTGCCTTCACCTGCTAAAAGTCATCATCGCCGACCGATTCGTTACTGATAACTTCACGGAATTGCTGCACGCTGACTCATATATCAACAGTGCAAACGAAACCGTGTGTGTTAACGTGGAAAAAAGCAGTGACAGAAAGGTAACGGGTTATGGGCTGGAAAGAAGTGAGGTTAGAGAAAGGCTTTTAGGTAGACGAGAGCGTTGAGACGAGGTACGCAAGTTTTCAGCAGTGGGAGAAGGTGTTTATCCAAGCCCACACAAACCTGCAAGGATGATCCAACAAAGAGGGCAAGGTTGAATTTATAGGAGCAAATGAGTTTACAAAACACCAGCTTTAGTTTTGTGCTTTCTAAAAAAGCAAAATAAAAGCCTCCCAGCTTTTACCACAAGAAAAAGCACTCTTGCTTTTATTTAAAACTCCATCCCCCCTTTTTAGACTCAACACCAAAAATAACTCAAGCCCTCTCTAATCTTGATCAACTCCAAGTTTGGCTTTAGCTTTTTTTTTCATCACACGCTTTATCCCTAGAGTGCTGCCCCGTATGGCCAGTCGGCTGCAACGTGCCCATTTTTATGCCCTGGTCTGTCCATGCACGCTCACACAAGCGGGATGTTCTGTCAGCGCACAGGCCATGTCCCACCAGCATGGTCAGCCCACTGACCAGCCTGCTGCCCAATCCGTTGTCTAGGCCACTGCCCTGTGCACCCCCCCCTGCTGCCCTGCGCATCACACATGCAGCCCAGCCTTGCGCCGCACATATAGGCTGCCTTGTACAGCCATTAAGCCGCTGCACAGACATCGTGCACAGTCCAGCCCTACTGCCCGACTGCTCAGGATCCTCCCCGCTCTGCTGTCCTAGCCGTCTGATCTGACCCAGACATCATGTTGTGCTAGCTGCCCATGGCCGGCTAGGCTCAGCCTCATGGCCGTCAACGTCCACCCCCTCTCCTCGTGCAACGCAGCCACACACTGGTTGCTTTACTTGCCCATCCTTGTTTGCCAACATCAAAGGGCAAAAGCAAGAATTAGCCAATCTAGACCTCTTCTTGCTAGCGCCCTTAGCCCATGTGTGAACCCTGTTGGAAGGTTGGCGATTTCGAGCGTGTGATCTATGGCTAGAAGGTGCCTTGGATTATCCCATAAGTGGAAGCATGGGAAGTTGAAGAGCCATATATAAGCTAGAGTGGCACCTTGTCATAATCATCTCCTCCGGCCGGTGTTTTGGGAGGCAACTCACCGGGAGATGGGAGCCCGGTGGAGGGATGCTGCACTGCCCGTTGGGGGTGTTCGTGGAGCTCAATGGTGATGCATCTCCTACGTGCGTTAGTCTTCCGCTGCGCATTCTGACATGGTATCAGAGCCCGGGCGTGTGTGGTCCTGGGTGGCTCAGGCGTGTGTGGTCCTGGGTGATCCCCTCACGCCTCGATGGCTTGCGGAGCTCGAATCGAGGGAGGGTGTTGGAAGGTTGGCGATTTCGAGCATGTGATCTATGGCTAGAAGGTGCCTTGGATTATCCCATAAGTGGAAGCATGGGAAGTTGAAGAGCCATATATAGGCTAGAGTGGCACCTTGTCATAATCATCTCCTCCGGCCGGTGTTTTGGGAGGCAGCTCACCAGGAGATGGGAGCCCGGTGGAGGGATGCTGCAGTGCCCGTTGGGGGTGTTCGTGGAGCTCGATGGTGATGCATCTCCTACGTGAGTTAGTCTTCCGCTGCGCATTCTGGCAAACCCTCCCGGTCCCCAAGCCATGACTAAGCCCTTAACCCTAATCTTGTGTTAACTCTAACCCTAATGCTGGGTTAGCACATGCCCCCCTAGCCCTAATCCTAGGCCTGTCGGGATGTAACATAAAGTCTAGTCCAAATCTAAGCATTCATTGTAAAAAAATATGCTTTCATTTAGTTGAGATGTATAGTAGATTAGGTGAATCTCTTCCCTGCTCTCTGTATGTTCAGTTTGTGACTACCGTTAACTGCATCATCAGCATGCTTCTATATTAGATGGAACGCAACTAACGCTTATGAGCATGCGTCAAAGAAGGGAAGAGGTTCATCTAATGAATATTTACGATGATTTCTCACATCTGGACTCTTGAATGATGTTCATCAGCATGCTTCTATATTAGATGGAACGCAACTAACGCTTATGAGCATGTGTCAAAGAAGGGAAGAGGTTCATCTAATGAATATTTACGATGATTTCTCACATCTGGACTCTTGAATGATGTGTGTTACAAAGGAACTTAGCACTACAGTTCCTGTGACTGAATGTTGAGATGTTACCCTAGTCTTGCGATTTATAGCCTCATAACTGCTCCAATCAGCCAGCCTTTTGCAACCCCAAAAATATGGTCATGAAAGTCGCTTAATGCATTCATACTGGGCTAAAAAGGTTCCCAACCTTGGCCATTACACATACTTACGCTGCCCAAAACTGGTCCAAAACTATGCCTAAACTGTAGGATTATGTCTACAAGCTACCAAATTAATCGGTGCACGTGACAAGTTCTGATGGTTCTCATGACTCCAAAGCTAGGGTGGCTTGGGAAATCGTTACTCTTCCCCAGCATGAGTGTCCTCGGAGTCATTGATCTTGATATGCAGAGCAAAGCACTGTTGACCAAACTGATACTATTAGAGTCTTCTTCCAGAAAACCAGCCTGATGGTTGCATATAGATGGAATAGGATTCAAATTCTTCCAGGGGATCAAAATAGCCTACACCACACTCAGTAAAACCTTCCACGGCCTGAATTGGAACCAACCGCTTAGTGGTGGCCATTTGTCATTGAGGGATCAAACTCCTCTCTTTGCCATCGAATTTCTAATTGATTTCCACCAATTCATGGTTTCTCCTCATAAGATGAGCATTTCAAGCAATAGCATCATTAGAACATACCTACGGTGGAGCATTGAGGTTTAACACCAGTGCTTAAAACATCTGCCTGATGGATCTGCTGTCAAAAGCCGAGATGGCCAACAAAGCATATTTCTAAACCCTCTTTGGCACTCGGAAATTTTGATACAATCGAGCTTGGTCCACATCATCCACCACCAAACTCCTGCCTTTGTTGAAATTGCTGAGCTCTTCACCTTATTAGTTTCTTAATTCTCTCACCTTTGAAATTTCCAACTTTTCAAATAAAAACATTGGTTCAGAAGTTCTGTATTTTATAGAAGCTTGAGGTGAAGCTTATTGGCATCTTGAGTGATACACATGGCTAATAGATGGGCCAGGCTCATTCCTAGCAACACCACCATCACATATCCAAAACAATAGAAAAGCAAAGAGTATCTCAAAAGAATCTAGTCAAAGACCCTTCAAGGGACACAAGAGGACTGGCAGAATTCAGAAAGCATTTACATCCCTAGTGTGTCTTGCATAGCACACCAGACCTCGCATGAAAAATTGGGGCAAAATTAAGAGATGAGACATTACAATGTTTCCTAGGCTCATTAGAAGCAAGCCCTCAGCAGCACACAAAATCAGTAAAAGATTTCCTTCCATGCATTGCACTATCAACTTCCATGCAAAGCAAGGCCAAAAGAGGATGGTATTCATAGTAGTACAATTCCACTAATGGCTTCATTTAACCACCAGCGTACAGAAGGAGAGACGTGTTGCATGTGATGATGCTTTCTCTAGGCCATATTAGAGCCCACTTACACTGCCCCAGAGAGAGAGAGAGAGAGAGAGAGAGAGAGAGAGAGAGAGAGAGAAGGGGGGGGGTGTCATCCACACTCACAAACTGCACATAGTTGTGAATTGAAGAAAAGCTTTTGCAAGCGACATAACATTACCATTTCATCTTTGATGAAAAGATGTGGTTTGAGACGCTCACAAATGTTCTCAAGAACCAGGTTGTCCATGTGCTCAAAAAGTGGCACCTGCAAAGGTTACAGACATCTTAAATAAACAAGAACAAACTAAACCCTAGTGTTCATTAATGAGGATGCCAAGTAAGGGGAGCAGTTTGACCTGACGAACAAGATCAAGAGAGAGATGCTGTTTGATGTCCCGTCTTAGCCCTTCTGGTAAGCCACGAACCATATCCACTTCATCTACACCCCGTGTTGCTGCCCAATGATGGCGCTCATACCTTCTTACCCTATGTCTTAGGCGTGATGGGAGTTGCCGCCGACGCATCCAGTATTCAAGATCCCTTAGCCTTAGCTTCATGGCTTCCTTTTTAGCTATTATCGACTGCAGAAAAACCTAGCACAAGCCCCAGGAGGCATTCGGAACACGTCAATGCAGCAGGAAGATGGTAATAAAGTTGGGCCAAAAAATCAAATACTTTGGTACCTGGATATTTCCAATAAGTAAGGTGAACAGGAGTAGACCACATGTTATGACTATGATACAGAAAGCCAGCTCCAGACTGTTGTCGCTTGGCACCAGCGCATTACCGAACGAGCTACACCCAGAGACACAGACCTATTTGCTGTCAGTACATTGCGCTGATTTATATCTTTACAAAGAGTTTGACTATATGATTTGTAAAGTACCTTAGAGTCATCAAACCCCAGAAGATGGGATACAAGAGTTTCGTGGACGACGTGCGAGCAGTCACCAATGGTTCCACCCACTGGAAAATGCCATAGTTGTAGCTTTGACTCTGTTGACTGATGAAGCAGGGGGAGAAAATGGTTTGATTGTTGTTCCATGTGGAGCCCAACTCATCAACCAGCCCTAGACTTCTGTATAGAATAGGCTGAGAACAGCCGAACAATTTCACATTGCAACCACTCACATCTCTACATTGTTCGATGAGACAAGTCGCAATTCGTTGGCTTGCCAGCAGATACCAGCAAGCACCAGCCACCTGTAAGAAGCTAGTTCAGAAAGCAGAAATAAACTAACAAATTAAAGAACTCGTTATATAAAGTAAGCTCTGACAGATCTATGCGACACAACAGGAGACACATCAGCATTCTGCCAGGTGGGCAAAAGAGATCATCACACATTAGAAGGCATAGAAAACAAATGATGATGGTGACAGGCAGGTGCTAAAGACATGGATTCCACTTTCTTTCCTCGGTCCAAATCTCTCTTCTGCCAGCTCATGACTGACCATTTTGAGTTATCCTAATGCAAGACTTCAACCCTTAACTTCACCATGCATAATGTGAATTACACCCTATGATTGTGTGCCATCTCACATGTAGAGAGATAAGCCTGCCTAATAAAGCCTCCAAAGGGCCCCACATGTGTGGACCTCCAGATTGATGATTAAGGTCTCCATCTGATTCTGTGCCATAGTTATGGGAAACAGGGAAGTGGAAGCAGAAGCAGAAGCAGAAACTGAAACCGAATATTTCACGGAACCAGAACAGGCCACACCATGTCAGCAAGGGAGAGAAGGAAACACCAACAGGAACAGGAAAAAGCCATGAAAATGCAAGAAGACAGGAGAGGAAAGGAAGGGAGAGTGGGAGAAAGGAAACAGAAGAAAAGAAAAAACTAAAAACATAAAAAATAGCTGATTGGGGCCTGGCTGGGAAGTTGTGTAGGTGAAACAGTAGGTGTTGCTCAGGAAGAAACTGTTGCCACAGCAAGGACGGAATGTGCTGTTTCAGAAAATGGCAACAGCTGAAATGGCTGCAATGCAGCTAGGACACCCTCAAATGATGAAATGGACGTGTTTCCAGCAATTCCAATGTCTATGTTCTGTACTTATATACTGTCATGTCATTTCTCTGATACTCACTACAGTTGAGCCTAGCTCAAAGTGGCACTTTGGGCTATCTGTGGTGTCTGTACTGCTAAATTTAAGGCACCATGAGCCAACCCTCACATGACATGGGACACACACACACACGCACACTTGTGGTGTCTGTACTGCTAGATTTAAGGCACATGAGCCAACCCTAACATGACATGGGACACACACACACACTTCCCAAGCTTCAGGCAAAACCCTTTGAAACAACAACAAAGTGAGGCGTAAAGAGACCTACAAGGAACTGTAATTGAAAATAGATTTCAAACTAAAAACGAAAACTTACGTGAGCAGCGTTAAAATAGGCCATCAAGTTTAAGGCAAACCCCCACCAAAGTGTGCCAAAGACAAAGCCAGTGACATGTCGTAAACGGCGTGCAAGAGAGACCAAATGGACTACTTTGGGAACATATTGAAAAAGAAATGTCCCCAAGAAAACTGTCATTACAGATTCCACATCTCCTCTGCTGATCATATGTGGTACTACTATCCACAAAATAACCTGCAGATACAGAGAAATATAATTGATCACACATCAAACAGATACATATAAATGCCGCATACATATATGATGCACTCAAATAGATGCATCATCTATAAACATATAGATGCCAATGATTTTCCAAGAAAAAAAAATATAACTGCTTCCTATTTAACACATCACCTGAGGTATCGGCAATATAACAAAAAGATCAAACCAGAACCCCCCACCAGGGCGAAGATAATGCAAAGCTATTTCATAAGCATCCCATACAAGGCTGCCACGGCCAATTATCAGAGACTCTTTGGATACATAAGCCAGCTTCAACTGTAGCCCAATGTGCAGAAGATGCAGCACATCGGATGCTGTGCGCAGAAATATCACCAATATGGCAAACGTGCCATCCATATACACACATGCATGGTCTTTTCTGACTGCTAGGGCATAGAAAAAAAGTGGGTCTATTGCCAACGAGACTGTACGAGCCAGGAGAAATGACTGGTTCAATTTTTGTATAACCTTTTGCCGGGGGTCTTGAATGTTGCCGAAAATCCATCGCCTGCATTTCTTCTGGATTGGCTTGAGAGAAATTTGGCTGCTTATGGGGTATAGCGAGGAGCCAGCATTTGCTTCCAAAAAGAGTGGATGGTTTTGCTCGCAACTCACAGAATGAAAGCGTGGGAGCCCCTTCTGCGTGCACGCATAGCATGGATCTATGGTGTCCCTCTTCGATGATGGCTCAGAGCCATCATCATTGCAACAAAGAGTGCTCCCCTTGGCCTTCTTGAAAACTTTTCCAAACAAGCTGTAAACAAAACAATGAAACTAGGCACGAGAATTCAGCAAACTAAACACATATTTTTGTGCAATGGAACACGTTAATGGGTTTGTAAGCAAGAACCTTTTCATATCTCAAATGATTTTCTCTACAGTTAATCTACGAGAAATTAGCTAAGTGAGTTGCAACTTGATAAGTGTGCCGTAAGAGGCTCCGCTGTATGCTCCCTCGTAAAGATTCTCAGAACCTACCTGTACATAAAGTGCCTCAAATTAAGACATTTGCTGCAAGTCACTTAATGAAATCTTATCTGAGCTTATGTAATCACTATAGATGAGATGATTAAGTCAATAACAGACGGCAGTATCCCTTCATAACTAATGCAATTAAGCATTATTAGATTATGTACTTGTCTTTGATGAAGAAGCATCCAGATACATACCAAAAAACCAGTGAGCCATAGTTTGACAGATTCATGCATAGATTGTGCCATACGACGCAACTCTTGTGATTGAGCCGGTTCTGACTGATCGGCATCACAAGGCATCCGAAAGAGCAAACCTGTTGAACTATAGCTACAAACTACATTGGATGGATCAAGTAGCCGCTATATCTAGCATAATCGATGAGCCACCCTGTTTTGAAAAAACGTTTTTTCTAGGGTTTTCCACAAATAGATTTTCTCTGCAGGTTTCAGCACAGGAAGGATTAGGGCACACCAACACAGAGAGATCCAATTGGGCTTTAGGAGGAGGAGGAGGAGGAGGAAAAAGGGTTTATCTGCAAGGTTTCAACACAGAAAACGATGAGGGTTTCTCCTGATATCCATAGAGGTTTGTGCCAGGCTTGCAGAAGATGCAATCAGCAGACGTCCTTCCTGTATTCCATGGACGAAAAGCAGGCTGTCTGCAAAGCAGGGTTCCTGCTTGCTTTTTCTGATAATAGCAGGAGCTTCCTAATCAGGGCGCTGCTATGAAAAGCAGGAAATACTTGCATTGGTTGTCTGTCTGAGGCGCCTTATGGAGACACAACGGAACACAATCGGAAGGCCGATGGCCGTTGGATGGGAGCCAACGGACGGCTCAGATGCGGTAAGGCGGCCAGCCTTGTCCATGACACTGTCCACCGCTTGAGCCAACATTTTACACACAAAAAAAAGGGCCTTGCTACACTCAACACGCCTTTTTTAACCTAAGGAGGCAGCACGATTCATTTTTTATCTCTTTGTATATACTTGTTGACTTCAAACATTAACTATAGTGCATTATTTATAAATTAATTATACTTGTTGACTTCGAATATCACTTCTAGTTCATTATTTAACACATTATTACCAATCAATCAAGGAATCAATGAACACGCGTGCTTCTTTTAGAGCATCGGTACTATAAAAATAATGAGAGATCAAGCAAATGGAGCACGTCATAGTGGATATATAATTTTACATCCACCTCATGATACTATAAAAATAATGAGAGATCAAGCAAGTGGAGCAAGTCATAGTGGTTATATAATTTTACATCCACCTCATGATACTATAAAAATAATGAGAGATCATGGGTATATCAATGATGGTAAATTAGAGAACTACTATAGACCATTAACCTAGGTTATACTAGTCCAAGTCCATAAAAAGAAACAAGAGAAAAAGAACAAATAAATGATGGAAAAACAAGCCCAAGAGGAAGCAAAATAATGTACAGTAAAACAAGGGAAAAACATTGTTGTGTGTAACTTCCCCCTCTCCATATTGAAATGCTTGAGCAACTTGTTTACACTATTTGAGACAAATAAAGAAACTTCTTACATCTGTCTCACCGAATACGCATGCCAAGTATATGACTTGCTTCAGCCAAGTCCTTCATGTCAAAATTAGAATGCAATTTTCACTTTAAGGTTGAAATCTCATCACTGTGTTTCCTGACAATTAACATGTCATCCACATAAAGGATCAATATCAGCAAACTACCATCTTTCATTTGCTTAGTGTAGAGACAGTGATCCATGTCACTTCTTTTGTGATCCTGAGAGAGAATAAATGAGTGGAACTTATGATACCACTCCCTTGGTGCCTGTTTCAAACCATAAAGGCTCTTCTTTATCTTGCACACCAAGTTCTCCTTGCCCTTCTCAAGCAGGAGGGAGGAACCAGATTACAAGATCACATATCTTGTGTAGTGTTCTCTTGTCTTACGTGCTCTCTTGTTGCAGATTGTTGCTACCATGTGTTGGTGGAACAATAGAGAGCAGATGGTAGGGAACATGGGCACTTGAGAGGGTAGTGTGAGTTGCAAGTCTACATCAACAACCACTTGTTTGCAGTATTGTATTCATATGCATTGGTATGGAAATCTGGTTAGAAATGCCCATGACGCTATGTACTTGATTCTCCCAAGATCAATATATTTTATTTGAGGGAGGGGCCGGCCGTTCTGGCTCATTGTGTGTCTCTTGTCAATTCAGCAAATTACTTCTTGTATTGAGCATGTTGTCCATCAAATCTTGGTGTATTTAAGTGTATTGATTAGCATTGTGTTCAACCAAGTTACAGTTATTTTGATTTTTGATCAAATATAGCAAGGAAAAATGCTCCAAATTTTAGAGTAATTTCTTATCTAGTGCATGTAGTGGACCCTTTAGGCACTCACATAAATGAGCGTTCGAGCAAGTATACAAGTTTTTCCCTCATATAACGTGTTCTCTTTGGCTTAATTGTGCTATCTAAGTTTGTGCTCATTCGGTCTATATTGCATTAATTTGAATGAATTATTAAATATTCAAATTATATGTACTAACTTGAATTTTGAACGATTTTAAATACCCTCAAATTCTTTCGTTTAAAAACAACTTTAGTACAAAGTCAATTTTATGTCGCAAAAATATTTACATGATTTTGTTATTATTTATTATTTTTAAGCAAAAATAAAACTTTGATATGAATTTTTAAATTATATTTTTAATACACAAAAGATAAAAATGCTTTGAATTATACAAAATTAAAAAAAAACTTTTGTACGTTTACGAGAAAAAAATTCTTATGGAAATGTGATCCAAAATGAATTCTTCAAAAAGGTTGGCGTGTCGCTAAATTTTTTTTGGTGAAATAGGATCTTCTTTATTATATTTGAATAATAAGAATTTAAAAAATGAATAGCACCTTTCGATACCACATCTCAACTACTCATTTCTGTCTCAGCACTTGCCAAAGTTGGATTGAAGATTCAATTTTTTGATCATTGTTGTTTCATTCATGACAAAACTAATTCAAATGCGCTTCTCTTGTGTCTGGTACATTGTGTAATGGCTTATACAGGCTTCACATGTATGATAAGAGTATTGATCCACATGGCCCTTGGTAGTTTCGCTAATGGTAGTAGTGTCATCTACATCCACATTCCATGAGATTTAGGGTGTGGATTTAGCTCGAAGAGAGGCAACCCTATTATCTAGTATATTCAACCTACCTTGACTTGAGTTTTAACCTTCACTTTGAGGATTTCCATAGTGTTGTTGATGTTGCCCTCAACGTCTTTGGCTTTAGCTAAGGTAGCATGTGCTTGTGCTAAATCTGCACTTTTGTGAGCTTTTACCCTTGCCGCCAGAGACCTCTCAAGCGAGGATGCCGACCACCTCTTCACTTTCACTTCATTTGGTTATAGGCGCCGAAAAGATCGGATTTCACTTAGATGGTTATGTAGTGTATATTTTATGTGATTGCTCGCGCCAATTGTTTAAAAGGCATGCCACGAGATACCTTAGTGTGAGTTACAAGCTTAGGATAGGCATTTGCACATGCGGAGGCATCTGCACGCCTTGGCAAAACTCTGCTTTATATTAATCTAAGTTTGTGCTCATTCGGTCTAGATTGCATTAATTTGAATGAATTATTAAACATTAAAATTATATGTACTAACTTGAATTTTGAATGATTTTAAATACCCCCAAATTCTTTCGTTTAAAAAAGACGTTAGAACAAAGTCTATTTTATATCACAAAAATATTTACATGATTTTATTATTATTTATTATTTTTAAAAAAAATAAAAACTTTTGTATAAAATATTTAAATTATTATTTAAATACACAAAAGATAAAAAAATGCTTGTACTGATACAAAAATTTCAAAAAAACTTTCGTTTGTTCATGTACAAAGAAGAAAAAAACTTTCATACAAAAATGTGATCCAAAATGAATTCTGTAAAAAGGTTGGCATGTCATCAAATATATTTATTTATTGTGAAATTAATATGATCTTCTCTATATATTTGAATAATAAGAATTATGAAATTGAATAGCACCTTTCGATACCACATCTCAACTATTCCTTTCCTTATTGCACATAATCTTGCCTATACTTAAACACATTGGTAAGCCTCCTTACTACTTTCTTGGCCTTTTCACTATCTAAACACATGTGTGTGTATGTGCATGCATGCATGTGTGCATGCACGTATGCTTGTGTGTATGTGTGTGAGCATGCACGTGTGTATGTTTTCAGTCTTCTACATCAGCAGTCAGAAAAATCCAAGAACCTTATCCAACTTGACTAGTAAAAATGTTTAAACATGATTATATAATAATAGATTTGTATACAATAATCATGTTACAAGTAAGTGGAGCCAGTGAATCCATTATTCGAAAACATTTAGCTAGAGCAAAAACCCAAAGATCTTTTGAGAGAATAGATCATGTTACCTGCATCTATCCAAATAGACAAGTAAGTGGAGCCAGTGAATCCATTATTTGTATACAATAATCATGTTACAAGTAAGTGGAGCCAGTGAATCCATTATTCGAAAACATTTAGCTAGAGCAAAAACCCAAAGATCTTTTGAGAGAATAGATCATGTTACCTGCATCTATCCAAATAGACAAACAACTCGTTAGCCCGTATGTGTATTGCATGTGTCTTAGGACCTATCATGTGTTATAGATGTCACTCCAAATAGCCTCAGTTTTATGCTATAATAGGGTCACTTACCCCGTCACACATAGGTATATATTTTTCAATGTATAGGCAAGGTTTGCAGACATAGTCCTAGCCCAAGGTACATAGAATAAGAACTGTATCCTTTTGTTCATAGACCATGAATGTGCATATAGTGATAGCTAAGAGGACCATCCCAAATCTGCTTTCATTGGTTTCATAATGGGTATTCATTCTCTCTTTATATATATTCATAGACCAAAAACAAAAAGTAAGTCAACTGTAAAAATTCAGTGATATTTCTACAAAGCCGTGTACTGGGCCTTTATATAGGTTTGAAACATTATAATTCATGTTTCTGGTTTAGACCCCTAGGAGCTATTCTCTGTATATATCCCCGCCAACCAGATAAACGGAGGCTAGGTTGACAATATGCAACTCAAGATTATATACCATCAGTATGTTAGAGACTGTAAACATGATGTTTAATAGAGGTCCCATCAATATGTGAAGATTAATGACTATGAACCTACATAGTAATCTTAGTATTGTAATCCTATGGTATCATCAGAAACCAAAGTATGTTATGTATATCCATCCAAATATACACTCGATTATCTTTAAAAAAACATTCTACCATAACCTAAATGGTTCTAATAGGAGATGTCCTGCAACACTTCAAAAAGATACCGAAAAAGCTTCGTGAATGCATGCATTTTTTACAGCGTGCTATTAACATTTTCAACAGCATGAATGCATGTATTTTTAACAGTTTGCTATTATGTTTATATACCGTCAACCCCACACAGAGAGATAATATTAAACCCGTATTCAATCTCCATGTGATTTTGGGGCATCCGTAAATTATTATATATGCCAAAAAATTCACATCAAATCTTTAAAAGGTGCAGAATAACGAACTCAAAGAAACTGATGATAAGAAACTTGAAAAAAATCAGATACTGCACCTTAATACTCTTGTGTGAGATATCAATAACCCGTATAATGCATATGCACTCTATGAGTCTCAACAGCGTCATTAACCGGATATATCATGCATAGCCGAGTAGTCTGAGTTGCAGACACAAGCATAAAAGCCATCAATGTACTTGGTCAATCATTAGTCTATCCAATAGTGAAACGGGCCTTTAAGAACTGATGCGCAACCTTATAAACTAGCAAAAACTAGTATATCAATATCCAGAAATTATACTTTGAGATTCAATTTATCTGGGAGTTTGGGGAACCCATAAATTATTGTATATGCCAAAAAAAAACCTTATTAATCATATCGAAACCCTTACAAGGTGCAGAATATCAAACTCAGAGAAACCAATGATAGGAATCTATCAAGAATTCAAATATTGTGCCTTGCACGATATGGGTCTTAACAACGTCATTGACCCAATATATCATGCATGGTCGAGTAGCCCATGAGTTGCAGACATGAGCATCAATGTATTTGGCCAACAACTATCCTATACTATAGAGAAAATAGCCTTCAAGGCTCCATGGCATGCAACATTATGTATTCAACGAGTAAAAACCAGGTGATTAATGTCCAAAAATCACACATGCAAAATCCTCGATAGGATTTTTATAAACATAATATTCAATATATGTCTCACCAGCATCCTATGCCAGAGTCGAGAGGTGCTTTACAAATACATGAACAGAGTATTATGAAAAACCGGCATAAGTAATTTCAAAGTCTTTTATATATGCTACCTGAGAGGAGCTCCCAGTAGTTGCAAGAACCATAGACATAGCTAGAGAAACACTAGATACGTACGAGCTAAGTGAGTATACACTCACCTTCCAGGCTCCATATATAGGTTTAGCCAGGTTGTTTGCTAGTTGTCATCATGAAGGCACATTGCCGACACCATCTCCATGCTTAGAGACCTTACTCACAAAGCGCCATATCCATAGTTGTTGTATGTAGAGTACCTTTTGCCAATTCCTCTCCCTTTTATTTTAGTCGTGTCAGTATGAGTTCTTTTGCTATCCAAAGCTTGGTACCTTTTAAGAACTTGGACTCTCTAAGTATTTTTATCCTTTCCTTGAGGTGACAACCATAATTACATGGCCCTTGTTGGTACTTTCTTTAGTGTTCGTAGTATCATCTACATCCATGTCCCATGAGATTTGGGGTGTGGATTTAGTTCAAAGAGAGTGTTCAAAGAGAGGGAACCCTATCACCATTTGCTAACATGAAGCGAGAGGGCTAAGGCTTTTATGCGCTTTTGTTCTTTAAGTTAGATGGTAACTTGCTCTTCCTCTACTTATGAAACTACCTTGACTTGAGTTTTGACCTTCGCTTTGAGGACTTCCATAGTGTTGTTGATGTTGCCCATGACAACTTGTTTGGCTTTGGTTAAGATAGCATGTGCTTTTGCTAACTCTGCACTTTTGTGGACTGTTTAACCCTTGTTGCCAGAGGGTGTTGATGCCGACCACCTCTTCAATTTCACTTCATTTGGTTGTAGGCACCAAAAAGTTTGGATTTCACTTAAATGGTTATGCATTGTATATTTTATATGATCGCCAATTGTTTATGAAAGGCGTGCCACAAGATACGATAGTGTGAGTTACAAGCTTAGGATATGCATTTACATGCCTCAAGACCTAATTTTTAACTTTGGCCCCCCAATGTGTGAAATCTATGGTCAAGCATAAATGTCAATTTGTAACTCTCACACCATATTCTCGTATGCATAATCTAAGAGTGCTCTTGCTCTCTACTCTGTCCCTCTTACCTCTTGCTTGCTTGTATGCATGATTTAGGCTCTCTAGGTGATTGGTTATGTGTGTGTGTGTGAGTGTGTGAAAGAGGGATCGAGTTGTGAGGTGGTTGAGCTATGAGGAGTGTGCGGTGGCGATAATAGCATGAGCTCATGAGTGCTCCACCATCTACGAGGATTCCACAAGTGAGTGGCACATCTTGCCCGCATAGTGTTGAGCTTGCCATAGTAAATTGGTTTGGGTTGTATTTTTTTATGAGCATTTTCAAGCGAGCACTTTTTGCTCTTCCCAAAGAAAAGAAACCCATAGATTATGAAAACTTTTTGAAGAAGGATTGCTGAGAAGACCTGGGGTAGCCCACCACTTGTAGGCACAAGCTCATGGATAAGCTTGTCTCGATATGGGAACATAGCTAAACCCTTAGGCATCCTACAATATGCAAAGATTAAGACCTTTAGGTGAAGTTTCCTCATCACACATTCGTGGTGTAGATTTTCCAAGAAGAGGGTCATACACAATGATCCTCATAAGGCCTTACATGAGAGAAGCAAGGCTAGTTCATGACCACACATTTGTTGTGAGCAAAGAAGAGGGTCATCTACACATTTATGGTGATAGATTTTCAAAGAAGAGGGTCAAACACAATGATCCTCAGAAGGCTTTACATGAGAGAAGACAAACTTCATAGTTCATACAAACATGCTCAGTCTCACTAAGAGGAAACTCCCCCTTGGGGTAGTCTATCCACACCACCATGGGCACAATATCAAAGTGTCCTTACCCACTAGCTCGTCGATCCACTCAAGGTACAATTCCATCTCCTATGTCTCGAATTGCACCCATGCATGTTAAGGGTGCTCGAGAATATATATTTGATTACACACAACTTCTCCACCACCTAATACAGAAACACTGTAATTCTCTAACAAAATGATAAAATAATAATAGCAACTTCTCCACCACCTAATACAAAAACATTGTAATTCTCTAACAAAACGATAAAATATTAATAACAAGTTCTCCACCACCTAGTACAATAAAATAACAATAATGGTATTGTGGCATGCTACTATATACCTATACAAGAGGTGTTGTGCCATGCACGGCAAGTGTGGTTGCTGGTCATCAGGATCTAGGGTGGGGCACGCATTTGCCCTTTCCACCTTATGAATGCCTTTTTAAAGTGAGTCTTTCTGAAAGCTTTGAGAGCATTTGTGATACCTACCCCAGAGTCTAGTGTGTATCTCTCGTGCATGCCGGCTATACGGCGACGGGTGAACTCACCTCTAACTTCGCATACAGTTGTAGTGCATACTTGGTCAATTGGAACCAATACACATACAGATGTATCCACACGAAGAATGCTCTATCGGATGGAGAATCGCCACCCACCAATATGTCAACGAGTCTACATTTCCTGCATTGTGAACCAGCTTTATGGGTCTACCTACATATGAAAAAAACTTTAATGCATCAAGAGAGTTCAAGATCTTACTCTGCATTTGGAATATGTTCTCGAGCGATCTCTACTAGCTTGGTAGTAGTGAATTTTCTAGTCTTTTCACCCAAGTCCTAGTAGGAGATCACTTTCTTGAAAAACTCTTACCACAGTCGAGGTTGGCAATTTATGCCAACTTATGCCCCCTCTTTGTAAATAGCGTCTCCGTGTCCTCAGGGCATCTTTATAATTCTTTTCAAACATTTCTACATTCATAATGTATTTTTTCCTCCCTTGCTTAGGTAAGCCACTGACCTTAGCTTGGTATGTGACATCAAGCTTAGATTCCAATGCATTAATGTTTTAGAAACATATTTTGAAATCAAAACATAGCTTTATTGTAGTATGAGTACAAGGTGCACATATATCTTGAACACCAATTGAGAGAGGAGTGCCATGGGAAGCTTCAGCCACTTTGATATGTTAGGCTCCCAATGCCTAAGAGCTTTCTCGACCCATGCACGATCCCAGTTTACTGGACTTTGACAATAATGATTGTGGATCGATAAGGCCCATATGCTACATCATAAATATATCATGTGCCATTGTGTTTGGCACATGAATGGTAGTGACCCTAGAAATTTGGCATGTAGAATAAATAAGGTCTATGATGACATATAAGATGTTTGTTCATTTCAATCACAAAAAAACAAGAAATAATCCATTTACTTGTGTATCATGCACAGCACCAATAGGAACTCAGCCTCCTCCTCAAGGAATCGGATCACTCTACAAATCACCTTTGGAACCTTCTTTGTTTTAACTCGAGTGGTTTTTTCCCATTCCTACCATGCTTTGTGTATCATGTGCAACACCAATAGGAACTTAGCCTCCTCCTTCCCAAGGAATCGGATCACTTTACAAATCACCTTTGGAACCTTCTCTCTTTCAACTCGAGTGGTTTTTTCCCATTCCTGCCATGCTTTGAGTCGATCCATCCCTAAAACAACAAACATCTTCCCAACCATGTGTTACCATCCTTTTGTCTACTCTAGTATCGTGTCAAACTTTGTTGACAATGATAGGTCGTGACTGACTGCACTTTGACAGTCGAATGGGAGGGGCGCAATTGAAAGGAAGGGGCTCTTGGCCAAGGAAACCCTTAGAATGAATTTGCAAGGAGGTGACAAAGAGGCACTCTAGGAAGGCGGTGATGATTATCAAACCAAGTGGTCCTCCACCTAATTCATGGAGATGTGTCAATCAACCACTTGGCTGAAACTCTCCTTTATGGACTCCTCTTATTCGAAAATTGTGGCACTACTACTGGCAACACGATTGTTGGTGGGCGTTGCAGGAGCAGGCCTTGCACTTAACTGCAATCTAGATGTATTCGCTACCTCGCTTGATGTGGCAACTCGTGACATGCCCACTTCCTACGAGACTGCGATCTCGTCTCGATTTTCGGTGAAGCCCTTCGATTGTAAACACATCCAAGGAGGCATTTTCTTTGGGGGAGTGGAGGTTTGACATCACAAGAGTGAGAGACATGGAGGCGTTTTGATTAATTCAAATGAGGAAGAGAGAGAGAGAGAGAGAGAGAGAGAGAGAGAGAGAGAGAGAGAGAGAGAGAGAGAGAGAGAGAGAGAGAGAGAGAGAGAGAGAGAGAGAGAGAGAGAGAGAGCATTAAGGTGAGATTTGAGGGAAGTGTGAGTGTTGAAATTTGAGCATTGTGATGAGCTATGGTGGATCAAACACTAGAATCAACATCATTAACAAAGTGATTAGCAAATAATTAAGATGTAATTAGTGGGTAATTAACAAATAGATTAATGTAGGCATGGATACTCAAAAACCAGCAAATTCTCATTAGGGCAATGCCTCAATTTATAGAGTTTACATCAAGCATCAAATCCCACTGATTTCTCCATGATTCACTCCACCTCTTTTCCCTGATTCTCTTGTTCAAGTGTGTGATTAAAGGTTCACTTTCCTTCATGTCCAATTTGTAGAATTGCATTAACAGATTTATCTTTGACTTTTTTGCTTTTGTACCAAATAATTTATTGAGTTCATCCCATGCATCTTTTGCCCATTGTATCCCTGTGATGTGATGAATGATTTCATCATTTAAACTGAGTGCAATAAGTCCCAATGCTTTTTCATTCCAAACTGAGTGCAATAAGTCCCAATGCTTTTTCATTCCTGCTCTTCCACTCATTTTTCCCTCTCTCTGGGCATTCATCTCTCCCTTCAACTAATTCCCACAGATTTTTCCTCATGAGCAAATACATGGTTTTTATCTGCCATGTGTAAAACTGCTCCCCATTAAATTTGGCTATTTCTTGTGTTGTACTCATGGTGATGTGAAGGGGGTCTTACCTCTTGATCCAATTTCAAGATTCAAGGGCAGTGCCTACCCTTTTACAACTCAATCTGGTGTTTAATAGATGATTACAACAAATTTATCGCCATAAAATCACCAGAAATTACATTAAATCAAGGGTAACCAATTTGTACGGAATGGTTGGAGTATCAAACCAACTCCGAATTGCAATCTAAAGTTATAGGGATCTGTATCAGATACCTAATGGTTAATTTGAATCCTCAATTGCACCAAAATACAGTGATTAGCATTGATTAGCAAATTAATGCTCTATTTTGTGTGCAGAAAACAGAGTATGCGGGGAGTCCAGATCTGGTGCCTTAGACTTCAAATGAGCTCAAATGCTTTCAAACGCATCAATAGCAATGATTCTAGTAGAGGATTAAGCCAAGAAACACAAGATTTGACCAAATATTGAAAGCTTAATCTCTGTTTTACCAAAGTCACCTGCAGATTTGATGAAGAGCATGGATCTCACTGTGGACTTGATGAAACTGATTTCTGCCTTCACCAGCTTGTAGTGCATGGTTGAAAACCCCTGGGGCTAAGAGAAATTGAAGAGATTTGATTTGATGAAGCAGCAATGGTAGAAACTCCTCAGAAAAAAGGCGTCGGTGAATTTCGCGATTTCTCCTTCGTTGCTTGGCGGTTTGCTGCGTCGATTTGATGAGCTTGAAGGCAAGTGGGTTGGCTACCATATGCTAGAAGGGTTTAAGCTAAATGTGAGTGTGCAAGGTGAATGAGATCCTCCCCACTGGCTGGGGGTA